>NW_024412404.1:50133972-50357220 GCF_014898765.1 Herpailurus yagouaroundi
TGTCTAAAATTCAAGGCCCTTCTGCTTGGAGCTATTCAGGAATGAAACGGCTCTGTCTTTTTGTCTTCTTTATGATATAGTCTAAATTCTCCCCCTTAGATTATAGAGTCCTCTGTAGATTGCTCTGGATTACTTCTGTGTGTTTGTGTGTGTTCCAATTAAACTTTATTTACAAAAACAGGCCATGGGCTCGACTGGCTGAAGGACCCTTGCAGAGTTCTACTCTAGAATAGTTGCTCTCACAACATAGTCTCAGGGGACCGGCAGCATCAGCATCATCTGAGGATTTGTTGGAAAGGCAACTTGTTGGGCCCCACCTCAAACCTACTGAATCAGAAACTGTGGGTGCAGGACCCCGGAATTTGTTTTAACAACATGACTACTTTCGTTGATTGACCTATGCCCCATCTACGTTCACAAAAAGAAATGTCTTACAATAAAAGATCAGACAAGTATATCAAGAGCAGAAAAAATTAACTGAGGACAGAAGACAGAAGCCAAGAATTAAAGGGAAGATTTAGGTGGGGGCAGAGGGTGGAGGAGAGGTTTGCTCTATGAAGAAATTCTAGAGAAATGCCCTACAATTAAGGATTCAACTCACCCAGAGCTTCTTAGGATTCAGGCCAAAGAAGAAAATATGTTGGATTACATAGCTTATATTGTTCCATAGTACAAAATTAGTTATTTCCTGTACCGTCAAAAAAAAAAAAAATTGTTTTAATCAGAAAAGGAAGGAAGTGTGGGGGTGGTTTTTAAGACAAAGAAACGTGATGAATCCTATACTTGAAATCAGCTTGATTAAAACAGTATAGAAATATTCCTTTTTCATAATTTCTTCAATAAATCTTATGAGCACCAAAGACCCAGAGTTGAAATGGTAAAGATTTATATCGGAGCCAGATATGTAGTACTAGAGAATGTTGAGGAATAAAGGCTAGAAGTCCTTGACAAAGAGTTTCACACGACTCCCAGAAATTTTTAGGAATATGCATATCTGGACCCCATTTCCAGGGATTCTAATTTAATTCAGCCTAGAATGAGGCCTACACAATTCTGTTTATTAAAAGTTCCATAAAGGGGCGCCTGGGTGGCTCAGTCAGTTGAGCGTCCTACTTCAGCTCAGGTCACAATCTCGCGGTCCGTGAGTTCGAGCCCCGCGTCAGGCTCTGGGCTGATGGCTCGGAACCTGGAGCCTGCTTCCGATTCTGTGTCTCCCTCTCTCTCTGACCCTCCCCCGTTTATGCTCTGTCTCTCTCTGTCTCAAAAATAAACGTAAAAAAGTAAAAATAAAAAAATAAAAAATAAATAAAAGTTCCATAAATATGTCTAGTCCAGAAACAAAGAAGCACGCTACTGGATTGTCATTGACTATCCCCTCTGCATTTCAGTCATCACCCTCAGGCTTTAGAAAGAAAGAAATGGCAGAAAATTCAAGAAAGAGAGCACTAGCTGAAAGCTGAAAAGTGGGCATTCTCTGTTGTCAATTGAAGAAAGACCCCAATGCTATATAGATCCAGGATAGCAGATAGGTCTTATCCCCTGTGCCCACTCTAATCAATTGGAGCTGATTGCCTGGAGCGTTGCGAAGAGAGGGGTAGTTACAAGGCATATTCAGGGGCAATGTGATTGATTAATAGTATCTTCCAAGTGTTTGGTATCAGAGTGGCAGCCCGTATGGTGTATGTTTGTTGACTTGGCTCTCACACTAGACATGTGGGTAGCAGAAATGACATTTTGTTGAAAATTAAAGAAACTAATTTCACCCCTCTGAAATTTTATTTCCAAACTTGAATCGTTTCTTTAATTTCTCAGCCAACTTTTAATATCAGTCTTCTCACTTTCTCAGTCTTTCCCCGTAAACTTCCACCAGGATTTCCTGCCTGATATTTCTTGAAGGTTGATCGAGGATTTTAGGTCAATATTTTGTGTTTCTTAATACTAAAATTCAGCAGCATTCACATTCAAGGCCTAATCACTGCCTGTACCCACTGTCCTGTGCTACTTCAGGTTCAGTAACTTGCTTTTCCCATTTAGCCAATATATCCATGCTCCCTCCTCCTATTTTAACCTGTGTCTGCTTTCAGCATGCTCAGAAGGGTCAACACATGAAAAAGTATTGCATAAAATATAACATTGAGTTAGGGTATAAGTTCGATTTGATAAAAATATTTGAGATATATAAGAAGAAGGTAACTTTTTCCAGATGAATGCTGAATTTTAGTGTGAATCAAAAATAGTTCCGCAGCCTCCTCCCTCATACCAGGAACAAAAATTAAATCAAAATGGATCAAAGACCTAAGTGGGAGAACCAGAGCTATGAAACTCTTAGAAGAAAACATACGGATAAATCTTTGGGGCCTGGATTTGGCAATGGATTCTTAGATAGGACCAAAAGCACGAGCAATGACAACAACGACAAACAGATAAATTGCACTTCACTCAAGTTTAAAACTTTTGAACATCAAAAGACACTATCAAGAGAGTGAAACGACAACCTACACAATAAGAAAATATATTTACACATCACGTATCTGAGAAGGGTCTAGTATCCAGAATATACAAAACACTCTGACAGCTTCCACAACAAAAAGACAAGCCAAGTTAAAAATGGACAAAGGACCTGAGTAGACATTTATCAAAGAAAGATCCACAAATGGCCAATAGCCACACGAAAAGATGCTCAACATCATTAGTCATTAGGGAAGTACCTTCAAAACCACAATGAGATGCTACTTCACACCTACTAGGGAGGCTATAAGTTTTAAAAATGGAGAATAGTAAGTGTGGCCAAGGAGAAATTGAGGCCCTCATGCATTGCTGATGTGAATGTGAATTGGTGCAGGCACCATGGAAAACAGTTTTGGGGTTTCTCAAAAGGTCAAGCTCAGAATTACCATATAGTCCAACAATTCCTCTCCTAGGCATATACCCAGAACAGCTATGCATAGAAAATCTTGTACATGCGTGTTCATAGCAGCACTATTCACAATAGCTAAAAGGTAGAAACAACCAAAATATCCAGACTGATGAATGGATTAACAAAATGTGGTTTATCTGTACAATGGAATATTATTCAACCGTAAAAAGAAGTGATACCTGCTACAACATGAATGAACCTTGGAAACAGTAAGGGAAGTGAGAGAAGCCAGTTCTTATTTCAAATTGATGTGATTTAAATAATTTTTAGTATTTAATCTTGAGGATCACAAGCTATGTGTGTCTATTAATCATATGTTTCCATATTGACGTATCCAAATCAAAAGGAGGGAAGTGATTCCATCCTTTAGGCCATTTCCCCCTTCTAGCTTCAGTTCGTATTAAGAATGGAATTAAGTCCAGAAAAAAATATATCAAGAAAAGGAATGGCAAGGCCAAAAACTTTAGTATCATCTTTTATCCACATATGACTATCGAGCTTCAGTGATTTTATCTGCCGCTGATTCCGTTCTAGAACAGTGAGTGAAGTGTTCTCCTCTTTTGCTCTGAACATAGGCCTGAAACCAAGTAAATATGTTTTCTTCCATGAATGTATACTTGTGAGGGTGTAGGTGTGTGTGTGGGGGGGGGAGGTTGGAATGTCATCTCCCAATTTCCTGCTTTTCAGAGCAAGAATGAACAATCTAAATGTATTAAATTTTCCACCTCCCGGATTCATTTGTTAAGAATAACAAATTCACGGGGCGCCTGGGTGGCACAGTCGGTTAGGCGTCCGACTTCAGCCAGGTCACGATCTCTCGGTCCGGGAGTTCGAGCCCCGCGTCGGGCTCTGGGCTGATGGCTCAGAGCCTGGAGCCTGTTTCCAATTCTGTGTCTCCCTCTCTCTCTGCCCCTCCCCCGTTCATGCTCTGTCTCTCTCTGTCCCAAAAATAAATAAAACGTTGAAAAAAAACATTTTTAAAAAGAATAACAAATTCACTTGCCAATGTGAATAGGGAAGGGAGAAAGGGGTCAGTGGGATAGACAGTTTATGATTCTGTAGGAGAATTGGCCCCTTATGTTTTAAAAGAATAAAAATGTACTCAATATACAACAATCTACTAAAGCTAAAAGATTTGGGTAATTATAATACTTTTTTTGCTGTTTGTATAATTTGTAAAGAACAGAAAGTATTTCAACCGAGACCATGAAATCACAGCATATTTCTCTGTAGAGGGCTGTGGCTCTTTCAGGGGAATATTTGAGAAGTGTTCAGACTGTATTCTGTCCCACTCTTGCCCAAATTATTGGGAAGGCCTTTCTTGGGCACTGACATTTTATTTTATTTTTTGCTTGTTTTTTTTTTTTTAATTCCAGGATAGTTAACATAGAGTGTTGTATTAGTTTCAGGTGTACAATATAATTATTCAACAATTCTATAGATCACCCAGGGGCACTGACATTTTAAAAGTGTACTAAAGTATTAGAGTTCCTTATCACCCACATGGTAATGCATTTTGAACTGGACACTTTAAATTAAATAAACAAACAAACAAATTCATTGCCACAAAGATCAGCGACATAGGACTCAGGAGGCTTGGGTCACAGTTGTAGCTCTGTTGATAATTAGCAGCATGACGGCTGATCCCCACCCTGAATCCCTGCACCCTCCTTTTCTCATCTGTGCAATTACTTACAAGACTCACGTTTTTTCTAAAAATCTGTATTTCTGTTGCTGTAAATTTATAGAAGGTGACTGTATTTTCCAGCTCAGCAGCTCCCATGAACAAACATTTTCTGAGCACCTGCTTTAGACTAAGAGGAATAAGAAACAGCCTCATCCTTAAAGAAGTTTATAAGGTCATGGGGAAAGAAGAACATAGAAGCGAGGAGTCACAAACTCAGATTCTATAGCAGCAAAGGAGGCACATAACTGAGTGAAGTAGGTCAGATGGGGACGTAGCAAACTCCATAGTACCTGGCTCTTCTCCAGGAGATAGCCATATCTCAGTTCCAGCCTGTTTACCCTGTGGGAATGGGGACTCAGTGTTGCCACAGATTCCAAATTTCAGAAGAAATGAGGCCAGCTTTTTATATGAAATCTCCTGTTTAAAAAAAAAAAAAAAATGTTTTGTTGCTAACCAGTTCAGAAGTGCTTAGGCAGTGATTCCTAAAAGCAAAACATGTTTGTTTGCTGGCTGAACAACTTCTTTAGTGTACCCAATAGTGACTTCTGAATAAGCAGATAATTAGAATGTTATACATTCAACGACAGACGTGTATATAGTTCACAAAGGGTATAGATAGTGATTAACTCTGCCCGTAATGATTTCTAAAGAGGCTTTCTACTTACTTTCTAGTCACTTGTCATAGTTTTTAGTATTTTTTGGGTGTTGTTTTGTTTTTTGTTTTTTAGAGTGAGTAATTCATTCCACCTGGAGATCTGGATGATGTTGAACAGGTCTCTCTTGTCTGCTAAGTAAATACATGTTTGGCAAATTCCACAAGTGAGCCTTTGGAATGTGCTTTGACAATTTTGCCCATTCAGGTTTTCTGCTGCTTCATCTCCTGGCTTTTACATTCTTTATTGAATTGTGAAAAAGGGATGTCCTTCCTGCTGCTCTGGTCTTGTTTCATAGAACAGAACAGATTCATTCTCTTTTTTGAATGGAGTTGTAATTAACATGGCTCCTTTTGTTTAACAAGTTCAGTTTACATAGTACCTGCTCATTCCAGAGCATCATTATTGGTGGCACACCTTCATTGACTGATGTCTGAGGGCTCTGGGAATAGTGTTTGTTAATTATCTGCAGCAAACCAGGTAACTAAGGGGAGGTTCCGCTACTATGACTTCGATGAAAGTAGCACTGATGATTTTTTAATTG
Source organism: Herpailurus yagouaroundi (assembly GCF_014898765.1). Classification (NCBI taxonomy): domain Eukaryota; kingdom Metazoa; phylum Chordata; class Mammalia; order Carnivora; family Felidae; genus Herpailurus; species Herpailurus yagouaroundi. Next base: position 50,139,774 of record NW_024412404.1, read on the forward strand.
CTTAATGATAGATTTGATCACCTTTTTAAAATTTTTTTAATGTTTATTTTTGAGAGAGAGAGAGACGGCGAGCACGTGAGGGGGGAGGGGCAGACACACACACACACACACACCACACACACACACACACACACACACACACACACACACACACACGCACACACACACAGAATCCAAAGTAGGCTTCAGGCTCCACACTGTCAGCACAGGCCCCAAGACGGGGCTGGAACTCATGAACCGTGAGTTCATGACATGAGCCAAAGTCGGATACTTAACCAACTAAGCCACCCAGGCAACCCTAGATTTGGTCATCTTCAAGCAAAATAGAATCTATACTCCCCCACTAAGGAGGCAATATTAAATCGTAATTGCTGAAAAAGAAACCTGGGCCATGCACACTCCTTTGCTGTATTTCTACTAAGAGTGCCTAAGTTTATCTTTGGTTTATATGAATGTATAATTTTCTGTAATAATGTCATCATCCAAGTGCTTGTAAATATTTTATATTACATAGTAAATTCAAAAGTCCTCAGAGGCCCAGCAGGCTACTGTATGAAGCAGTCCAGTGTTACAGACTCGGTCAATCTGGAGAGTATATGACTTGCTTAAAAGCATTTAGGTTTGACTGTTTCTCGTTTTGTTTGTTTTTTTAACACTGCCAGAGCGAGGGTGTTCAGGGGATGGGAATTTATCTGTGGGCCTGATTTGGCCCTTGTGCTTCAGTTGGTTTACATGCTCTAGAGAGAAAAGGAGGCATTAAGGTTTTATAGAGTTACTGAGTTCTAATATTTTAGAGCCAGAAGGGGCATTGCAAATGAACTAGGTTAAGACTGTCATTTTACATTTAAGGAAACTGAGGCCCAGAGAAGGGAAGTGTTTTACCTAACTTAAAGTTCAAATGGATTCTTCTTTATTTTCTTTTAAGTGGGTCTTAAAGACAAGGGAAATTTGAACACCCTTCTAGGGATGGTATTTCCGATTCTACATATGTTGTTATTATTTTTACTTTATTTGGATCTGAATTCTGTAGATCCAAATTTCCATCCACTGTCATTTCCCTTCAGCCTGAAGAATTTCCCTTCACATTTCTTGTAGCTCAGTGCTTCTGGATGATTCTCTCAGTTGTAAATGATCTAAAATTAATTTTATTGAACCTTACTTTTAAGGGACGTTCTCACTAGTGCAGAAGAGTAGGATGGCTTTTTTCCCCCACGCACTTGGGATGCTGTTCCATTATCTTCTTGCATCGTTTTCTGATGAAAATCCAGCCCTCATTCTTCCCACTGCCCTCCCACGTGTCATCTCGTTCTTTCCTTTGGCTGCTTTTCAGATTTTTTTATTTATCTTGAGTTTTGAGAAATTTGACTATGATGTGACTAGGTATGGTTTTCTTTGTATTTATCTTGCTCAGAGCTTGTTGAACTACTTTGATCTGTGGATTGACTTTTTTTATAATAAAGTTTGAAAAGTTTTGACTGTTATTTCTTCAAATAATGCTTGCATCCTGTTGTTCCCCAGAGGGGAATCTCTTTTTCTGGGAGTCTGATTGTATGTATAGAAGACGACCTGTTATTAGCACACAAATCGTTGATGCTCTGGATAATTTCTATTAACCTGTCTTCAAGTTCAATGACTCTTTCTTGTATAGTGAATGATACTCTGGTCCATCCAGTGAATTGGCTTCAGATGCTATATCTTTTTATTCTCGAATTTCATTTTGTTCCTTTAAAAAAAATTTTTTTAACGTTTATTTATTTTTGAGAGAGAGAGGGAGGGAGCACAAGTGAGGGAGGGGCTGAGAATAGAGGGAGACACAGAATCTGAAGCAGGCTCCAGGCCCTGAGCTGTCAGCACAGAGCTGGACTTGGGGCTCGAACCCACAAACTGTGAGATCATGACCCGAGCCGAAGTCAGACGCTTAACCGACTGAGCCACCCAGGCGCCCCATTTTGTTCCTTTTTAGAGTTTCCACTTCTTTCCTGAAAAAAACCATCTGTTCACCTATTATGCTTATATTTTCCAATATAGTTTTTAACACTATTATGATACTTGTTTTAAAATCTTTATCTGCTAACTCTAATAACTAAGCCATCTACTTCCATAGGCTGTATTTTCACTTTATTATTCTCTTTTCCACCCTTTTTATTTATTTTTTTTTTGCATGCTTTGGAATGTGTATAGTATTCTAGACATAGTGTAAAAAAGTACAGTAGAGTCTGAAATACAAACATCATGAATTCATTTTTCTCTGAAAACATTTTATCTTATATTTGATCAGTGGATTGATCAGATTCTTTCTAAAATTGAGTTGATGCTGAGCTGAATCTCTAATTAGATTGTACTCATCTGAGGTTAGCACATCCCCAACCTGTGTCTAAGCTCTTTGTCATTGTTGTTGTTGTTGTTGAATATTATCGGTATTTGATCTGGGAGTAAGTTGGTCTGCAGTTTCCCATATTTTGGGTTCACATTTGGGCTTAACTCTGACGGTGTCTCAGAATACAAGCACCACAAGAATATGTGGGTATATGTGATGTTTCTTTTTACTAATCAGTCCCTCCTGTAATGCCCCTTCCTTGGCAAATTTGGAGATTGGAGAATTACCAGACCAAGAAATTTGGTTTTGTGTCTACAGCTCATCTAGGTTTCATGCTGTCTCACACACCGACATTTTCATATAATTTTGGAATGATTTCTCTTCATTCCTGAACAGTCTCTCCCTGGCAGTCCTGTACTTAAATCAGGCACTCACCATAGGTATGAACACTGCCATTGCTCTTTACTTACATATGAGATGCTTGTTTCTGTCTAGACTCTATCAAAGTTTCCTTGCATACATTGGACTTGCCCATTCAACAATGGTGATTATTTTGTCTGACTTTTCTTGTTTCTGTGAGAGTCATTTACATCTTTCTACATCCTAACTGGAGGCAGAAGTTCCTCACACGTCTTGAATTGTCAAATAATGAAAGATCATGTAAGGTAAGGTAAGATTCCTTACCTTTTCAGGTGTCAGGAATTTAAAAGACTATACCTATCTGAGTGACATCAATACCGAGGATAACCTACACACTCAGGGCATGATACCAGAGTCAGTAACCACCCCATGAGCTACTCCCTCCTGGGAAACTATGTGTGACTTCCTTTGCTCTCCCAAAGCAGTAAGTTTTTACTCTGATCAGACTCGGTGGCCAGAATTTCCAAAGTCAGTTCCAAATTTCAGTACTCCAAGTTATTGGGAAACATTACTTTGTGTTTTTCAGTTGTCTGGTTGGTGCTCTGCAGTGTGCATATGAAAACACGTGCTTCAGAAAATAGCTCTTTTACAGTATTTCTATGCAGTCCTGCATGTTAGTGAAGTCCCCATATGCTCACAATAGCTGGATAATTATGAATGCCTTCTACCTGTTACTGAAATTGCTAATGAAGTTTTGAGTACCAGAAAATAACCTTACCTTCTCTTAGTTCTTTAAAGTAAGCTCAACTGGATGTCTTCACTTCTTAAAATAATTTGCTGGAAACAACATCCTTAATAAAGTTTGCTACAAGAGAGTTAAATGTAAGTGTGATGAAAAATGATCATTTTTTTTTTCTGGCGAGTGTACTGCTTATAGCATAATGACTAAAATTTTTTGTAATATTTTGAATTTATCAGTGGAACATTTTCTGATGAATTACATCTGCAGCTCCTTCCCTTTCAGTCATGTTTATACCATACCATGATGTGAGTCAATTCTGCCTTCATATAAGAATATTTTAATCAGCCCATCTCCAGAATACGAGTCCAATAATTACTTTTTAAAGTTTGTCCATTGCCAGTCTTATGATAGTTCAGGTGGCATTATTATTTGGAATGAAGAGTAATGATGCTTTTCATGGTATGGGTTCCTCAAACGAAGTCTTATCTTTTGTGATGCCAGACCAGGCCGTCAGGAAGTATCTAGCTAGATTTGTTGTTTCCTGCCTGCCTCTTCCCTCATGAGGCAGGAAAGTGTAGAATGCCCGGTGTATATCTCCCAACCCCACCCCAGATATACTGAAAAACAGAGGAAGTGTTAGCCACAACACATTTTGCCGTTTGTAATCCAATAAAAGGGGCCATAGACCAAGGACATGATTCATTCTGGATAATTCTGAAAACAAAAACTCACTTTGTAAATTTGAATGCCACACTCCCAGGATAATTCCCAGGACCCCTGTGGACAGGATAGAAGAGGAGGAAGGCACTTTTCTTTCCAGGAATTCATTTGTCATGCTCCTTTGACATGTTAGAATTCCAGCATATGGCATCAGTTTTTATTTTCCTTTATGCTTCCCAGTTTCTCTTACTCTCAAGAACATCCTCACAGTCAACAGGTGCAGTATTTATAAAATTTATGATTTCTCAAGTTATCTCAGTAGAGGCAGCGTGGCTATTCCCATTCGAAAGGCACTATGAAAGTTTCAAGGACTGAAAACCATAGACTGGGAATATCAGATCTGCACTTGTTTAGGCCTATAAGCTTGTGTCCTTTCTTTATTAGAGTTTTGGTGAATGCTTATATTTTCAGTCAAATTTTTCAAGAAAAGTAAACCTAACAGTGTTACTGATTTTTTAAGAAAAGTATCCCTAAATGTCTAATACTATTCTGACCAAGATAGTTTAAAAAATTATTTTAAAAATAATCCTTTCCCAAGGTGCCTGGGTGGCTCAGTCAGTTTAGTGTCAGACTCTTGACTTCAGCTCAGGTCATGTTCATGAGGTCGAGCCCCATGTCGGGCTCTGCGCTGACAGCGTGGATCCTGCTTGGGATTGATTCTCTCTCTCTCTCTCTCTCTCTCTCTCTCTCTCTCTCTCTGCCCCTCCTTTGCTCATGCTCACTCTCCCTCTCTCTCTCTCAAAAATAAATAAACTTCAAAATTTTTAAATTTAAAAATTTTTAAAAATAAGAATAATCCTTTCCATCTTTGTCTTGCTTTGATTGGGGTAGGAGAACACATAATGAAGAAACCATACATCACTTTGCTTGAATTTTTCCTTTCATTCTATAAGTGTGGGCATTTCTAATGTGCCTGGCCTGGACTTTTCTTTATTGGGGCATTAAAATTGAAGGTAGTGGGGCGCCTGGGTGGTTTAGTTGGTTAAGCATCTGACTCTTGGTTTCAGCTCAGGTCATAATCTCATGGTTTCATGAGTTCGAGCCCTGAGTCAGGCTCCATGCTGACAGTGCAGAGCCTGCTTGAGATTCTCTGTCTCCCTTTCTGCCCCTCCCCCACTCACACTGTCACTGTTTCTCTCAAAATATGTAACTAAACATAAAATAAATAAAATTGAAGGTAGCAAGAAATGAAAAACAGAATTCTGTTTCCAACAAATGGACGGTACCTGTGTATTAAGACCAAGAAGTGTGCACTCTTGCCAATTCTCTTCTCTTGCCAGATGGGTTAAGACTTCGGATGCTGAGGGGCGCCTGGGTGGCGCAGTCGGTTAAGCGTCCGACTTCAGCCAGGTCACGATCTCACGGTCCGTGAGTTCGAGCCCCGCGTCGGGCTCTGGGCTGATGGCTCAGAGCCTGGAGCCTGTTTCTGATTCTGTGTCTCCCTCTCTCTCTGCCCCTCCCCCGTTCATGCTCTGTCTCTCTCTGTCCCAAAAATAAATAAACGTTGAAAAAAAAAAAATTAAAAAAAAAAAAAAAAAGACTTCGGATGCTGAGATATTTCCCAGGAGACAAGGAGAGTTGAGGGAGTGATTTAACAACTTGTGAATAAGGCCTGAGCTCTTTACCTTGTTTTGTTGATTCCTTCAGTAGTGGACTGTGGATCCGTTCAGAATAATTTTTCCCCTAGCAAACCTGATAGAATTGTGGATCTGTTACCTACATTCATTCCAATGTTGACTTCCCCGATGCCACACTTGAGAAGCTTTGAGAGCAAGAATATCGCAAACCTTTCATGCACTTTATATACTCCTTTCATGTACTTTTTTTCAATTGCTCATCGCTTCCTTCCACAGACACTTACTGGAAACATTATGCTGGTGACAGACACATGATAATAACCTATTTCCTATTTGTTTGAAATTATATATTATAATGCCATTAATCTTGATAGGAGAAAATATTACGTAAGTAGTATTTTGCTAAAATGATTAAGGTATTGATGGTGTCCATAGATATTTGAGATTTTTAGTTAAAGTGAGTTAAAATTGCTAAATTCTATTAAAGGATTTCAATGCAACACTTAATAGTATAACAGAATTGGATATTGTAGTTCATATGCAAAAAAAGGAAAAAGTTAGCTCCAATTGTTTTTCCCTTCTTTATTATTGGTATCATCTTCCACTTTTACTGTGCCTCTACTGGGAGCCACATATCTGATCCAATTTACTTTAAGTATCAATTGAATCAATGAAAAGCTAACATCTATCTGAGAAGAAATACTATACTAGGAAGACACTATACTGGAAAGAATTTTCAGAGTTTGTATAGGTATCGAAAATATATTTATGCTATTGAATTTAAGCATTTTTTATTACTTGGATTTTCTGTCATGAAAGGAATATACAGAGGTGCCTTGGTGGCCCAACTGGTTAAGTGTCGACTCTTGATTTTGGCTCAGGACGTGATCTCACAGTTTGTGAGATCCAGCCCCAAGTTGGATTTTTTGCTTACAGCGTGGAGCCTGCTTGTGATTCTCTCTCTCTCTCTCTCTCTCTCTCTCTCTCTCTCTCTCTCTGCACCTCCCCAACTTGTGCACATGCACATGCTCCCCTCTCTCTCAAAATAAATAAACATTAAAAAAAATGAATATACAGTCCTTTTTCTGGTGTGCCATGAAATACAAACTCTAGTGTAGTATTTGCCCTTTAGGTGCCAAATCTTCACTCGTAACACAAAAGTTCATGAGTGCAGAACTTGATCTCCTTTACTGCCCATGTCCCCAGCATCTACACCTGGCACAGAGTAGGAACTTTATGATTTTTCATTGAGTGCATTGATTCCCATATATTATACTATGATATGCATTTGTATGGTATCGTATGGCTTTCAAAACATTTTTACTTAGGTTAATTTCATTTGACTATTACAACAATTTTGTGAGAAAGGTAGGACAGATATTTTATCTTGTGATACCCAGTTCAAGTGGTTTGTGGTAGACCTAAGATTGGAGGGGGCCCAGCTCATAACAGTCCATTGGTTTTTTTAATATCAATCATCATCATTCAGTAAATGCTTATTATTATAGGCCAGTCACTGTATTAATTTAGCTGAATGATTTAACCTTTGCCATGACATAGCCCCATGACATAGAATGATCTTCCTTCCATTTTAGAGATGAAGAACTAAAGCACAACGAGGTTAGGTGATGCATGCAAGGTCAGCACTGGGGATTAGGCTCGAGCAGTGTGAGTTCCCAGCCCAAGCTCTCAATATGGTCTAACCTCTGCTCCACAGTTTTTTAGGATGTCCCTCTAAAAAGTTGGCTAGCGTACATATCTGAGCCAAATAACTACCATGGTGATTTCCTAATGATTTTATTAAATTATTTGCTATCACTGTAATAGATTCTTATTGAGTGTCTCAACAAATTTATAAGCCAGAGATAATTGTTGTTATAGGTTATGGGTAAAGAGAAAAGACAATACAAAAGAAAAAAAAAAAAAGGAAATGTGGGTATGTGATTATCAGAATGTAGGAGTCAGGTGGGTTGCCAACATTACAAGGGAGTCAGATTTGTCATTCTTCTGTTATAGACTAAGGTACCTCCCAGGTGATGGAGAATGAGTCTGGAAAAGAAATTATTCAAGGCAGCTGCATATTTGTCAGGTTAGGACATACCTACAGCCTTGTCAAAGGAGGAGAGCCAACCAGTGCCAACCAAATGGGATGATCATGGCAGAGGAAAACCTCGTTGGAGCTCAGCAGTGTGCTTCTTAATGAATGTTCTAACCTGCCTATTCCTGTATAAATGGGAGTTCTGTCTGCAGCTTGAGCTTCACACAGCTCCTCAACCATGTGTGAAGTGCACCGCATCGTGACTCAAGTATCCACAGCGGCTGAGAACATGCTAAAGGAGCTCTTGCTCCCAGAGAGTAAAAGCCTGGAGAGAGTTCCACTGACAATAAGCTGAAGTAGTTGAGAGAACAAAGACTGTGCACGTGGGGCAAATACATTAAAATCAGATTATTCTAAATGGAGTTTCACTTACCTATGCAAAGCAGTGCAATAATAAAACAGGGGAGGTAGAGTAGAATCCTCAACATTAGTTATAACCTGCAAAACCAAAGATTAGATTCCATGTTGATAAAATAATAGGAAGACCACTGAACCTGGGCTCTCCATCTCGGTGGATAACAAATATGCCGAGGTGGCCTTCTGCAAGACATATCACCTCAATCGTCACCACCTCTTTGGTTATGTTCTATAGGTTGAATTGTAAATCCTATCTAATCATATCTAAGATATACAGGTAAATTTATTAAGTACTTTCTAAATGTTTTTCAAGTACATGAATTGAACTATGCATCCAGTATGTAATGTACAGTTATTGAACATTAACTCTGGGCCTGCCGCCATTTTGGTACTTCTGGGGGTTGTTCCCACTTATACCCAAAGTTGCCTTCCGTCACCCAACTTTCCTTTTCCATAGAGCAAATTGGCCAGGAGATGTTGGAAAACCTCAGTCACGACAGAGAAAAGATACAGCGAGCACGTGAACGAGTAAGTAGAAGTGATACCGTTTTTTTCAGAAGTTCAGTAAATAATGAGGCATAGAAGGCACATGCATAGACAGTAACAGTGACATAGATGCAAGTGTGTATAAAAAAGGCAAGGGTGGATGAGGGATGTCGAGTAAGGGGAGAAGAGAAAAAAGAGTGTGCAATGGAGAAAGAATACGCTCTTTCTTTCCCCATCCCAGAATGCCCCCAGGTAGATATTTTATTTAGCTCTATAACTGAGAAGGTCATGAGGGAGATTTTGGAGTATGTCAAGTCTTTCAGGGTGAAAGCTGTAAAAATAATGATGCCTCATCTTCACTTAGTTCATTTCGTTACCGTTTATATTTCTAGGACTTTGCACATTTTAAATTGGATTTTAATTACCAGATGTATATTCAACTTTATCAGCCTGCAAGACATTTGCTTTTATAGCCAGTTCAAGTATCCAGCTTAAAGCTCCTGGGATCATCTATTACATATAATTTTCTAAATCAAAGAATTTTCAGAGACTGTGTAGGTAACAAGGTGTATTTTAGTGTATTTAAGTATTTTTTTATTAATTGGATTTTCATCCGTGAGAAAAACTCCTGCTTGCCAGTGCACTTTCGATACGATCCAACTGCATGAAGTCTCACTTTGTTTTGTTTTAATGCTGCTTTTCTCCTTCTAGCTTCGAGAAACAGATGCTAACTTGGGGAAAAGCTCCAGGGTCCTGACGGGGATGTTGCGAAGGTAAGAGCAAGGTAGGGACCCATCTTCCTCTCTCTCCCTTTTTTGAAACTGTGTTTTTCATCTAGTTGCAACTGGGCATTTTCCAGGCATGTGAGCCTCTGCTCTTAGTACCCTGTGTCAAGACCCTTTTGAAATGACAGAGCACTGATATTAACTCTTGTTTGGACAGGGACACATACTGAGTAACTTAGATTAGAGAGAAGGTTTGAGCTAGGGGGTTTACCTCAAGCTATGGAAAAAATTAGGGTTAGACATGAAGTACTTTTTCATAGCCTGAGGAAGTCCCCATGGCAGGAGCAGACTGATTTTATTTTCTATTTCAATAGCCTCCTTCTTCTAGAAGGAATGCGGGCCTGCCAGTATCATGAGCACACTTGGTATTAGCTTTGCTCTCTCCCTGTTGCCTTGTTTTCATTTCTTTTTTAAGAGACACTGTTTGGGGAAACATTTCAATCGTATATATACTTAAAGATGATGTTTACAATTTAAAGATTATCTGAGTAATATGAATTCACATGTGCGCGTGAACAGATGTTAATGTTTTATGTGTGCAACTAACCTTCGACTGATGGAAAACATTCATGAGAGTGTGCGGAAATAAGTGAATGAATATGGGTAATATTCTATATTCTATGTTTCTGGGGGAGGGGAGTGAGAAATGTGTTTTCACTGTTCTGAAAGTCAGAGACATTTTTTACGTAGGTGTATTTAGCGTGGCATTTTCTTACGTTCGGAATCTACCAAGGAAGGTTATCATCTAGCACAGCCTTCGGTTTAGAACTGTAGCTCGCAGTGTGAATGAGAAAGGTTGAGAATCGCTCCACAACAGCTTAATTGGAATTTTAAAGAAGAAATCCTTTAGCATGGACACTATAGAGACAACTAATTTAGAGAAAGGAAAGTCTTCTCTGATCACGTATCTATCTGTATGTAAGAATTCGCTAGAAGTGTGTTTGCTGTGTTCGTGATGGACAGCACAAGACCCAGTCGTAGGGTTGCTTGGTCTCCATCAGGCTGATAGGTCTTGAGCCTGAAGTTCCTGGGACACTCCAAACCAACACTGGCCTAACTCCACAGGCCCCTGATTTTCCTGCAGGCACAGTCCCAATTCAGCACCATAAGCCACTGAATCCTCTGCTTAAGAGTAATACACAAATGACCTAGAAAAACGCAAAATCCACAGAGAAGTGTCAATTGAGGGGAAGGGTTCAGTGCCTATAGACAATAAAAACGAAAAAAAGGAAAAAAAATCCTCTATTGCTTCCCTGGGAGGGCCCCTGCGATGTGAGCTGTAACGAGTGTTCTGCCTATGTCTCCATTTTGTCAAATCTCATTAAAGAGTTTGTCAATTGAGCTGTCCAGAAATCATTCATCATTTTTAGTGTAAAAAAAAAATCATGCAGTTATTTAAATAATATCATATTAATGTTAAAGTTCAGCTGTCATTTAATGGTATGGCTTAATCAGATGTAGCATTTAGGAAAAATAGTTTCTGCGGGCTCTACGTGGCTTTCAGGTTGGCAGATTCAAATAAGGATTTATGAGTTTCTGAACCAATGTATTTCTGTCCATGTTTCTGCTTGATGTACCTCACCCTTTTGTGCAGGACACTGCAGACAGTTATTTCGGCAAATAAAGCATCTCCTCATATTGTGTTTGAATAAATTTGCAAGTCATTTAGAGAGGGTGAAGCGCAGACGCCCTGCAACCTTTGACTGGGCTTTCTGTAGGGCAGTCATACTAACGCGCCTGTTTCATAAGCCTACAGAGGGAAATTACTCCACCGAAACCCACTTGGGGTCCTCTTTGTAGGCAAACTCAGTCCATCACTGACTCGTCTCCTTTTGGGATCTGTCTAGAGAGTGAATAGAAATAAAAATCTTCAGGTGGACATCACCTTGCTGTGATGAGCCAAGGAAACTCTGAGGCCCTCCTGTGCGTAGCAGCGATCATGTTTTTTACAAGACTCAGCTAGGATCTTGGTATCAGCCAAGGTATCCAGATACTCTTAATGCTGTACCTTCACTGAGTCTCTGGGGAACCAAAGGCAGATGGTGGTTTTGTTTGGTTCCTAATTACTTATCCCACCTGATATACGGTTTATTTTGGTCTTGGGAAAAGGCAGAAATGTTTGATCAACTTCTTCACTCCATTGTTTTTATTATTCCCTGGAAAAACAGTCTCTAGAGAAATGGGACCAGCTTTTATGTCCCCAAGTCTCTTATTGAATACTCTGATTTTGCTTCCTCTGTTACATCCCTCCCATTCGCAGGGACTTCCCTTCCAGCACTGGTGAGATTTTAATTCAGAGAGAGAAATCACATTCTGTTACCAAAACCACATCGCGACGTTGTGCGTCAGCAGTTGCGTCTAAGTTAAGGTGTAATACCAAACCACGCGCCCATCTGTCACCTTCGCAAGTGTGTAAAGGGAATGAATGTGCTCCTCGTGCAGTGTCGGCATCCACCTCGATAACACGAGCTTATTTATTTGCATGTGATGAATTGTGTATGACCGAGAATATTCTACTAACATACTAAACCAAGGAATTAATTTATTTAGAGGAAAGGTGGCGGATTATTTTTAATTTTTTTAAATTAGGTTGCTTTCAATTCTGTATATGGAACGGAAACGTTCCATATACAGAATGATGGCCTTTGCCCCTCATTTGGGTCATTTTGTTTTGATTAGCCTGTGGTGAAGACAGGTGAGACCGATGTTCCGTCAATGTCAAAGTCTGTATATAAACCCACCTGGTTATCTGCAAGACTGAAAGCAGAGAGGGAAATAAAAATGAGTAAGTGACAGCCACCACCATTCATGCTTTTTTAATGTTTTATTACCATCACATGAGGTAAAAAAAAAATCTATTTCCTTCTTTTCTCTCTCTCTTCCTGCTTTTCTTCCTTCCTTTCTTCTTTCTGCTTATTCACTTCCTCAGTAAATACTTAACGCCTGGAAACAAAGCCTTGGGGAATCCTCAGATGAAATCAATTCGATCCTTGCCCTCAGTCCTGCTGGAGAATCCGTACTGTGGGAATTCCTAGAACTACCTCCTTCTCAAGGAAACTTCTGAGGATTCCTTAACTCCAGCAAATGCTTACTGGTCGTTAAAAAGGGTGGCAGGGAAACAAATAACCAATAGAAAATATCATCTAAATAGCTATAAAACCAATACGTTTCAAAAGTTTAGAGAGGTAGGAGATTTATACAATCATAAACAAGCTTTGAAAGGAACTAACCAGGCAAAAACCACTGAGGCATACCTAGTTAAGTGACGCAGCAGCTGATTCAACTAAAATAAATAAATAAATTGTTCTTCCTGTAACGTTGCTATATTACCAAAAAGGAGAACGCAAAGGAGAAAATTGGTCCATTCAAAATTACGATAGTGAAACTTGACATCAGAACACAGATATAGCTGATTTCCTGGAAAGTAATTTTTCTTCTGTCTTGACAGAAGATAGAGAGCTGGCTAGGGACAAACGGCTCATTTCCTGACCCTATAGACAGAGTTTTAAATAAAGTGCTATCCAGATAATAACGAAAATGGTCATGAAACAAATGGCTATTCGTGTGGTGACTGGAGCCGAAGAAATGAATTTTTCACGGACTCTCACAAAATGTGATTATTGCAACTGGGGTTGTCTTGAGGTGTCACAAATAACACTGAGAGGCTTAGATGTTGCTCTTCATAAACTTGCATGTATTTGCACGTTTGTGTGTGTATTATTTCCTGTACATTTGACTGGGAAGTCAAAGAGCAAACAGTGGGCAATCAGTGAAAATAAAAATAGCAGTTTTTGACATTTTCAGTTACAGAGTGACATCATGATTCTGGTTTTTTGGGGGATTTGTTTTTGTTTTTGTTTTTTTTACCTCTGAAGAGTGAATAATTTATTGGTAACAGTATATTTGTTTCTAAAAGTATCTTGGGAATACAACAGTTATAATTTGAGATCTCCTTTGACATAAATTTGGAGGGCACGCTACAAGTTTATGTTGGCTGACAAAAGGCTTACAAAAAGAAATGGCGTATGTAATAGTTTTAAAACATCTTTTTCTATATGATTACCTTAAAATCAAATAATTTCCTCTCTCCCACCCGCTCCCTGTGTGTGCCTCTACTATTTTAATTTTTTTCAATTTTTTTGAATTTAAAAAATAAAAACAATGTTTCCTTCAAACAGTGAATTCTTGCTCATTCTTCCAGAATGCATGTAGTAACTTGTTAAAGCATGTAACTGGTGAGAGGCCTTTTGAAACTAATCTATAAGATACGCAAACCAGGTAGTATTAAATGCTGTTGGCCTAGCAAGCACTATTCATGTGTTATTATTTATTACATGTATTTTTTGTTAGAACTACTTTGGAGCCAGTCTGGGGAGTAATTGCCACCTACTATCTCTGTAACGTTTTCATTTTAAACATGGTTTTGTTGCTTTGGTAGAATGACAGGTAAAACATCTGGAAAATTTAAATGTACTATCAAAATGATCCGTAAGGGTAAGCATACCAGAAATACCAACACAAGATCTGTAAGCAATGGAAATACAAAAAAAAATTGTTTGTTTAGTAAACAAATTTTTTCTTAAAGAGGGGCGCCTGGGTGGCTCCCTCGGTTGGGCGTCCAACTTCGGCTCAGGTCATGATCTCATGGTTTGTGAGTTCAAGCCCCGCGTCGGGCTCTCTGCTGACAGCTCAGAGCCTGGAGCCTGCTTCGGATTCTATGTCTCCCCGTCTCTCGGCCCCTCCCCTGTTCATGCTCTGTCTCTCTCTGTTTTTTCCAGCTGTTCCTCACAGATAGTCAGACAGCCTTGCTAGATGAGCAGAAAGCAGTGAACAAACTCCACCAGACCCCACTAGCTAAGATGGGCCTGGTCTCTATAGACATGGAAGCTGTTGTGTACCAATGGCGTCCAAGGGGGTGTGTTTTTGAGGAGTCCTTTAAGATTATTTTATTTTTGACTACAGACTGTGAGGCCTTAACTAGAGATGAATCTATAATCTCCCTTACCTCCAGTATTCTGCAAGTATCATTGCGAGGAAATTTGTCGTATATCTCACCTTATATCTCTGGGGCTTTATCCTCACTGGAGAAAGCAATCTGGTTTTGTTTGATTATTCAAAATGAAATTCCTGCATTTGCATCAAGAGGCATATGCCTCAATGGATAAGGGGTACGCTCTGTGGCCACACTGGACCTGCCACTTTCTAGCTATGAACCTTTGGCAAGAATCCACTCTCTATACCTCAGTTTCCCCCTCTATAAAAGAAGGAAGACAACAGTCCCTATCTCACAAATTGTTACGAGCATTAAATGAGTCATTACATGTAAAGTACACACAACAGTGTCTGTTACATAGTAAGGGCTCAATAAATGCAAAACTGTTTGTTGTCATCATCATCATTGCTAAAAAAAAAAAAAAAAGAAAGAAAGAAAAGAAAAGAAAGAAAAAAGCCTGGGGGCAAACTCTGAAATCAACGTGATAATTAGTAGTTATTTTAGGTCAGTGAATTTCCAATGGATATGTTTAAACTATCGTTTTTTCCACTGCCAGACCTCCCAAATAATTGTTATAAAATTAAAACATAGTAATAATAGAAATAAAACTATGCCTGTCTCAGTGCTGGTGCTCCCACTCTCCCCCCACCCCCCAGTCTGTGACCGTCACCGGGCAGTGCTGCTTGAACCACTCCAGGGCTCTAGGGTGCTGCTCAGAGCAGAGAGATCCTCTGCACTCAATCCTTCCCTCTCTTTGGACTATTTAGAGAAGGGAGCCTCTTGGTCGGTCCCTATGCCTCTTCTCCCCTTCTTAGGTTCTTCTAAATACTGTTGGCCAGTTTATCTTGCAGAGTGCAAAACTAGCACTGCTTCCTTTCTGCCTAGAAACCTCCTGTGGTTCCCCACTGCCCGCTGACCCATGTCCTCCTTAGTCTAACCCCGAAGGTCTTTCAGTGAACATTCCCGCTTCCTTTGCCTTTACTCCTGTTGCATAGACCCATGTCTCTACTGAAGTTAATTACCTCCCATCTCCAAAACTAGCCCTAACCGGTTATTCACCTATCCTATATCTTTGTTTTTTCTGTTACTTCTACCTGGATATCCTCCTTCTCTCACCTATTATAGTCGAGAATCTTCTGGATGAAAGTGACAGAAACCCAGATCAAGCTAGCCGTAAGCCACAAAAAGGAAACATATACCACATACATCTTAATGGTTCAAGGGCAGAAGCAACTTCAAACACAGTGGAATCTAAGGTTCTGATAGCAGTATCAGGACTGGGTCTTGCTCTCTCCATCTCTCAGCCTGGCTCTCTTGTGCATGGGTCTCTCTTGTGGAGACAGTTTTTGCCAGCCCTCTCAGGGACACTCATTGAACGTAGCCATTTCCCCCCCGACTAGTTCCAATAGGAGTCATAGCATGGAGTCTTCCTGGTTCTGGTTTCACTCTGGTTGGGTAAAAATCCCATTGATCTATGATTTGTCATTTTAGACCTGGGACCTCGTGCAGGGGGTGGACACTCGGCCTGAGAATAGACAAAGCATAGTTTCCTCAGAAAAATTCAGGAACTTTTACTAGAAAGGGGAATAGAAACTGGGTAAGCAAAAACAACAGATAGTATCTTCAGAATATTCTAGATAAACTTTTATCTGTACTCTGTATCTCACCTGGAATACCGCTCTGTCCATCAAGCCTTTATCAGTCTCTCAGCCAGAAATGATCTGTCTTGGGTCTGATTCTTCACAGTCATTTCTTCCTACAAGGCATTAACATCTTCTGCTTTGCGTTGTGTCTATTGTAGTTGTATGTCTTACACCTCTTAATTTTCTTCTAGACCTTTTTTATCCCCTACTTCCTCCCTCAAAGAATTTTCTACAGCTCCCCACCACATTGTGCAACCAGCCGAAACAAATACGGGGGGAAATCCAAGTGAAAGAGAAATAAAGTGCCGCCTAAGCATAGACTTTCAACAAACTCCTGTACAGATATCCAGACAGGTAGAAAATCCTCTCTGAAAGCAAAGCAGAAAGCACTGTCAGAGGATTCACAGTGTTTTATAAGGTGGAAATAACATTTAGCTGAAGTCAGGCATAACCTTTCTTGCCACAGAGATGGGCCCTGGAAGGAATGGTTTTGGGGAGGTGGTGACAGTTCCCAGGCACATCCCCGCCTTAAAGGGAACGCGGAGTTTCTGTAGATCCAGCTCTTGCCACGGTCCTTAGGACTGGACCAGAAGCTACTTGCAGTCAGGAACCTCATCACATTTAGCCCAGGGTCACGTTACCCTGGCATCGGCCCGATTGGTGAATAACCTTTGGAAAAAGGGCTAAGAATAGTTTCACAGTTGCTGTGTAGGTTCATGGGGGGGATAATTTAGTTGCAACCCTGCAGGTTTTGATCTGTTGCACTTTGGTGACCACGTAAACATGTTCATTCAGAGATAAAATAAGCCACGTCACAAGAACAATATTTCTGTCCATTATTTAATCCCAATGGGAAAGCATCTTATATTTTCCTTGGTTGTGAGCCACAATTTGACCTAATTCTTGAATTACTTTTCTTTTATGATTTTTCCTTTTTTCCCCAGGATACACGCCTTTCTTGAGCGCTATGTAGAATATGAAGGCTGCACTTCACCTTCACCATCAATGCCTTCTTTGAATGCAGCCTTGAGCTGTTAACTCGAAGCAAGGAGCCCTAGGCCTTCCTTATAAACAAGTAATGGAGCCCTCGGCCCCCCTTGTAAATGGCTATTTATTAACATATACCATCACCAAATAGCATTTTACAATTCCAGGCCCCCGCACCATTACACCACTGTCTGCTCCATTGTGAGTTGAGGGAGGCCTTTGGCCATCTGTTTCATTAAATGCCAGAGGCAGCGAACAATATCTGAACTTTATAAAGCGAGTGTCCGGGGCTTCTCCCTTCACAAATCTCCCCCTTCTGCTCGCTGCCCCTGCCGCCATCATCGCCACCACCGCCACCATATTTTTTTGTTTGAACGCTCACATTGTAAATTAGTTTATTCACACACCACTTTTAAAAGGCTCGCTGTGTTGGAAGATGGGACAAAGCCAGCTCAGTAGCAGCAGCTCATGCACAGTGCAGGTGGTCGAGCTAGCTGCTACCCAGATCAAAAGTCAAACGACTGTGAAGCTCCTTTTGAAAGTGCAGTTAGGGAGACAAGGCAAGGCTTATCTGCACAAACAAGAACGAGTTATAGATATACATCACAAATGCAGGAGGACAAAAAGGGGTTTCATAATCTTGTGGGATAAGAAAACCTTCCAATGCTGACAATTCTGAGGCCATCTCTGGAATACGCAGCTTGTTGTTGTTTTTTTCTTTCTCTCTCTCTCCCCGCCCCCCTGCTTTTTTTTTTTTTTTTTTTTTTTTTTTGGTAAAATTAGTCTTTTATTGTGTGGTGATTGATAATTATTATTTATGCTTTGGTGCTGTTCCTAAAGTAGCTAAGAATTTTTTTAAGCCACCTTTGAGGCAGGAAATGGCTCCTTTTCATGGTTCCATTTTATTTTTCAACAACATTTAAGGACAGACTCCTATTTATACCACACAAGCAGTTTTGTCTGTTGTAAACAAAGTAAGTGGCTGGGAATTGTGCTTTCCCAGAAATGTTTTCCAGGGAAGCCATAATAAGAAACAACTGTGTACATCTTGAGACCTTGTCATCTAGGTATTAAGAAAGAATTCTTTGCTTTTAAGGGAAAAACAAAACAAAACAACAACCAAAAAAAAAAAAAAAAACCACTGTAAAGAAATATATTCAATATCCTAAAGTATAATTAAAACAGTTCCTAAGCTACAAAAGTTTAGGAAATACCAGCCACCTTGCTGGTATTAGTTGAGGTTGTTTTTATTTTTTATTTGTCTTTGTTTTCATTTTAAATTGTCTCTAACGTTTTTGGACAAGATAGAAGCTGAAATGAGAGGAGACATCATCATTTTTTTTTTTAAGCCTCAATGCCCGATTTAAATAGCTGGTGACTTCTTTGCAAAGTTATGTAAAGAACTTTGGAACTAAAGTCTGACCATCAGTGGAGAAAATGACAGAGTGATAAATTTTACTAAAAATTTACAAAGAGGGCTGAAGAGGCTTTGGAATTTATTTAACAACAGCACTCTTGTCTCCTGTGAAATTACATTTTACCTAGAAAAAAGCAAATCTGCTTTCCACTTCCAATGCCTTAATGACTTTATGATGAAGAAGAAAAAACTATCCGCCTTTTAATTCCCAAATCAGCCAAAGGCGTCTGAATTTGGGTCCTCGAGTACTCTTCATGAAATCATACCGTCTGTCTCAAGCCCCAGGGCAACAGCCCCTATCCTAGGGTGGACTTCACAGTGTGTCTGAACCACCAGAATTCTCTTGAAAATGTTTGCATATGCATGTGTATGTATCTTTCTGGGAATTTTCCACAAAATTTCCAGGAATCCACAACCAATTCCAAAGAACTGAGAAATGATACGTGGTAATAGAACTGTGTACAATTCCCTCACTAAATTCCACTTACTTACTTTTCTGTTCTCACGTATTTGAAATGTGTTGACCTACCAGATGTGCTTATTTTGAATTTTCCGCAAAATTTAACAAGAAACTTTATAGAATGTCTTCCCCGGGAAATCAGATCATGTATCAAAAATATGTCCTTAAAGATAGTCACAGCAAATAAAGTTTATATATGGCCTTATGATTCATAAGGCCCATTCACATACATTATTTCATGTAATGTAATCTCGGAAAGAACTCTGTGGATTGGTATTGTCACTGTTATCCTTATGTTACAGATAATTGACTCCTGCCATAGTTGAGTCTTGCCCAAGGTCATTCCACCCAGATGGGGCAGAACTTGGTCCCATATCTTGGTTTTAGTCACAGAAGCCATGTTCTTAGCAGCATTTTAGCAGTGACAGCAACAGAACATCTTCAAAAGCAAATATTTAATGTTTACCGTGTAAAGGGAATATGTTAACACTGGAGATTCAACAGACTCAGAACTCTAGTCGCAGGGAGTTCAGTATCTTTTAGAAACAACAATACATAGTAACTTGTGCTGTATGGTAACTGAGAGGTAAATGTAGTAGGTGGTGACAGAAAGGAGAAATCCCTGGGAGGCTTTATAGAGGAGGTGGCAGGTGTCTGGGTCTGAAAATTACTACCTGATTCTCAACCCACATGTGGGGTTTGCTGTTTCCCTTTCCATGGCAGCTCTAAGGTTGTAACTCCCAGCAACAGGGTTAGAATGTTCTGGGCTGGTGTTCGGCTACCAGCATGTTCAGGGCACGTGGGAAGTTAACCAACAACCTGTAACTGTGCTCTTTGATGAAGTAATTATGATCCAAAGATGTAGTGAGAATTGTTTTTAGTTGCAGTGAAGTTTAAGATTTTCTTCAAGCAGCTAAGGTGAGCGTGAAATCACCTAAACTATCCTGTTTCTAGACACTCGTGAAAAACCTCTTCACGTGTGACACCCCAGTTTTAGAAAGATATTGAAGATTTTCATGCACTTGGCTAAAATCACATATTTATAAAATTTTACAACCTTTGAAACTCCACGAGCAGATGCAAAGACTGTTGGCAGAGTGCAATGACTATTTTATTTGGTATATTAATTATTTGATAAAATAATAAAGCATGTCACTTTAAAATGCTGACTTTTTTCATATATTCCAATTAAATCTTTCTCATCAAATGGGCTTCTAGAAATTTAGTTAGTAGGAAACTTGCACAGCCAATAAAGAAAAGCATTCATTCTCCGTTCTGTATACATGATCTGAAACCATAGCCTGTTAGGTCTTTTAATCTGTTTGTTCAAGGCCAAGCTATTTATATGGATAATTTTTAAAGCTTCTGTATAAAGGAAAAAAAGAACATTTTATTTATTCACTGAGGTTTTTATGTGCCTTGAAATTGCATAGATAAAGTATTTTCAAGCTCATGGATGTGGAAGAGATAAAAGGTCTCTTATTTTAGAAGGCTTTATGTAAGCTTTTCAAATGTACAGTTTTCTCATGGCTAGAATTTTTTAAATAATACATTATTTCACTACTATAATTGGAGTTTGATGTGGGCATCTTTTTCTTTCCCTGAGTTACATGTTAAATTATGTGTCTAGATCGTCTTTATTAAATTTTACCTTCTGGGTTTTAATAGTTCTCTTATTGGAGAAAATAATTTACTAATCTTCATTTTTAGTATTGGGCAGCTATTTAATATGACTAGGAGTGGAAAACCCAAAAGTCAGATTTCACAAAGAGTGAAAGGTATAACTTGGTTTTGCAATGCGTTGGTATGAAGATGAAAAATTATTTACCTCTTCCTCCTGAAGAACTTTTGCTAAGCCTGGTAGACTATGAAAAGGAGAAGGAGGGGGGAAAAAAGGCATTTTTAAACTCTGGGGCAACTGGATTCAGACCAGATTCTGGGTGAACATTAGCTGCTGTTAGCTCTGCCATGTCAGGGCCAAGAAACAGCTTTCCCTGGCTGGAGCATTCCCAAGCTATCACGGCCATCAGACAGGTGGGGAATAAATATTGTAGAATGGTGGGACATTTGAAGAGCAAGCTTCCGATCCCCAGGACTCAATTTGGACAGGCTTCAGTTGGAGCAAACAGGTGTTCCTGGGAGGAACTGTCCTCAGGTGGCTGGGGGGGGTGCCATTCTTTCACATACATAAAACGTTCCCCTTCCTTCTGCCTGCAGGAAAATTAGAATTAGCTACAGCTTTTTCTTTTGAAATGGAAAAAGAGAAATAAAAATATGGCACCAGGTTTTGGCTCCAACTGGATTTCCATGGAGCATGTAATCTATCATGAATGAATGAGTGTTCCTGAAGCAAAGCATCCTTGTAGTTTTCAACATTGGAGATACTGTAAAAACTGAATGAATGTAAAGAATCTTTTTTTTTTTTTTTTTTTTTTTTTTTTTTTTTTTACCAAAGGCTGTGTCTATAAAGTGGAATCGGCTTTTCTTCTTTCATGCGTTTGTTCATCACCAAATATTCATGAGCATTCTATCCATAGAGTATAAGCCAACGGCTTAGCCTAAGCTGTAGTAACGGTCATTGGTTGGTACATGAAAGTGAACCTGAGTGGTCTTTGGGAAACTGTGGCTGGAAAGTAGTTGCTGGCCTCAGAGGTTTCTTTTCTGTAATGCCGCCACACTGAGGATGAAGCTAACGTATTTTATTTGGGGCACTCTTTTTATTTTTTTTAAGTTTATTATTTATTTTGAGAGAGAGAGAGAGAACACAGGCACAAGCAGGAGAGGGACAGAGACAGAAGGTGAGAGAGAATCCCAAGCAGGCTCTGCACTGTCATCACAGAGCCAATCCAAAGCCCTCACCAATCCCTAACTCACAAACCCTCAGGTCATGACCAGAGCCAAAATCAAGAGTCAGATGCCTAACCTACTGAGCCACCCAGGCGCCCCCGGGGCACTCTTTTTAAATTACATTCTTGCTGTAAAACACAAACTAGTAATAATAAAGGTGATTTTTTTTAATAAAAAATCATTTTTAGCCCCCCACCTTGAAACAAACTACCTTCTTTGATGCACATGTTCCCTGGCAGTTTTTCAGTCATGATCTATGTATAATATTCTATGCTTTTCTCACTTGATGTTATATCTTACACATATTTCTGTTTCCACATTGTCTTCACATATTTATATTTTTTTCCTAATTAAATAAAGGATTTTCTAGTAATAAAAGTTTTTTTTAAAGCCCCTTATTTTGTAGAGAAAGAAATTTATCAAGAAATAGGGAGAAAGTCATCCATGATCACACTGGTGAAAACATAGGAACTCTAAGGTTTTGGCATATTTCATTCCAAGCTTTTTCTATGTATTTTCCTGTGTATTTTATTTCTGTCATTGAGGTCATACAACATTCACAATTTTATATCCCACTCTATACATTAAGATTATATTAAAAGCATTTTCCCATGCCATAAAAAACTCTGTAATCCTTATTTATTTTATTTTTTTAAATTTTTTTAACGTTTACTTATTTTTAATTTTTTTTTTTTAGTCTTATTTTTGATAGAGAGAGAGAGAGAGAGAGAGAGAGAGCGTGTGAGCAGGGGAGGAGCAGAGAGAGAGGGAGACACAGGATCCAAAGCAGGCTCCAGCCTCTGAGCTGTCAGCACAGAGCCCGATGCGGGGCTTGAACTCACGAACTGTGAGATCATGACCTGAGCTGAAGTCGGACACTTAACCGACTGAGCCACCCAGGCGCCCCACGTTTATTTATTTTTGAGACAGAGAGAGACAGAGCATGAACGGGGGAGGGGCAGAGAGAGAGAGACACACACAGAATCTGAAACAGGCTCCAGGCTCTGAGCAGTCAGCACAGAGCCCGACACGGGGCTCAAACTCACGGACCGCAAGATCATGACCTGAGCTGAAGTTGGACGCTTAACCGACTGAGCCACCCAGGCGCCCCTCTGTAATCCTTATTTATAACAGTGGTATAATATTCTCTCACAGGATTATTTCCTTTACGTTAAACATGGAGGTTTTTTCTTTTCTTTTTTTTTTTTAAGGTTTTCAAACTTTTTTCTTCAAGTTTATTCATTTATTTTGAGAGAGTGAGAGAGTTGGGGAGGGGCAGAGAGGGAGGGAGAGAGAGATTCCCAAGCAGGCTCTGCGCTGTCAGTGCAAAGCCCGATGTGAAGCTCGAATGCACAGACCATGAGATGAACCTGAGCTGAAAGCAAGAGTTGGACACTTAACCGACTGAGCCACCCAGGCGCCCCAAACATGGAGGTGTTTTCCGACTCCTGCTATACCCTGATGCTATGTGTCTGTGTTCATAGAGTGTATTAATTTCTTGGGGTGGCATCCTTGAAGAGAATCAGTGTTTATCTCATTTGTGACTTTGCCACCCTTGATCTAATTTTGTAGCCCGCGGGGATATTTCTTCAAGTAACTTTTTCAGGATAAGTATATGATTCAGATGTATATGAAGAATCACGTTCTTCCTCTGAACCTTAAGGTCTCATTTCCTTTCCCTTATTTTGTAGGATCTTTTTTTCCTTTGTCCCCGTGTTGTTGTGAGTTTTCGTGTGGTTTGGTTACTTTTTAAAACCAACCCTCTCTTGGATCTGCAAGTGGATGGCAGCTTTATATGCTCAGCTCTGTCTAAAGATAGTCCTTTTTGTCGGGACTGTCTTTATGAGAATGAAATGGGAAATCTTCTTTCCCCAACTCCATGACTCTGGGATGAAAAAATGTCTAGTGTGTGGATGCTCAACTGCGATCTCCTCCGCCACCAGATATAGGCACACTGCACTTAGGAAGGCCACACTTCCCCGGGTTCAGCACCTTACACCATACCTTTCCTACTGCCATTCAATGTTGATTTATTGTTTCCCTGGGAACTCTAATTTCTTACTGGCTGTAGAAGAGAAACAAGGTGCGGAACATGGAGGAAGAGGAATGAATACAACAGCGCAAATACCTCCTAAATCGCAGCATCCACTCATGAGAGAGACAGCTGCTCAGTTTCTACTTGTTACAGACGTTGCATTTTTAACCTAGTAGCAGACTTTGTGGAGGGTGGACTACTGCTTACATTTTTCAGCCCAATTCATTTTTTTTTTTTTTAATAGTGGTAGAAAAA
Source organism: Herpailurus yagouaroundi (assembly GCF_014898765.1). NCBI lineage: Eukaryota > Metazoa > Chordata > Mammalia > Carnivora > Felidae > Herpailurus > Herpailurus yagouaroundi. The sequence continues at coordinate 50,163,853 of NW_024412404.1, forward strand.
TCCTTCCAGGCGCTGGCAATTTGTGATGTCAGTTTTGGTGTTGTAAATTATCATCGTGTATTTTTCCATCCCAATTTAATGGGTCCTTTGATAGATGCAACATCAGGAGCCATCAACCAGGCACCATTCCAGGCACCTGGAAACTGTGAGTGATCTTTAAAATTGCCCTAGATAAGGGGACCATACAAACCATTTCTGTAGCTCAACCCTTGGGCCTGTATGCCTGGGTGGTCTTGTTTTAACTGTTGCTATTTAATTATTGATGATTTACTACATAAGGCATGGAAGTCTTAGGGAAAATGAAATCCCACGTGCCAGTTTCTTTAGATGAATCTTCTTTGAGGTTTAAGTGTCCCTCTCGGTAATATAGTGAGGCATGATTTAGGGGGTCATTCCAAATACTGCCTGGGAAAAGTCCACCGTGGCATCTCTAGTCACTGATGGCGTCTACTGATGCATCCTGGAGACAAGGCCTGTTTGCCTGTGCTGGCCATCATGACAGCCTCACACAAGCCTGTCTACTGTAAGCCAGGCATCCTCACACATGTCCTTACTCCTCATTTCCTTTCTCTGTCCCTCTTGGGGAAAACTCGAATCTCCAGCGATAAAGACTACTTACCTACAGGAACCGATTCCCCCTATTAACGCTCCTATCCTGGGAACCATTTATTAGGAAAATGGTAATTCACTCCACAAATACGTGAAAAGAGGTTTCCTGGGTATGTAAGGATGTATCAAGATGACTCTTGCCTTCAGAAAACCCACACCCTAGTCAGAAAGAGATAAGGAGGGCAGAAGAAGAGCTAACTCAAGATGTTTGGTGATCACAGACCTCAGTGCACAGTTCCTGGAGTCTGGAGATCACCGGCAGCTTGGAGTAATCTGGGTGAGTTTCATGGATGGCATGGCATTTGTAATGGCCCTTGAAGGAAGGGTAACATTTGCCCCGGCAAAGTTAAAAGGGATTCCAGGCTAAGGAAACAGCACGAACAGGGAGGTAGCATCTTGCAAGGCAGGTATGGCAGATAATTCAAATCAGCTCTATATTGTCAACTTTATGACTTTTGCCTTTCATTTTCTGATGTTCCCCTTTCAACAGCAGAATGTGGGTCATCTCACAACATGTTCACAGTTGTGCCCAACTGTCGTCTGCTTCCCATTTTTACCCTCCCCTCCACTGAGGAGATCAAAGCTTGGCAAAATCACAATGGCCTGAAAACCTACGGTGCACCTTTTTCACCATCATTATTCCTTATTGAACACCTACTATGTGCTCTAGGCAGAATGAACCTTCTTAAAAGACCACATTCTTCCCTAGTTGTCATGTAGCCCATTCATAAGTTTTGTCTCATGGGTTATTTCCTCCTGAACATGCCTACTTCCCGTGTTTTCCTAAGGATTTGGAAAGGTGTTACAAGTACAGGTGGCTATGTGTGTAGGCAGAATAGACCTCCACCAAAAGGTAGGCTTTTTCTTTAGGAGTCCCATGCCATCAAAAATGCCATCCGGAGCCAGTGCCCCCAAATCCTCCCTACGGAGCGTGTTCTCTTAATCATTAGACTTGGTTGTCTCTTTAGAGGCTTTGTGGGCACCATTGTAACCTGTTCTCTCAGCTCTGCATGTGAGAATAATCAGATTCTTCCCTAGAAGTAGGTCAATACAGGAGCAGAGCAGAGGCGGATCCTGGAGGATCTTAGGAGGTCACATGTCAGAGTCTGGAAGGGCTGAAATCAGACTTAACAACATTGACTGCAACTGGCCTGGCCATGATACTACCTTTTTTTTTTGTTTGTCCGCTTGCTTATTTGCTTTTAAAGCAACAATTTTGCTTTAATAGGACTTGAAATTTTTAATCCAGTTTTTGCTTGGGGGGAAAAGGTATTAACCACGTGTCTTGTCAAGATATCATTGAAAAAAATTTTCCAAGTCAAAGTCATCTCCGGAGCTGGGGTTCTTTCTAGGTACACAGCTGCTTTATTAATCAGTTCTCTGGATTTTATTATTTCCACTTGCAAATGGGGATCCGTAGCGGACAGCCTTGAAAGAAGTGGCTGTCCTCATCAACATGACTAAAGGGTGGATAAAATACTTGCATGTGACTGGTATGTTTCTACTACCAAAATCCCTCGGCCTTCAAATTTATAAGGAGAAAGAATTGGGAACAGTCAACACAGACATTAATTCACGGGTGACAGGTCAGCACACCGTGCTGGCTGTGATCCAGTCTGGGTGATTTCTTTTTCTTCTTCTGATGTGGGTTTATTACACAGATAGTATTATCAAAGCAAAAGAAAACAATATTTTTTAAGTTTATTTATTTATTTTGACAGAGAGAGAGAGAGAGAGAGAGAGAGAAAATGTGCATGTGTGCACGAGCGTCACGCAATCAGGGGAGGGACAGAGAGAGGGAGAGAGAATCTTAAGCAGGTTCCATTCAGCGCAGAGCTGAATGTGGGGTTCTGTCTCATGGCCAAGAGATCATGACCTGAGCCAAGATTAAGAGTTGGACGCTTAACCACCTGAGCCGCCCAAAAGCCCCAAAAGAAAGCAACAATTTTAAAAAGAAAAGGGAGAAAAATCACTAATAACCCAATACGCCCACAATGATCTTTTCTTCCTTTTTTTGTTTTAGTATTTATTCATACGTTAACATTTTCCTTTATGTGGCATTAATACAAATTTTAAGTTCCTCTGCCTTTTTTCTTTGTAATTTAACATGATAGCTTGTGTTACTGTAGTCAATTGGATATTATTGTCACCTTCTCGTTTTTAATCAAGTTATTAGGACATTCACAGAGGTTCAGGAAAGCCCAGCCGCATAGGGTTGGCATTCACTAGTTTTTCAGAAAACAGAAGGGCTCACTCTACTGTGTCTTAGAGTTCCTCAGCCTGATATTTAAGAGCACTATGAGTTTGATAATTGTGTATGATCATCGCATATAACTTCTATACTATCCACACAGACCTCTTGTGTATATTCATTTAAAGGTGTTTCATGATAATATTGTGACAAAGCATATGTATAAACAAACAGGCTGGCCACTCTCTGGTAGAGATGAATGTGGAGGGTTCCAGAAATAGCCTCCTTTCCCCAAAGCATTCTGTAACTATCTAAAAGGAAAGAACATTCAGCTTAGGGTTCCATGCATCGTCTTTGTCAAATGCTCGTACCTACGTGGTGAATTAATCAGTGTTGATCGTGGCACCTACTTGGTGATGTGTTAGCCAGGTTTTGTCTCTGCCTTGCACAGAGCACTGAGGAACAGTCTTTGAGTCAAAGAGGTTGGGAGGAGGGCTGAAGGGCTGAAAGGCAGGGTGGTTTTAGAGGTGCCCAGAAGGAGATGGGAGCTGGGTGCCGTGGTAGGAGGTGCTGAACAGCCAGGGGGCAGCATGGAAGCGTTTTGCGCCTGATGGAGGAGGAGAAATGGAGGAAGGGGATGAACACAAGCTTCACCATTTTTCCTGAGCCCAGCCTTGGGGAGGATGATGGATGACTTCTTGTCATCTGTTGTGTTTCCTCAGGAATCTAAAACGGAATCTCTCTACTGAGACCAGAGGTTGAAAACCGCAAGCTATGGGCCATAAGTGACGTGCAGAACTTTTTTCCTTTGCTTTTTTTTTTTTTTTTTTTTTTGGTTGGCAGTTTTGTTTTTTAAATTGAGGTATTAGGTATTACTTACATACAGTAGAAATCACACCTTTTAAGTATAGAATTTGAGGAGTTCAGGTCATGGTATGCAGTTGTGTAACCCACACAACACATCAGGACACAGCAGTGCTCTTCCTCTAGAAAGTTCCTTCCGGGCCCTTAGCTCTCAGTTCCCCTCTCTCTCACCCATCATGGGCAGCCACTGATCTGCTTTCTGACACTAGAGTTTGGCCTTCTCTAGAATTTTATGTAAATGGAATTATGCAGTATTTTGTCTTTTGTGTATAACTTCTTCCACCTAGCATAGAGCTTTTGAAATTCACCTGTCATTGTGTGTGTGTTAGTATTTCATTTCTTTTAATTGCCGAGTATATACCACAGTAGGGATTCAGCATAATTTATCTATCCACTCACCAGTTTATGAAGGCGTAAGCTGCTCCCAGGTTGGAACACATATAAATATGGCACTATGAACGTTTGTGTACATATCTTCTTGTGGGCAGAGGTTTTTATTTCTCTTGGGTAAATACCTATGGGTAGGATTGCTGGGTCATATGGTGAGTATATGTTTAATTTTATAAGAACCCTTTCCAAACCCTTTCCAAAGTGGCTGACCCATTTTGCATCCCCATAGCAACATATGAGACTTCCAGTTGCTCTGTATAGTTACTCTTAAAACATTCAGGGGCGCCTGGGTGGCGCAGTCGGTTAAGCGTCCAACTTCAGCCAGGTCACGATCTCACGGTCCGTGAGTTCGAGCCCCGCGTCAGGCTCTGGGCTGATGGCTCGGAGCCTGGAGCCTGTTTCCGATTCTGTGTCTCCCTCTCTCTCTGCCCCTCCCCCGTTCATGCTCTGTCTCTGTCTGTCCCATAAATAAATAAAAACGTTGGGAAAAAAAATTTTTTTTTAAATAAATAAAAAATAAAAAAAAAAACATTCAGAATAGCCATCAAGCAAAACGCAGAGCCCTTTAGAAGGACACGTGGTCTCTGGTTCACCCCAGTTTCTGTTTGGCCCATTTTGCTCATTTATACTGTCCTTCTTCACCCCTGCATTAGATATTTTCCCAGCAATATTATGTCCCATGATGTGTAACAGGGTATCATGGTTAAGAGCAGATTGGTGGAGAAAGGCAAATCTGGGTTGGAATCTGTGTCTCACCACTTATAAGCTGTCACTTTGGACAGTTTGCTTAACTTTTGCACCATGAATTTCTACATCTGTAAAGCGCTAAGGATATCTTATTCGGTGATTTGTTATAAAAATAAAATAATAGAGAGACGCTTGGCTGGCTAAGTCAGTAGAGCATCCAACTCCTGATCTCAGGGTCATGAGTTCGAGCCCCACGTTGGGTGTAGAGATTACTTAAAACTAACATAGAGCATGCTAAGCACCTGGCACAGGGCCGGGTCCATAGAAATTGTGCAATAGACATTACACATTTTGCATTTATCAGTATCATGGGATAGTCCAGTGATTCTCACTTATATGTATGTTTGTGTGTACATCAGAATGTAACCTGCACAGGTGTTTAGAAAACATAGAAACTTGTGCCCCTACTCCCAGATCTTCTACAGAATCACATTCTCCTGGGCTGGACCTGAGCATGTGCGTGGTTTACAAGTTCTGCAGATGATTGGGATGAGCATCCCTGGCCAACAACCATTGGTTGACCAGGAAGATGGTAACAAAGAGCCCCGCATGCTAAGCTTAGTTTTATGACTAACTAGCCATGTGTCCTTGAGCAAATCCCTTAACCTCTCTGAGAGAGCAAGTTTAGCTTAGATCTGACTCTAGCAAATTTGGTCTTTCATGATTACTAGGTTTTTCATGGTCGACATTGGCTACAGTTGGAGACAGATGAGTTGGAGGTGGTTGAAGGCTATGCCTGCTTCCCAAGCAATATGTCAAAATGAAAGCAAACCCCAGACTGAAATCTGCCACATCTAGAAACACGTGTTCACAAACAGGAGCACAAACAGCCATCCATCTTGTCCTCTGGGTGAAATGAGTCCCTGTCCTCTGTCCTGATGGGAGAGGGCGTGAACAGCAGTTTGCCTGAAAAGATCACTAGAGGCAGATGTGAGAATATTCTAGCAAAGGACTTGGCTAACCTTCTAGTCAGAGTCCGATGAGAGACTCCTCTGAGTGATGGATAGAGCACTGAGAATCCTGAGTGGAAGACACCATTCCAGGATCACTAGATTCCGATGCCCTTTCCCTGCACCCTGTGGGAGTGCCAAGGACAATACCTCTAGCCAGTGCGCAGAGCTTCAGTGCCATTTCTAATGCCCTCATTAATAATTATTCGTTATGCTAATTAAGAGTAAGTAATTAATAAGATAAAGAGAGCTGCCACACTTGTAGTTGCTGCCTCTGGAATATGGCTTTTCGTTAGTCTTTTAAATGTGAACTCAACACCCTGAAGTGTGTATTCCCATTAGGCCCCTTCAATTATAAACTCACTACCCAAGGGCATGGATTAAGACTAACTAATATACACATATCTGTCACACTATCTGTACAGAAGTATTTTATAGTTAATTACAGATAATGTAACAGATGATGCCTGAGGTTCCATCCAAACCTAGGATTCCACCATTCTACATACCAGGGTCCTAATACTGTTTTCAGCATAACTTCTCATCCTTGGTCTCCTCTTTCTGGAAACCCCTCTGAATCCCCCAGCCCATGTTAGTGCCCTTCCCTTCCCCGGGCTCTCCTAGAAGTCTGTGCCTCTTTCATGGCATCTTATTTTGAGCCAGGGAACATACAAAGAGGAGTCCAACCCTTGGAAAACGGCATCCTTTTGGACTTAGCCACACCGATCTGCCTTATTTCCCAAACTTCAGGGGTTTGAGTAATACCATCACACTTTTGGTCCTGGCTCCACCTGCCTAACACCGCTACCACTCTTTCTCTTCAAATTGGCACACTCTTGCTTAAATACCTCTCACTTCATTTCACAGAGAATTATCCATGTGATCATGATTCGAATGTCCCAGTTATGTGTTGTTTTACCTATTAAGTGCTATAACTATCCCAAATAAATTGTCGCGTGCTTATGAATATTTAAAATAAAAGGTAATCGTCTCTGTCCTGCCTAAAATGAGCTTCTCGAGTCTCCGGCGGTCTGCACATAGTGCCGTGAGACCCTTGCTGTGTTTCACTCGTCAGTCCCCGCCCATCCCCTCCACTTGACCGTGTGTCCCTGGGGAGAGGACTGGCTTTCATCTCTGTGTCACCACGTCAGTAAGCCTGGTGCATAATACGCACTCAATAAATGTTTGATGAAGAAATGTTTCTCTCTCTATCACTAGCGAAATACCATTAGCAAATAGAAATATTTTCTGTTTTCTCTCACTTTGATTCCCAACCTCTGCTAACTTCAGGGCTCAAACATGGGACCAAAACATAACAAGTCCCAAAACACGTATAAGTGAAGTTGACACCTGTCTTCCTGCCCTCCTGAAACCTTTTTTTTTTTTTCCTTTTAAGGGACAGGAGCATTATCCATTCAGTTTCCCTAAAGCTGAAGAGAATTTAAAACTGTAGGCAATTTTAATGTTAAGTAGTTTAAAATTATAGATGTTTTGTTTTTTTTGTTTGTTTTTTAATAAAAACTTACCTGACACGGGCCCAAGGCACCAATACAAGGGAATAGCTAAAGAACATTAAGAGGGTTTTCCTCTTCTTTTTCCTTTCTTTTCTTTTTTCTTTCTTTATTTTTTAAGCAGTGATCAAATTATCATCTCAGCTTCCCAGAGGAGGTACAAAAAGGGATCTCCAAGTCCCTGAGCGCCACCCTGGGAGACACAGGAGGTACTCTAGCCCATGGGTGCTGGACATCCGCGCAGTCTCGCTGAGATCACATGTGCTGTCTGTCCAGTCTCTGTCCTGCTGCCAGCTAGGCATTCCTGATCACAGACCTAAAGCACCAGGTCTATTTTCATGTCAACTCTCCCCTCCCACCCCTAGCGCCACCTCATAGCTCAGTGTCATACTTGCTTGCTTTATTCTGTGGCACCCACAGCCCTTTGCTGCTCAAGGGCCAGGACCAAAAGTTATTCTACTTTATACCCCCTGTGCCCTGCTGGCTCCTGGGATAGAATGGACACTCAGGAAATATCTGATTGAATGAAAGAGTGGGTGAATGAATGAATGAATGAATGAACGAACGAGCTATCCCAAAAGAACAAGTGAGTTACGACTTTGGTTTATATAAACCATGCCAACTTAACTCCTTGCATTTTAGTAAAGATCTGGAAGAAAACACATTTAAAACTCTCTCACGTCTGGAAGCATGCCCGTGGATGCCAGAGTGAGTCCCATTGGGGGGGGGGGTAAATTTTTACTGCTAACACTGTTTCAAAGAAAGCTTGATGATTCAGTGTTTAAAAAATAATCTTAGTCTGAGTTGGTCTCAGAAAGCAAATGTTGCAAAGGAAATCAGTTGACTAAAAGTTACAAATTCAGCTTCTGCTCACTGAGTTGTCTTTAAGTTACATAGGAAGTGTAACACGTGAATTTTTTTTGGAGGTCTGTCTTTCCATTAGTTTCCAAAAAATGAAAACTTGGAATTTAGAGAAATATCTATCTTAAACAGTACCTACCTTGAACTTTTCTACCTGGTATTTACTGCTGTCATTTCAGATTGAAGCATTTGCGTTGAATTACATAAAGTATTTTAAGAGTTCAAGATTTCTAGGGGCGCCTGGGTGGCGCAGTCGGTTAAGCGTCCGACTTCAGCCAGGTCACGATCTCGCGCTCCGTGAGTTCGAGCCCCGCGTCAGGCTCTGGGCTGATGGCTCAGAGCCTGGAGCCTGTTTCCGATTCTGTGTCTCCCTCTCTCTCTGCCCCTCCCCCCGTTCATGCTCTGTCTCTCTCTGTCCCAAAAATAAATAAACATTGAAAAAAAAATTAAAAAAAAAAAAAAAAGTTCAAGATTTCTAATGTGGGAGTGATTCTATAAACATTTGTAAGAAACATTAAGTAGAAGAAAGGGGGATCAGTTTTGAACATACAAAACATTTAATTTTCTTAAGCCTTTAAGAAAACCTATATTTTTTTAGTGTTTAAGGTGAAAATGATAAACGAGCTTGTCGGTTTATTTGCATTGGTTTTGCCTTTTTTCCCATAATTGCTGAGGTTGTTTTGTTCATAAAAAGGGAAGTGGTGCCAACCTCAAGAGGCAATTGCCCAGTCTCGATTTGGGACATTATGAAAGTTCTCTAGCTTACTTTAAATACACACTTGCAAATATGGCTCCAGTTTACGATAGAGTTCCTTCCTATCCTGTTTAGGATCTCTGGTAGGCTGATTCCAGGAAAGTCACAGCTCAGAGTAGGCAGAGAGGATGTTCAGGATGCCGTGGCCAGCACTTTCCTTCACCTGACAGCCCGAGAGCAAAATGCCCATGGTTGTAAAGCTGGGAAAACTCACTCCTTCAAGAGCTCTTTCCCTCCACATGTGACCTGTCCACTGAGGTTAATGATGGTCACTTCAAACAGAAAGCAGAAGAGGCTAAAATTATTTTTCTGATTCTTTTTGCTGCCTTCTGAAAAGTTTGATTAAAAGTGCAAATTGTTATGCAAGACTTACTATGTACCACATTAGGCTACCTAACCCTGTGCAGAGTACTCTAGGGAAGAGTTTTTACAGAAAGAGCCTCTTGCCCCTACTTGCCCCCAGTGTGTTTTGTTTATTGAGTATTCCATGTCTAGAGAAAAATGTAATTAAGGAGAATGATTATACGTATTCAAATCGGCACCTCCAGAGAAATTCAGAAGTATTATCTCAAGGTCTGTATCTCCATCAGGGCTGTTTGGCTTGTTCTGTTTTCTACAAAGTGGGGTGTGTTTGCATGCTTGTTTGACCGAAAATGGGGAACCTTCGGTTAACTAGCCCCGACTAACAATTTCAGCTGGTTCTGAGGACCTCAGAGCGTCCTCCTTTATAGTTTCTTCCTTCGGCTTGTGAGATCTACAGATGTTTCTTCATTTTTGCAGCCCAGACGTTATTGCTGAGCCTGACTTACGTGCATTCGGAGACTATCCTCAGTGCTACCAGAGTGTATTTCGTATTGACAGAAAATAAATGGTCTGCATTCTATATTCATTTGGCACTATTAAAAGTGAAATGCCGTGCTAATGAAGAAACGTGGGATTGAAAAATGAATTGGCTCATCAGTGTATTTGTTTTGGTCAACAGTAAAACGACCAAACATAAATTAGGAAAGCCTCTGCACAACTTTCCTCTAGTATTTCCTTGGCGGGATTCTGTTTTCTTAGTTTTCTTTATTTGAGCCGCGTCTCCAAGAAGAAAAAATAATCACCCGCTTTGTCAGTGTATGCTCTGGAACTTGTTTAAGCAAAGAGTCAGGTCACAACACCCAGAAACTATGCTTTATCCTGCTGAGGAATTGCATTTTCTTGAGTATGTACCGAACTGCATGAACAAATCATTAAGTGACACAAGCAAACAGGCAGAGAGAAGTAGTCAAAAATCCTCTGACCTTTGCTGCAAGGGTGGCCGACAGAAGACACTAGCTTTAATTGTTTGTTTCTCTCTTGCCAGTTTTTGTTTCAACGAAACATTCCACGGTCTTGAGGCAAAAGGTGATTGGGAAGGCAATATTTTGATTTTAATGGTTGTATCGATTGTTCTTTATTCAGAATGATCAAAAGTATTTTCCTAGGTATAATCAAATAGCATTTATGCACAAATCATTCCAGTGAAGCAGAAAGGGCCATATTAATTTACTGTATAGGAAATGGAATTTAAGCACAAACTTGCCGATCTTTTGCTTTTCTTCTGTTTCTTGGGATTTTAAAAAAGAATATTTGATGAAATAGCCTCTCCCAGCAGAGAAATGAGTGGGCTTAAATAGGTTTACTGGCTTATTTTGTTTACAGCTTTGTCTCACGATAAGAAATAAGGTAGCTACCTGAATTTTTTTTTTAATCTGTTAGTATATGTACACTTGGGTTGCTTTTTTTTTTTTTTTTAATGTTTCTTTATTTTTGAGAGAGAGAATGAGAAGGAGCAAGGGAGGGGCAGAAAGGAGACAGAGGATTTGAAGCGGGCTCTGCATTGGCAACACAGAGCCCAACACGGGGCTCGAACTCACAAACCGTGAGATCATGACCTGAGCCGAAGTCTGACGCTGAACCGACTGAGCCACCCAGGCGTCCCTACGTACCCTTGTTTTGGAACCGACTGAGCCACCCAGGCGTCCCTACGTACCCTTGCTTTAAGGTCTCTTTCTTTACCCTGTAGGAAGGCATCAATAGCACATTCTGCTTTTAGTCTACTTCCATTCTTTTTAAAGTCACGTCCAGGATTCTGTATTCACCCTTTAAAATAAGAGGATTCATTTGCTTCGGAACAGAAGACCCCAGCACCATTGTAGATTCAGAAGCTAATATATTTAGCAAATAATGTCAGACAAACCTTAAAGTCTGACTCTATCACATTTTACCGCCAATAAGCACCGTCAAAACCCTCGCTCTCTGGCGCAGCATTTTATGTCTTCAAAGATGAGAACAAAAAGAGTCCTAGCTGCAGTTAAGTTTCCCTAGATGAGACAGTCGCCCCAAGCCGGTGAACCATGCAGCGTATCAAACTTTAGTGTGATATGCCACCGTAGCCTCCAAACACTGTGGATTTGTCTCACTACACTGAGCATGGTCTTCCCTAGTCTCTGGCTGTTGCCTTCTTGCACCCGGAGCATTACCCCGGTTTTTGCTTACACTAGCACAACACTACCACTGTGTTTATTGAAAACTATAGATGTAAATTCTTCGTGATGAAACCGAGACAGGAAAAAAGAAATCTAACTTCAATTTTTTTTTTCAGTTTAATAACTTATTGTGTTAAGTTAGGACAACACAGAACTATTGCTTAGCAACCCTGGATTAGGCAGAAAATAATTTAAGCTCCCAAATGAGAAACATTTGTAACAGAATATGCTCTAACACTTGCTTTACCACATGGCTTAACACCCTTTTGCTCACACATGGTTAAACACATGTTTGAACTGATGTTTTAACACCCCTCTCACACATCTTTATGTTCTTTGTTCACATATGCTTAAACACATGCTTTGACACCCTTTGTGCACTCATTGTTGAGCACAGGCAGAGTATTGTCTTGGGTCTCATTCTCTAGCAGTGCATTGGTTGGTAGCCAGCCAAAGCCTGGTACCTGGGAAAGTAACCGCTCTTTCTGCCAGGTGACCTCCACTCTTGGGTTTTTCTTCAGTCCGTCTGGAGAAGGGAATCCTCACAGAGGTGACCCCCACCATGGTCGTTTGTGTCTACCATACCCCCTGAGGGGTGGCTTGTCACCTGTTTCAGCAACGGATGTATCATGTCACAAAGTATTGTTTTCCACCCTGGCCAGTCCACTTGTATTTTCCCAGACTCCCAAGCTCCAGCGTTTTACTCACGGCTGGGTGTAGAATTGAGGTGATTTTTGGGGCGCCTGGGTGGCGCAGTCGGTTGAGCGTCCGACTTCAGCCAGGTCACGATCTCGCGGTCCGTGAGTTCGAGCCCCGCGTCGGGCTCTGGGCTGACGGCTCAGAGCCTGGAGCCTGTTTCCGATTCTGTGTCTCCCTCTCTCTCTGCCCCTCCCCCGTTCATGCTCTGTCTCTCTCTGTCCCAAAAATAAATAAACGTTGAAAAAAAAATTTAAAAATAAAATAAAATAAAATAAAAGAATTGAGGTGATTCCCCCCCCCCCTTAAGCCTCAGTTGGTGATTTTAGTACAGTTGAAAATATGCATAGCAGAATGAGATATTTGTGTTGCAGAAATCTGAACATAAATGGAAAACCTCTGGCCACAAGTCTGATGGTTCAGATCCTCTGTCTTCTTGTACCTTGTGACATCTGGGGTCACCCTAGACGAGGTGACTGTCTCCTCTTCACTCTGACCACCTAAACCTTCCATTGGTAGATTCATAAAGGTGAGATCTTTTTCCTAAAAGCAGAGGACTCACTCTCTGACAGCAGTTTAGAGTGGTGATTTTGGAGCCAGACTGCTCGGGATTGAGTCAAACTTAGGTTTCCTCATCTGTCAAAGGGGCGCCATGATGGAACATACCTTATTGAATGGTCGTAAAGATTTAGTGGCACAACCCTTATATGTCACGTACACAGTGTCTAGTCCATAGTAAGTGCTCGAAAATAGTAGCTCTTAATTCGAGTGGAATAAAATAGGGACAAAAACCTAAATTTAAACACAATACTACAGTTTACAAAATATGTTTAATCCATACTTTTTAGGTTGCTGTCAGAGCACTGTGAGGCAGAGCACTGTCCCCATTTTACAGCTAGGCAAACTAAGACCCACGTATCATAATAACCCCACCAGGAATCGCACAGTTAATAAGTAGCGAGGTTGGATGCTGAATGCTGCTCTCCTGGTGTCTCAGGCAGTGTGTTTTCCCACCATGTTACAAGGCTGAGTTCTATATGATATACAGAGAAGTACCGGAAAGAGCCCTTCCCGTCAAAGAGCTTGCAGAAGTGGAAATAAACTGACAAATGAAAGATAGCTTCCACTTACTGAAGCTACTGATATTGTTGGAGAGCATTTGTAGAATAAATCCAGTTAGTCTGTACCGCTACCTTAATGACATTCAGGACTATAAAATGTGCTGCCTGCCTAAATCTTCATGGGAATTTCATTTTACGGGTAACCTGTGCTCACGATTATCTGAATATAAGAATCAGTTAAATTCTGTGACTTTCAGGTCCCAAAGAGTGCAAATGGATGCTAAATTAAATTATTTGAAAATAAATTCTTACCTCACTGATTGGATCCTAAAGGTCAATATTAAGGAAACCTTACAAACCCTTGAGTCTGGTGAATCAGAAGGGTGCTTTTTTATTATTGTACATTAATAACTGAAGCAATCTTCATAGCTGGCTTTAAAGATAACTTAAAGGTGACTGGAATCCTTGGACTAACTTTCCATGTTAAATTAGTTTGGACCCAGATGCAATCGGACCATTTAAACATTTAAACACACAACAGAATCGGCCAGGAATAGCAGCCCTTGGATGCCTGGCTTGAACATGTAAGCAGGAATTAGTGATTACTTCGAATGGCTGGAAGATCCCAGAGGACAATTTGGGAGGCTCTCCATTCCATTTTGCCCAGGACACAGAATTGTTAGTACAAATACCTGGCAACATCCGAATACAGGTGCAGATTTGGAATATATAAAGCCTCCCTTTGGTTACTTTGTATTTTAACTGCATTTCACTGTGTTGAAGTTCAAGATCAAATACTTGCATTTTAATGTAGCATTTGCCAGATTTCCAAACCTCTAAGCACAAAATCCTCAGCCTTCATTTCTTCGCTTGCCTGGAAATCTAGGTAGCACCGAGCCAAAAGTTAGAAGTTATGAAGTGAGATTATACTTGATTGGGAACAAAAAGAGTCCTATGTCCAGAAATGCAGATGTGCACAGCAGTCCTAGGGGAATGTTGGTATTTGATCTCCAAGTCTTAAAGGTTCATGTTCCCAAGGTTAAGAGATGCAGAGAGCCAACTTTTATTTGTAACTAATGCTGAAATTGCTCTGGAGATTCAAGAAGTATTACATTACAAATCACTCAGCTTTGGAAGTCCTATAGCTAGTAAGTTACAGATCTCACCGTGTGAGAGAAAGGGGCAGTAAAGTGAAGGACGTCATTCATAAACTTCATGTGTACTGTTGCAGCGTGATCGTGCATCATGCATATGCTGTATGAGTGTTTTCATTCCAGTGAGAAAGGGAAAAGCAAGCATAAGAAGTCCGTGAGTCAAGACCCCAACTAAAAGAACCAGGAAGCAAAGACCTCCTTGTCTAGGGGAATTGGGAGGTGGGGTGCAGCAGTCAACTCGGGCAGCAATCTCTTCCTTCTTTTCTAATATCTGACTTCATGACCTGGAGCAAGTATTTATTGAGCAAGCCTCCCATTTTAGTGAAACTTAAAACCTAGGTATTCACAAAATAATATCCTTGAATACACAGGGTGCCTATGGCCATCTATGAACAAGATACACATAGCAGACATTTCACCTCAAGGGGAGAATCTTTAGTGGAACCAAATCTAATATGAAAAACAAGAGTAGTTAGAGGTTGGGGCGCCTGGGTGCCTCAGTCGGTTGAGTGTCCAACTTCGGCTCAGATCATGGTCTCGCAGTCCGTGAGTTCGAACCCGCGTCAGGCTCTGTGGTGACAGCTCGGAGCCTAGAGCCTGCTTCAGATTCTGTGTCTCCCTCTCTCTCTCTCTGCCCCTCCCCGACTCATGCTATGTTTCTCTCTCTGTCAAAAATAAACAAACATTAAAAAAAAGAGAGAGAGTAGGTAGAGGCATTATTAATGTGTCACACAGCTGCCATTTTTTTCTTTAACTTTAATAAACCGTATTCCTAGAATAGGTGCTTTGTACTCTGGTATTAAGTAATGAGACTCCCTTTTTGGCTAGACCCTTTTTTTCTTTTTTTCTTTTTTTAATGTTTATTTATTTTGAGAGAGAAAGAGACAGAGCGTGAGCAGGGGAGGGGCAGAAAGAGAGGAGGAGGAGACACAAAATCCAAGCAGGCTTCAGGCTCTGAGCTGTCAGCACAGAGCCCAATGCGGGGCTCGAACTTATGGACTGCGAGATCATGTCCTGAGCCAAAGTCGAATGCTCAACTGACTGAGCCACCCAGGAGCCCCTAGACTTTTTTTATTTTAAACTAAATAGTGATCTGATATTGTTTTTGTTTTAGTAATAACTTTGTTTCCAACAACAAAGAAAAAATGGATAAATGTGTATTTTGGTTACAGGAGTAAGCTCTGATAGGTAAAATTTACCTTTTATAACTTTTCACCAATATCTGCTACTAATATGTTTGCTTTCATTGTGAGGTTAATCCTCCTTGCTACAAAATGTTTTCTTTAAGAATTAAATCCATTAAATCACACTTTGGGAGGCTTTTTAAAGTTCTCAGAATGTGGGGCACCTGGGTGTCTCAGTCGGTTGAGCATTCGACTTCAGCTCAGGTCATGATCTCGCGGTCTGTGAGTTTGAGCCCCGCGTCAGGCTCTGTGCTGACAGCTCGGAGCCTGGAACCTGCTTCGGATTCTGTGTCTCCCTCTTTCTCTGCACCTTCGCCGCTTGCACTCTGTTTCTCTCTTTCTCTCCCTCAAAAATAAAATAAACATTAAAAAAAGTTTTTAAGTGATAGAATGCATGATCTTAAAAATATTGCCAAAATTTGCAAAATAGTGCATGATATGTCATTAACATCCGCTGGTAATTGCAAATGTGCGATATACTTTACGTGGACACTGTAAAAGTAAAATACAGGAAAATGAAATGAAACACTTACATATCATTTACATCACACTAATAAATTCAGATTCAGGTTGTGGCATTTGAACATTTGCTACTTCACTCATCCTCACTAATGATATTTTTCAGATCTTAGGTTTTAATAGATGCACTGTGGAGTGTAGAAATAATCATTATTTAGGTAGCTGAAAAATACCTTGCCAAGATTGATAATGAAAGTTATTCAAGATGTTCTGTCAAAATTCTTTCCAATTAGTGTTGAGGTCTTGAAGGGCCAGACTTAGCTTTTTATTAATATGTTCAGTTTATTAATGTATTTTTTGATATATGCATAGTGTGACTATCTAATACATCTCATGATATTGCATAATTATGGTGCCTTTAATTTGTTGTACCCCAGTCTATTCTGCGGTCTTATTTAAAATTCAGAATTACTTCATACTTTCATAACTAATAACTCATTAGGAAGCCTTGCAGTGTACCCGAGGTTACCTCTAAGGCAATCCATATTTAACAATAAACTAGAGAAATATCTGACTGCTTGACTGTCATTGACCAGCTTAAATATTTAAAGTTATCATTTGACCCTTTGTCTAACCACTTATAGAAAATGAAATAAAGGTTGTGTATGAACCGAGGGAAAAAGAAGTCCTTTCAGGTAGTCTTTTCTAAATGAAGAAAACTGGTTGTGCTGTCAGTAATCAAATACTTAGATAATACTTAGATAATAATAATGCTTAGATTTTGTGTGTGTGTGTGTATATATATATATATATATATATATATATATGACACAATGCTGACAATATATTTTTTAAAGATAAAGGGCCCATTTTTTCTTCTTTTTTTTTAACGTTTATTTTTGAGGGGAGAGGAGGCAGAGAGAAAGGGGGACAGAGGATCCAATGCGGTTCTGAACGGACAGCAGTGAACGCACACAGGGCTCAAACTCACCAACCAGGAGATCATAACCTGAGCCAAAGTCAGACACTCAACTGACTGAGCCACCCAGGCGCCCCTCTTTTTTCTTATTTTTCAATAAGACATGCAGATCTAAGCATGTCATTCTATAGTGATCAAATTGAGGTTCGTTGCTAATTAGCATAATAATTTTATATTCTTGTTTTTTCTGTTATATCTTAAAAGATTGCTTTTGGCTTGTTTCTGTCTTCCCCTCCGAATGACGAGAAATCAAGACTGTTGTTTTTAATGCTTTGCTTTTTTTTACCCAGATAAGTAAACAAAGTTAAAAATTACAGTTGTTCAACCCCTTGATTACTGAGGTGTTTTTACCTATATTATTTAGACTTCGTCTTACTGTCTGATAAGTAGCTGAATGATGTTACAATTAGTCCAGCATAATACTATGGCTATAGCGATGTGATTTAACTAACATTTGTTCGGTATCTACATGATAAAAACAGTGTTGGGTTCAGCAGGTATACAAACATGGGGTGACGCTGGGGATACCTCATATGAGACAGTGAGGTGATTGGTGTCTATTTTTAGATGCTGTGTTGGTTAAGATTCTTAGATTTGGCAGGACCGAATCCTCTAGCTAATTTAAGCAGGAAGAGATTTGCTAGAGTAGCATATAGGCTCCTTGGGAAAACCAATGAAGCTAGTTTGGATGCTACGTGGCAGTAGCCAGAGAGTTCAACCCCACTGCCCAGGAGAGCTCACCGCTACAGTCATGGACCACATGGCATCTTTGATGCAGGAACTGTACTCCATAGTCTCTGCCAAAGCTGTCCCCCAGACACCAAATGCAATCCCCTCTCCTGTGCGCGTTCGCGCATGCGCATACTCTCTCTCTCTCTCTCTCTCTCTCTCTCTCTCTCTCTCTCACTCACTCACCAGAGGTACCCGCCTCCTCCCATGCAGCTGCGTCATATTGCTCACATCCGCTTTCTAAATTCTGCACCAACGTCTGCCTCACAAAACCTGGGCCACATCTGGAACCTGGTTGCAAGAGAATCTCCAAAACATTAGTTTAGTTCTTAGCTTTCCAGCCTTTACGTTCAGAGACGGCTGCCAAAAGGGATCCGGATCTGTATGGAAGGAGCCAGTGTGCAGTTACCACGCACCCCTCCTCCCAGGGATGCTGTGGAACGGTGGTTCTCAAACTGTGTTTCAAGGAGCCCTAAAATTTGGCCCGGCCACCTAAAGCTGGCCAAGGAGGAAGAAGCGACGAAGCAGACAGGACTTCATCCGGAGCAGCTCCACATTACTCTGGTCATCTGTTGAGTATGTATGTCTGTAGTTGGTTTTAAAAAAAAGTGCTCTCATTTTTTGGCACGTTTGCATCTCTTAAAAAGTTTCAAACTACTGCTAACCTGCATACGTGCCTCAGTGTTCTGCCTGCTCCCTTTCGTGCTGGACAGGTCGTAACAAATATAGCCCAGCATTTCTTTCCAAAGCAAGCTTTTAGATGGAACACCGTCACTTTTTTTAGCCAATATTTGAAAATAATCAGGGAAGTGCTGCTGACAGGCCCATTTAAATTAGGATTTTTAATGTGAAGTCACCACCTCCTGAGAACACGGCTTTGAGTTGTTTCAAAGCCCTTCCAACATCTTCTCAGAAAACCCCCACAGTGGAGGGCTACCCAGTCACCATAGCCATACGGATGAAGGGACTGGACACATTTAATTACTCTTCAGCTACTTTATTTCATTGGACTTCAAAAACAAAATTAGCAGTAGCGGGAGACAGTGGTTACACGAGGTTAAATTAATCAATGCGTGCTAATTAAATAACTTTGTGCCTATGGCGTCAATGCCTGTTTCAGATGGTGGAGAGCTCTTCCTTAGTCAGTCTTCCCTACTTTGGTCTCCCTACTTGCAACATTTCACCATGCAGACGAAATGGAAAGGAAACAATCTCTCAATTAAGTAGGGGAGAGACAGCCCTATTACCCCCCCCCCCCACCCAGATTGGTCCTCAGGAAAAGATTGGGGTGAGAAGCTCTCTCCCTACATTTCCTATAGAGCACCTGCCCGCGAACGGCATATGTGGCCATTCGCCCTCTGATCCACAGCCGATACGCACTGAGGAAACCTGGACTTCTGCCGTCGAGTCCGCGACTTCCCCATCTTTCCTGTATTTTCGGGATGGCCTAACCTCACCTCTACCTGTCACACCACGTCAAGATCCCAAGCCCAGAAATAGCCCGGCAGCCCAACAGTGCTTTAAAGTGCTGGAAGCTGTCTTCGCGTCCACAGGCATGTTTGTAAGGGGTTTGTTCTCGCTTGCTTAAAATAGGCTTCAGAGAATTTCGTTTTTGTCGCATTTTGCATCATTTTCTCACCCCAAAAGAGAAAAAAGGTGGGTTTGTTGAACTATTCGTAATTTTTAAATTCTTAAAATATGAATTTCACGTTTATTGTTGAATATCTTGAGGCTTCAGAAAGGTGTAGAGAAAAGAAATAAAACTCCCCATAAGCCTCATCGTCCATCGAATCATCGTTAGCACTTTCATACATATTCTTCCCGTCTTTTCTCCATGCATATTTTACATAGAAACGATTAAATATTTCATTGGCATTTTAAGCTTTAGAAACCTGCCTGTGATTTCCCATTACTATGAATGAAAATTTTAAAGTCATTGTCCTCATTTGGCAGATGATGTATTTTAACGTAAAGAATATAGAATCTGCCAAAATTATTGATTTGAGTTTTGCTTATACATTGTAAAAGTCTCTTTGGCTCACGCAGTTGCCTTGTAGGCGTTTTTTTCTCCGTTCAGCTGTAAAGAATCAAACCAAAATTAACAGTTGCAGTCCTGGCTGTACTTTATTAAGTGTGTAGTCAACTTTTTCACCCCTCTTCCTGGCGAAGTTTCTTTAGGTAGAAGGTTGATAACGTTCTTCACCCCAAGGACAGAAGTGTCTTCTTTCTTTCCTGTCAGACACTTCTATCCTGCTAACATTCAAGAAGTTAAACGTGAAGTCACTGCTTCTTTCTCTCTCCTATAAATGGACCCGTCCCCCCACTGTGTGAGCCAGATTTTTAAAATATATCATCTCACATGCAAAACAGAATGAGTCTGGAGTGTATGTAGGGTATGTGTATTCGCATGGGCTTGTTGAAATGCACAATAACCCAGAAACATTTGTATTTTGAAAGAGACTGACGTGGAGTACGCGTAGTTTATACACGGGCATGTTTAGATAAATGGAGTAACAAGTCTGTGTAAACAAGTTGCGTTGATTACGAGAGCAAATGTAAGCTTGGGGATGTTTGCGTTTCTCAAGTATGGCCCTGTGTATTCCTTACATAAGGGACTGTTTTCCTAGAAGTGGTAAACGTGGAAACCCTCATCTGTAATGTTTAATGCCATGCCGGCCACATCTTCCCCAAGATCCTTTGTTTTAATTGTTCTTCTTATTAGAGATATTTCTAACGGGAGGTGTTCTACATACCAATGGAAGCATTACACAGTGCTTTCAACAGAAAGAGTCACTGAATATTCCAAGTAAGAATAAATGTTTCTGATGACGTGGCATTTTTCAAATATTTCCGCCATTCAGTGATGTAGTTTCTGATGGCCGAATACAATAAATGCTACTCATCATTTATACAAAATCAGGCTGTACATGTCTATTTGGTAGGCTTTTGCACTTAGCCATTTGCTGTGACCATTTCCCCTTGACGTTAATTATTTTCCTAAAAGGATGTTTCTTACAGTTCCTCTCATAGGAATGCAGAGAGCAATTCGTTTACGGGTGGAAATCCACAACCAGAAACTTCATGCAGTCCCCATTATTTCCAGTGGCTTCTAAACCATCAGCTTGCTTGCCCTCAAATCCCTGTAGTAAGTTTACTTAGGGTTTAGCCTGGGGTGGGAGGTGATGAGAGGGACCCCTGTTCATCCCCTTCCTTGCTTCCATCATGTCCCTGATTAGACCACCTTCTCTCCAGCACATTTTCTCCTTTATCTCACTCACCTTCCGCCTTTTAATTCCTGATTATTCTTTGTCTTCATTCCCTTTAACCACCATTTCTTCCCAGTAATTTGTTCCTTTTGGGGAGGCCTCCTCTTTTGTCAGTGGCTGGTTGCTTTGCTAACAGATACTTCAGTGAAGGGATAACAAGTTGGAGCCCGATATTTTCGTAGATAGTTTATGGATGAAGATTTCTGCCCTCGCTCTCCGTGCCCCTAACAGTGTCTGTCTTCTGATGGAACTGGCCCTTTGGCGCCTTGGGCAGACCTCAGTGTTCCCTCAGTGTTCTTCCCAGCTGCCCTGCTCTCTCTTCACCTGCATTCCAGCCACACCAACCTCCTCCCTGCTCCCCAGACATGTCTCAAGCCTTTCCCTTGCTCCTGCCCGTCCTCCTGCCTGGACAGTGACCTTCCATCTCCCCCATCAAAACCCTACCCATCTTTCAGAGTCCTGTCTCCAGCTCTATCCTCCAAGAAAGGACACTACATTTTCTGGATCCCTCCACCAATGAGTCTCCGCATTGCTTTGATTGTACGGCTCCTGTTGACGTTCCTAGTATGCCTGTATCTTATTTAGGTCAGTGTCTGTCTCCTCCACTCTACTACGTGGTAAACTCCTTGAAAACGAGGAATATGTATCTCTCATATTTGACTCTCAAAAGCACTGGACACAGCTCCCTACACCCAGAAGGTGCTCATTAATCATCGGCCCATGAGAATTTTTAACCTTCTGATGTGAAACCACTGATTCTCCCCCCAGTTAATGTCTTTACATTGTACTTATTTAATGACATTGCAGAGTAAGTTTACAAATTGTGATGGTTTCTATAGAAGGACAAAAATGACCTATCTCTGTCATGTCTTTAAGCAATGTCCAAAGAGGAGTCAATTCCATGTTGATATTAACTCTGAGCTCGTGCTGTTGCCTGTTGATTTTTTTCCAGACTAGTAGCATAACTTACCTAGAAGTCTTGAGCCATATGCCTTAGCTCTGATTTCCAGAGTCTTCCTCAGCTTTGGTAGTCAGTCTGCATTGTTGTTCTTTTATGTGTACGTGCGTGGTGACCTTGGCTTTTGGAATAATATTACATTGCAAATCAAATTCTGCCTCAAAAGAATTTTTCTTCCACAATTTTCTGCATTTCTGAACAGGTTACAAAATGTCACAATTCAGTAGGGCCAATTATTAAGTTTTCATTTAATGGGCAGTTTTAATGTTCTCAGAGAATCTGAATAGTAATAGCATTTTAAACTCCTGCCTTCCATTTAAGGACTCACCACTAGCTCTCTCTTTGAGCACACCTAGTTATATTTTTGGGTATCATTTAAATTCAAGCTCCCAATTGGTAGGAAAATCAATGAGTTAATGAACAGCCTCATCTTCAAAACTTTTCAAATATTTTATCCTAATTATAAGGCCTATCTAGTGACATTAATTTGATGAAATCCCCGATCATCAGATTGTGCAGAATAGCCCAGACCCAGGAGTCATCTAGAGCATTTTCAGGTTAACAAACGTACTGTTTTTTTTAGGACGAGACCATGGCTTTGCTTACTATGAGAAAAACTTTCAACTGTTAAGGTTTGGGATTCATGTCAGGGTAGGTCAAACTTCATGCTTTTGTTTCCTTAGTTGTGTGTGTTTACCATGTTTTAGTTAGCCTATATAAATGGAAAGCATTGCTATTACCAATAAAATCTCCCCTGACATTTGCATAGCAAATTTTTTATTGGTAAATCACTGCCCTGTGCCCTTGTCCTCAGACTTGCTGAGCTTCATGGTTGCTCTCCAGCCATACAGTGAGGAAGTGGAACCAGAGCTGGCCAAGACCAAGCCCGGTGACTTCCCACATGCCACTGGTGTGTGTTCATGTGAACCACCTTGAATCCTCTTGGGGACAAAGTGGAAAATAGGCCAACGATGTGACGACTGTTGAGTCATTCATTTCCTGCCATGTCGTCTGCACCTCCATAGACTATCCTCTGGGACGACAACAGAAGATGAGTTCTCCAAATACACTGACGCTACAGCTTGAGAGAAACCTCCCCAGGCAGGCATCATCTCAGTCCACCCTATAATCCAGTTGCCTCTGTGTGGTTCTCTATTTTGATCCTTGTCCCTCTTTATCCTAATCAATTCTCTCTCCATTCTTCAGCTGAAGACAGCCGACACATAGTCTCGGGGAGGTAGAGATCCCTTACGAGCCTTGCTTGCTCAATCTTCCTAGCCTTCCAATAAGTTCAAAGTAGAAGTCTTAAGCCCCTCCCTACTCCTTCAGTTTGGGACAAGGCACCAAATTAATAATCAAACCTGGATCTCCTGGTTCCCAGTCTGCTTTTCTGTTCATGCCCCGCCCCCCATACACTACTCTACCTACTTCAGGTACATTAAGCCTGAATGTCATCCTTTATCACCCTCCCTCACCAGCCAGAAAGTTGTAAGTGTCACATTATATTGGACTGGCCAGCTCATAACTAAAAATGTATTCTTGCATTTCTGCCCTCACTGGACCGGTATAGAAGCAAATTGGAGGCCTGACATGTATTCTTGGCAAAAGCTCGTAACTGTGGAGTACAAAAAGTAAAGTCCTCCTGGAAATGCTCGTCTTCTTAGTGATTTTTTGGCCAGATACACAGTAGGACTCAATAACTATATGTGGACTGAATGATATAATCCAGCTATATTAAATAAAATATTATATCACAAACACATAGGCATATGTCAATGACACAAATCCAATTAAATATATAATAACCCAGAGGGGAAGAAAGAAAAAAGAATATATGTTGATGGAGGGGGTGGTGTGAAACTGAGTAGAAAGGCATTTCCTTTCCCAGAGAAGCCGTGCACAGTGCAACACAGGACCTGTTAAGGAAAATCTCACACAGGACAGACTTGCCCACCTTGGCTTTCCATTCGCTTTTCACTTCCACTGCTCCCTCCCGCAAACATGAACTGATTTGCTTCTGTTGCTAATGGAGACCGGTGCAGGTTCAAGGGGTTTTGATTACATAACATCTCATTGTGCCCGTATGCAGATTTAATGGATTCAGACCATCAGGATGTGCTCTCCTGTTGTTTTTAAATTCAGGGTGCACCTTTCAAATTCAATGGAGCAAATGCTGCAGCCACCACGAGGAGGCCTCTGAAACCAGCACCAGATGCAGGGGACACATTCCACTGACCTTCTGTCTCCTGTTTCTGATCTAGGACCCCTGTCCTAGCTCTGGAGAGCTCCTTCCCATGTTTTCATGTCTACCCGAGACTGTCTGGAATGGCCCCCACTCCCGATCCCATTCTGAACCTCTTAGATTGGAGGCTGGGCCATGGTCCCTGTGGATAACTCCTCCCTCCCCAGTTCCTGTCTCTGTCTGACCACCGTGCTGCCCTCACCAGCCCACCAGAGTACCTGTGCTCACCTGCAAAACCGTTGGTTATTTTAAGCCTCTTAGGAATCTAGAAAACAGGTCTTTTCCTCTGTTTCCAAACCAGAAGTACCTAGCAAATGATTTATTTAAAAAAAAATTTTTTTTAATGTTTATTTATTCTTGACAGAGATACACACACACACACACACACACACACACACACACACACAGTGTGAGTGGGGGAGGGGCAGAGAGAGAGGGAGACACAGAACCGAAAGCAGGCTCCAGGCTCTGAGCTGTCAGCACAGAGCCCAACGCAGGGCTCGAACCCATGAACCATGAGAATATGACCTGAGCCGAAGTCGGACACCCAACCAATTGAGCCACCCAGGCACCCCACAAATTTCTTAACACTTATTGTCATGATTGCTGTTGTCATCCTAATTGCCATTTATTTTAAGAGCACTTATATGTGGGGAGTCTGGGTAACTCAGTCAGTTAAGCATCCAACTTCGGCTCAGGTCATGATCTCGCAGTCCATGAGTTCGAGCCCCGCGTCGGGCTCTGTGCTGACAGCTCAGAGCCTGGAGCCTGCTTCCGATTCCTCTCTCTCTCTGCCCCTCCTCTGCTCTCTCTCTCTCTCTCAAAAATAAATAAACGTTAAAAAAAAAAAAAAGCACTTACATGGCAAGTGCTCTATAATCATTATGTAATTTCATTTCATTTACCCCTCGGAGCAAATCTGTAAGGGAGGCATTATTATTTTCTTTTACAGATGAGGAAACTGAGGCTTAGAAAAGTTCAGTAACTTGCACAAAGTCACACAACTATCAAGTCTCAGCCACGGTTGCAGCTACTCCTGTCCATCAGCTTTAAGTGCTCAGCTCTCCTTGTCTGAAACCTGATACCAGCTGGGTTCTCATCATGCAGTCAGCCTCCAAGGAACATAAGTAATGCATGTGGTCAAACGGAAATGCCTGTTAAAAATCAGACTATGGGGGCACCTGGGTGGCTCAGTCGGTGAAGCTTCTGACTTTGGTTCAGGTCATGGTCTCGTGGCTCGTGAGTTCGAGCCCCACATGGGGCTCTGTCAGCACAGAGCCTGCTTCAGATCCTCTGTCCCCCTCTCTGTCTGCTCCTCCCCTGCTTGTGCTCTCTCTCTGTCTCTCTCAAATAAATAAACTTATAAAAGGTCAGACTAAGCTTCTATTAAACTATTAACTATGAACTATTCAAATGCTTCATTTAGATTATCACTGATATTTTCAGTCAATAACTTGAGAATCAGAGTTTTCAGAAAATACTTAAGGTGTGTATTTGCCAGCTCCTCCCACCTTAGCTGGGGGGCATGGGCCACCCTGGGCCTGAACAACCCACATATGTGTGCCAAGGTTGGCACATGAAATAATTTCCTTATGGCACATGAAGATTGCTACCCTGAGACCACAGGCAAAATAGCAAAATGGCCAAACAGGTCTTTGGTTTTTTGGTGCCCAGCTCTTTCCTTCTATTCTTCCCTTCCTAGCACCGTGGTCCTGTTCTGGTGTTCTGAATCTCCCCCTGTAACCGGTTGCATCCAGGCCAGCCTGTCCCAGAAGGGCCTTCCCCAGCGAACACTCTCAGCCTATGAGACACAGTCGTCTCTATGACTGGAAAAGCAGTCTGAGGAAGGTAAACCACACTCAGACCTAGTCTTGGGGCATAACAGAGTTTTATAAGAGTCAAAATGGAGATAGGTAATATTATGAACTCTCTAGACCTTTACCTCTGTTTAGAATAGGCCACTGTTTTCCATGCTGTGTTGCATTTCTGCTCAAATACCCCTGTCACCGCTCTGTGCCCCTTCCCTGCTCTTTCTTCATAGCACATGTCACTACTGGGAATTATATTATGTATCTGTTTGTTCATTGTCATCTCCTCCCGGAGGATATAAGCCCAACAAGAACAACAACCTAGTGTTGTTTGCTGCCATAAACCCAGCATCGGCAAGAGGGCTTGGCACATAGTAGGTGCTTAATAAATATTTATCAATGGAAAGATCAGCCACTTATGTTTCTTCTGAGAGAGGCAGCTTTTACTTTAACTCAGTTTTTTCCCCAAAAGAGCAAATTTAAGAACATGGTTTTACTGTTCTTATTGCTTGAGATGAGGTGATTTTTTTTTCTTTAAAAGGACAATTTAGAGTTGATCTAAAGAAAACATTTAAGTAAATACTAGCTCAGGTGATGCTCAGGTATGGTAAAGTCAGGAAAACGGTATCTGAGTGTCTAGAAAACACAGTGAGTTCAGAAAACCCTGATCTCACAAAATCCACCATTATATTAGTGGATAACCTTCACGTGAATAAAAATTGCAGTGGTCTACACAATTCATCTTGAAATGATTACGAGCCAGCCTTTTCAATCTCACATGATGTGCACCGTGTTCATGGTTCTCTTAGAATTATTTTTGGCTCTGGGAGTTATAAGTAATGTGCATAAAATTAAAACCAAAACTTATCCACATTTGAGCCCAAATATTTCCTCTTTTAAGCTGTTCCCGTAACTTTGAAGTCAGGGTTAAACCACAGGCTTATGTTTTCTTATAATAATTTTTTTAAATATTTGGGTCCAGTGATACCTGCTAACTGGGCTCAGGAACATTCAAGAACAAATTGTGCCATATTATTTAAGTTCTTCCTCATCTTACAAAAATGAAATATCACAAATTACTGAATTTTAATATCTCCTGAATCTCCGAGCCAAAAAAGAAGGAAGATGAAACTAATGACTAATTTAAACACTGAAAGAAAGAAAGAAAGAAAGAAAGAAAGAAAGAAAGAAAGAAAGAAGAAAGAAAAGAGGAAAGAGGGCAGGAGATAGCAGAGAGAGCCAAGTGAGCCAAGATTGCTTACCTATTATGATGATTGTTATTAAAATCACAGTTTTATGGGGGGGGGGGAAGAATATGCTTTTGTGGTGCCAGGTTTGAGGGACCCTCTTTGTTAAAACCTTTATCAGTGAAGTTTAAAAACTGAGACTAGTTTCTTTTGGGAAGCCTTTTAGTTGGGGGGAGTAGAGCAGGTGACTGGACAGGGAACAATAAATGGGAGGGGTGGAACCATGCTGTTAATAAAAATATAGTTTTCGTATGTTTGAATAAAGGCAGCTCATGCTCTCCTTGTAGACCTCCAGTCAGTGAGCCTGTGCACTTCCTTTTTCCTGCCAGATATTTGTTCCTGGCTGGAAGACATTTTAAGATATTTATTTGATGACACACACCTGCTGGGTAGATGAAAAGCAACCGCTCCCGAGGATGACCTACTTCAAGGGCGCAGTAAGCTTCTGAGGACTTTGGCAGGTTGTCCTTAAATCATTTGAGTGCATCTTGACATCACCTGTTGAACATGTCTAAGGCTCGTGCATTTTCCAGACTCGTTGGAGACAGAGTTGCTAACCCCAGAAAAGAGATGACTGAGTCAGTCATGACTTTGTAAAAGTGTACTCACACAGGGAAGATGCACTGCTTTACCAAGCCAACCCCAAGTATGTGAACTGCCATTCTTGGTGCTCGGGATAGAAACCGGCCACTGTGGAGTGGACCATCTAGAAAGTGGACCTAGGAGGAATACACGCAAGTATGGTCCAAGATTGAAGGTACGGAGAATGAGGGTGGAAGATGAGAGAAAATGCCACGAACGAAATTCTGATGCAGTGTTCTCCTAGGAATTTACCAGACAGAGGTTTCCAAATGACATCAGGGCAGAGCATGGGATGTTTGAAATGCATTAGAGACATTGTCACCAAAGGAGTCCTTTGAAGCCAACTTACCTTTACCTGTTCATTTCCACACGAGCTAGTTCACTTCCACACTTAGATAGTAAAGATACAAATGTAAAGAATTTGTATCTCCTTGTCAATATACACAATCTAGTGAGAAAACACACCTTAACAAGAACTGTTTTCATAAACTTTAACACGATGTAACAATAAGTGTACACAAAGAGTTCTTGGCCCTGTTGGACTTCCTGGGGTTGGTGATGCCCGGCCTGAGTTCTGAAGAGTACGTGTGAGTTAGCCAAATAAGAGAAAAGAGGGACATGGAGGCGTTAAAATATATGTTGTGCTTGGAAACTGCAGACTGTACAGTTTTACTCCAGCATGAAAAGCAAAGCAGGATCAGTGGTTGTACCAGTGGGTGTCTTAGAGGGGCTGTAGCTTCCCTGCCCATCACAGCCAGGACCACCCCAAGCAAACAGTCAGAGGACTGTGCTTGCTGCATAAATGCAGTTCAAGGCAAGTTTCCTCGCACCCCTGCTGCCCTTCCTGTGTGTGGGAATCTAGAGCTTTCACTGTGGGGACGTTGACCCACTGAGGAGGAGTTCTAAGCTCTGAATCAGGACTGAACTGGGGCTTGCCTTGTTGATTTACAAGGAGTCTTTCTCTGTTACTTTTAGCTACAAGTCATGGTTTAAAAGACTTGACTTCATACGCGCCCTCTGCGTTATTTAGGATAGGAGTCTTCATTCAGGTTTCCTTTCCTCTTCTTCCAGTTGTCTACTGCTGTGTAAGTAACCACGCCAAAATGTAGCGGCTTAGAACAACAGTAACGAGCCATAACTTCGTTATCACTCACAATTTCTGTGGGTCGGGAAATGAGGAACAGCTTGGCTGGGTGTTCTGACTCCAAGTCTCTTATGAGATTGTCTTCAGACAGAGCCTGGAGCGGAAACACTTGGGAAGAGACAAGATCCCGTAGCAGCTAGGGACTGCCTGGGCCCTTCATTGCTTCGTTGTCTCAAGGCCTTTCCAGGTCGTCTCTCTGCAGGAGCTAGTCTGGGCTTCCTTACAGCATGGCGGCCTCCGGCTTGGTGCCACAGGGCCCCAAAGATGCGTTCCAAGAGCAAGATTGGCAGAAGCTGCATGGCTTTTTCTAACCTAGCCTAGGAAGTCATACAGTGTCACCGCTGGGACATTCTAATCATGAAGACAGTCACAGGGACCCACCACATTTCAGCGGGGTGAGACCCAGACTCTATCCCTTGATGTGGGGAGGGCAAGGCTGTGGAAAACCAGTGGGATGGGAAGTACTGTTGCAGCCCATTTTAGAAAATACATCGTGTGCCACACCCTTCAAGAATTTCTCCCTCTACTCACATAATCCTTTACCTGAATATTAATGTGCTCCTTGTTGTGTTTCCTGCTCCCTTCCTACACCATAATCTAAGGCTTCAGTGCACACACACACACACACACACACACACACACACACACACCAAAAAACTTCCATTTTCTGAAGGAGAGTCAATCACCCTGGTGTGCAATGTTCCCCTTAGGATGATACCACTTTATAAGCATATATCCTGTCGCCCCATTTCAGGGGAGTCGTACTTCGATCAGGCACTGTTAAAGCCAAATATGGCTCAGATCTTTAACTGAGATGCCTCTTTTCATCTAACCAAAGCAGACTAGAGACTCAGGAGTGAATGATTTGAAATCTCTCCTTTTATTTGCCATGCACTCGGACGATTGATGGTGCTCTCGTAACAAGTTTAATCAGTGGCATTTTGTGGAGTACTGCATATTTCAGGGAGTGAAAAAAGAAAAAAGTAAAAAAAAAAAAAAAAAAAAAGGCCCAGACGTTGGACTCCAGGAAGTTTAAAAATGGAAGCATTAGCATGTTCTTGGTAGGAAATCTTCTGATGTAAAGTTAAACTATTGATGTAAATTTTACATTTTTAAATAAGTACTATTGCAAGTGTGCTATCTTTAATGAGGACCTTAATTCCACTTTTTACACATATATAGTGAACAGAAGTTGGGTTCTTCAAATATTTTCTGTTAAAAATGTATGATACATAAGCAGTGGATCATAGGGTTTTTTTCGCTCTTGGATAACCTAGAAAAAAACATAGCTCTATTTTAAAATCCCTTCCAGTTCAAGAGTTATCCAAGCAAATAGTGTTGACCAAGGTGTTGAATGCACCGCTAATAATAATGCTACCCTTTCATAAAGCTAAGTAATCAGGAATAATGCTGAAAATAAGAAGCCAGTCATTTATTTACTCTATTTGGCATTGTTAGTACTAATAATGCATTTCAACACTGTGGAATTGCTAGATAATGCTTTTGTGACTTTTATGCAGCTTATTGTTATTTAAATGAACAGTCGACTGCACTGTAATGAAGAAATGCATGCTTTTCCCAACTCAGTTATCAACCAGGATTCTAGGAAAATGAGAATTTGTGTCTGCCTTCATTCACGAAGCAAACTGGAGGTCACTGTTTTCAATATGAACCTTTTTTTAGCTTTTCAACAGTGAATAATTAGGAGCCGCTGCTTCTGAAATTACCTGTATTCACTGTAGAGAAGGAAAGACTTTTATCTTCCACGATGAAATACATTTTCTCATTCAAACTTTGTCATTCTTTTTTTAAATGGCATTTTACACCGCTGAGTCAATCCTAGGTAGTGAAATAAAAGAAATATACTTTTTGTGCCACAATAGCCTGTTTATTCAATTTTACTTCCTTAAATTTCAGCTCCTCCTTGAAAAATGATCCAAATGCAAAAATGGGTTTAAAGCAGTCGAACATATAAAGCAATTATCCACATAAAATAGTTTTGCACAAACACACGTGTTCTTTGCACTTCGATTTAAATTGAGGTGATCCTTGGTCCTGGTAACTTAATGATGATGTGCTTCTATTGAGTGTTTTTAACAGCTTTATTGAGATATAATTTACATATCATATGACTCACCCACTTAACGCGTACAGTTCAGCAGCTTTTAGTGTATTCACCGAGTCGTGCAACCATCACCACCATCAATTTTAGAACATTTTCATCACCCCAAAAAGAAATCTGGTATCCATTAGCAGCCACTCTCTGTTTCCCAGCGGCCCCTGACAACCACTAATCTACTTTCTGTCTCTACGGATTTGGCTCTTCTGGACATTTCATTTAAATGGAATCATACAGTATGTGATCTTTTGCGTCTGGCTTCTTTCACTTAGCATAAGGTTTTCGAAGTTCATCCAGGTTGTAGCCTATATCAGTGCTTCACATCTTTTGATTGCTGACTAATATTCCATCGTATGGATATACAAAGTGTATTTATCCATTTGTCAACTGATAGACAAGATGAATGATGCTGCTATATGAACAACACTGTCATGAGCATTCACGTGCTGGGTTTTTTTCTTTTGCTTGGACATGTGTTTTCATTTCTCCTGGCTGTATACCTAGGAGTGGAATGGCTGGGTCATATGGTAACTCTGTATCTAACGTTTTTGAAGAACTGCCAAACTGTTTTCTAAAGTAGCTGGACTGTTTTAAATTCCCACCAGCAACGCGCAAAGGGTTCCAATTTCTTCACATCCTCGCCAACACTTGTTATTGTCTGTCTTCTTGATTATAGTTATCCCAGGGGGTGTGAGAAACTATCTCATTGTGGTTTTGATCTGCATCTCTCTACTCTCTAAGATGTCAGGCATGTTTTTATGTGCTTATTGGCCATTTGTATTTCTTCTTTGGAGAAATGTCTGGTTTTTAAAAAAAATTTTTTTTCAACGTTTATTTATTTTTGGGACAGAGAGAGACAGAGCATGAACGGGGAAGGGGCAGAGAGAGAGGGAGACACAGAATCGGAAACAGGCTCCAGGCTCTGAGCCATCAGCCCAGAGCCCGACGTGGGGCTCGAACTCACGGACCGCGAGATCGTGACCTGGCTGAAGTCGGACGCTTAACGGACTGCGCCACCCAGGCGCCCCGAAATGTCTGGTTTTATTGAGGGTTGTTTTTTTTGTTTTGTTTCCTTTTGTTTTTTTGTTTTAATTCTGGTACCTCACCTCAGGAACGTGGCTAGCAGAACTTAGTTGGAAACAAATATATCTTCCTAAAGGGGGGTAGTTTTCAAACAGACCTGCAAACTGAAGACGTTGTTTTTGCTGTGGAAGTATTTGGGGATTGTGGAATAACTAAATTGATCTCAGAAACCAATTTACTTCTGAAACTTTTCCAATTTGATTTGCAGTAAGAATATTGGTGGTCCCAGAACCATACCTAGAAAAGGGCTTAAAGATCAGCTTGTCCAATTAATTCATTTTACAAATTAGGAAACCGAAGGCCTAATATGTGAGTCACACCAGGAATTAATGGCAGAGTTGGAACTCTATCCAGGTGGAATCCAGGTAACCAAGTGTTCTATTTACTTTAGAGAGAATATAATGTACTTTTCAAACGGCTTCTCACTGATTTGAAAAACACGGCAATGGTGAAATGCTCTGAAATGAGAATCAGTAACATTTATTGTTGAGCACTTAACACATTTCGTTTTACTTTATCCTAAGTGTAGTATAGGTTAGATTGATGTTATCATCCTCCCTTTTTATGTGTGGGGAAATGGGTTAATGGACTTGTCCAATGGCACCTATCTAGTAAATGGCAGATCCAAACCCAGACCTTCTGATTTCAAGTCCAGAGTTCTCTTTGTTTCCTCTGGTCTGCCAGACTCCTGAAGGACAGCATCAGCGCTCTGTGACCCATGCCACCTTGGAAGACTTTGATTTCTGATCACTAAATCATTGATGCAAGTAACAGATGGGTGGCGTCATGGAGCACTCCTTCACCGTCGTTAATCTAGTTAGGTAACAAATCCAATGTTCGTAACTTCGGAAACACAATACATGTGCCAAATGACAGAAGAATTGTTCAGGTATAAAAATATAATACTTTAAATTATCTATTAATATAATAACATGTTTGTAGAGTACTTTTCAGTTACAAAGCCTTCACTTAGACTTTTATTTTGATGCTTACAGTTATGCAAGACAAGTTTTTCATTGTCTTTGTTTTTATTCATGATACACTGATGCCTGAAGTGCTTCAGTTGCTGAAAGATAAGGTCTGAGGCAGACCTACATCTCCTATCCGAGTGTCTTGGCTCCTGTGTAGTTCTGTGTTCCCTCCAATGTACGATGCTCTGCCTTAATGATGTGCTGAAGGACACTCATTTGAAAGAAAAAGAGACTTTATACCATTATTCCAGACAACAACAGAGCTGTGACTAAGTAGAAGTTATAGGGAGGCAATTTGGAGCCCATATAAAGAAGACTTGATCCATCCAACAATGAAATGTGTTGTCTTGTGAAGGAGTGAGGTCTCTTGTCATTGAACTGTTCAAGCTAGAGCTGGATGACCATCTGGGAAAATGCCCTAGAAAGGATTTCTGCATTGGGGTGTGTGTGTGTGTGTGTGTGTGTGTGTGTGTGTGTGTGTGTGTTAGTGGTACCAAGAGAAATTAGATGGCATAAGGTCCCTTTCAACTATGAGATTGTGGATCTTTTTTAGTTAAGAGAATAAGCTGGCTTAAGGATCTTCTGTGTCCTTATTGAAGAAAGAGACTTTCACTCTCATAAATTTTCATCTTGGGTGTTAAAGGTGCAGAGTTTTCTGTTTGAAAGAGAGAAACCAAATTTATTAACCTAAGTTGCTGGTTTCCAAGTGGTTAGAACAGCAGTTCCCAGCTACATTTCTAGACACTATGCACAACAAGGGTTCCATATTCAAGTAAGTTTGAATGAGAGCCTTTAATACACCATTGTCCTCTGTGACAATCCAAGAGGGAAGAGAAGGTATACAGCAATGTCAAATGTATTTTTTTCCTTTGCAAAGTACTTCAGTCGCACCCAGTGGTTCTCAGCTCTGGTTGCACCTGAGAACCGCCTGCAGAACATTTTAAAAATACAGGTGACCAGGCCCTACCCTGGACGGAATGAATGTGAATCTCTAGGAGTGGGTTCCCAGCATCAGTATTTCTTAACAGCTCTCCAGGCGCTTCTTATATGGAACCACAGTTAAGAAGAACGAGTCTAGTCTGAGCATGAGCTCAGGCAAAATCCGGACATTTACTTTTGTAAGTCAGGCCACCATTTAGAATTCAGATTATTAACTCAGAGCCAGTGCTCGTAAGTATGATAAGAGGCAGTATCTCATAATGAGTCACACTACTGCTCTTGAGACAGACAGCCTGGCTTTGTCCACTTACTAGTTTTATGACTTCCAACAAGTTATTTTAATCTCTCTATGCCTCGGGTTCTTTTTTTTTTTTTTTAATGTTTATTTATTTTTGAGAGAGAGAGAGAGAGAGGGAACGAGTTGGGGGAGGGGCAGAGAGTGAGGGAGACAGAGGATCCAAAACAGGATCTGTGCACTGACAGCACAGAGCCCGACATGGGACTCGAACTCAACAAACCCCGAGACCGTGACCTGAGCCGAAGCCGGTGCTTAACCGACTGAGCCACCCAGGCGCCCCTTAATCTCTCTGTGCCTCAGTTTCTTAATGTGTAAGTGGAGACTATGATGGTATTTATAAGCTAACAACTGAAGTAAAGACCCAAAAGAAAATAAAAACTCTACATATTTGATATTGCAATTATTGTCATCACC
The DNA here is from genome assembly GCF_014898765.1 of Herpailurus yagouaroundi. Taxonomy (NCBI): domain Eukaryota; kingdom Metazoa; phylum Chordata; class Mammalia; order Carnivora; family Felidae; genus Herpailurus; species Herpailurus yagouaroundi. The sequence goes on from NW_024412404.1 coordinate 50,198,576, forward strand.
ACTGTTGTGTTGTTAGTGGTAGTAGAAGCGGCAGCAATGGTAGTCTGGCTAGGGCTGGGGGCTAAGTGACTACTGGGGAGATGGTTCGCTGTGTACAGGGCTTCCGACAGGACTGGACCTTCCTTGTAAATGAAGAACTCTGCTGCAACGTCATCAGCGTCCTTCCTCAGACTCAGAACCTCCCAGTGAAGTACAAAGGGTCCCCAACGTACGGCGGTTCAACTTACAAATTTCCAGTGTCACGGTGGCACGACAGCAGCACGCGTCTGGTAGAAAACATACTTCAGCCTTTGAATTTTGATCTTTTCTCAGGCCGGCGACACAGCATAGAGTACTCTCTCGTGTTGCCGGGCAGGGGCGGCTCCCAGTCAGCCACGCGATCGTGAGGGTCAAAATGGCTACACTTACGACCATCCTGTCCCCATACAACCATTGTGTTCTTCACTTTCACTACAGTAGTCAATAAATCACATGAGACATTCAACATATTTATCTTCTATTATAAAACAGGCTTTGTGTTCGATGATTTTATACTCCATAAGTCACATGAGGTATTCAGCATATTATTTCTATTTTATTATAAAATAGGCATCGTATTACATGATTTTGTCCAACTGTAGGCTAATGTCAGAGTTCTGAGCACATTTAAGGTCAGTGAAGCTAAGTTACGTGGTTCAGTAGGTTAGGTGTGACAAATGTTTTTTTGACTCGCAATATTTTCCACTTCCGATAGGTTTATTGGGACATAACCCCAATTGTAAGTCAGGGGAGAGCTGTAGAATGTTCTGTGTGAAGTTTTCTGCAAGAAGCTAAGGCTTAAACCAGATAAGCCCCTGCCATTCTGTCCACCTCTTAATTCTATGTTAAGAATGGACTCTGCCACCCCCGGGGCCTAGGCTGAAGGGCCATGCTGAGTTTCTGTTGGATAATCGGGACCTGCATGCACTCTATATGACAGACTGACCTCCTGAATCCTCAGGATAATCTCAATTTCAAGCGGTCCGCCCCGCTGAGTGATTGGATCTGTGGTTCAGAAAGCATGGTTGCTATTGACTAGGAAGCAGTGGCTTGGTACACCAATGTCCTGGACTAATGGTGCAAAAAAGTAAACACAGTCTGAACACATGGGATAGCCCCAGAAAACAGCTAAAGAACAGCACAATCAGGCATAGTTTCTATTTAGTTTTCAGTTGATGAAGGAATCATTTGAGGTAGCTCTAGTCACCAAGGGTAGAGTAACAAGAGTCCCTGACTCTCTGGGGGTTTAGGACAGGTGTGGACATTACACGGATATTACAGGTTCTTTAGCACATTTTCCATCAAGGCAGCCTCCAATTGCAATTGTGGAAACTGGTGGAATATTCCTGGGAGGAGCTCCAATGGATTGTAAAGCTGAATAACATCTTTGTCTCAAGAACTTATATGAGAAACTGGGTTTTTTTTTCCCTTTTCTTCTACAAGCATTTTGTGGCTCACCATTGCAGACACTGCATATCTTTGTATCCCACACAGGCCCCATGTTAATAGTTGTTTGCTAGTTGTGGTCATTTAATTGAAAAAAGCTGGCATGGAGATATTATAGGTCCCAATAGGTCATTTGTGTATCAAGTTTGGTGTTATTGCCTTTGACCAAACTCCTTCCAAGTCCAAATTTATTACAGTTCTCTAAATGCATTAATAACATATAAGAGGATAGACAGAGGGCTGAAGAAAAGATGTGTGTGGCCTTTAAATATGCCAATCGTCTACAGCTCTGAGGGTTGCTTGCCATGGCCTGTTGCCAGGAGTGCATTATAGAATTCCAGATGGCATGTTATGTTGGTACTTGTTTTGCATTTGCTCTGAGAATGAGGTTAAAGAGGAAGCTAGACTATGGCTGGGATCCTCTTGCTTGCCTCTCCCAGAGTAGATCCTGGACACCTCCTTCCCTCCCACCAATCAGAAGGCTGGCCCAGCCTCTCTTGAGGATTGTGGATTCAGCACGCTTGCTCTTTCCCCGTGAGTTCCCATGCACCTAGTCACCCTGCCCCACAGAGACCAGTGAGACCGAACTCCTTCGTATGACCTGTGCTCACCCTCCCACAGACCCCGGGGCTGGGGCAAGTATGGGCGTGAATTCCAAGACTCAATAGATAAGGGTTGTGTTTTTCATCAGCTTGCCTGTCCTTTTTTTTTTTTTATTTTCTGCGAGATTCTCTTTAAAACAAAAAACAAAACTTTTATTGCAGGAATTTACTCTCTCTCTCTCACATATGCACACACACACACACACACACACACACACACACACACAGAAAGCAAATAGTGTCATGAACTCCATGTTGTCCAACACCCAGCTTTTACAATTACCAACAGTTAGCCACTCTTGCTTTCTTTTCCCTTCCCTTTTTCTTTTCTGTTTTGCTAGAGTATTTTTAAGCAAGTCCTAGATATCTGATTTTACCTGTAAATATTTCCGTTTGTAGCTCTAGAGTATATAGCATAACTTTTTAAAAACCTAACCACAAATACCCTATCACACCTCACAGATTTAATAAAAATGTAATAATAATAATAATAATAATAATAATAACCTGTCCAGGCTCAATTTTCCCTAATTGTTTCACAGATGTCCCCATACTGTTGGGCAATTTAAGTCAGGGTTCAAAGAAGGTACACCTGTTGCATTTGGCTGATGCATTTTTAAGTGTCCTTTAATCTGTTATAGATCCTCCTCCAGTTTTCACTGTACTTATTTGTTGAAGAAAAGCAGATCATTGTCGTGTAAAAATGTTCACATTATGTATCTGGCCTCTGCATCTTCCTTGTGCTGTGCAGCATGTTCCTCTCTTCTCCATTGTTCCTGTAAATTAGTCATTAGTTTAAAAACTGAATGAGAGGCAGGATACCTATGTGGCATCACATAAGGAGGCACAGAACAACTTGTGTTGATGTCAGGATTGATCAGTGGGTTCAGGTAGGGTCAGCCTGATTCGTCCACTATGAAATTCTGTATGGACCTGTTAACCTAATGGTTTTACCAACCATTGATATCACTGCATACATCCGTTAGGGGTTACAAGTGGTGATTTTCAATTCTATCATTCTTTCTGCATTTATTAGCTATTTTTCTATTTAGAAGAACTTACCATTATCAACTCTTTGGTTCTTCTGAAATACAGTTCATACAAGAAAAGCATCATAAATGCTTCTTTCCATTTATCAATGTTCAAAACGCTGAATTCCACCAGTGAGGAATTGTGGCCAGTGAGGCTTCTTTGTCACTGAATATTGCTATAAACACTTGGGTTTTTATCTTTTTTCATATGCATAAGCCTCTTGTAGTAAGTGCTCTTTTTGATGCTCAAATGTCCCATCTGGGATCAATAGGAGCCCCTTCTAGTTGCCTCGGGTCACCTTTTAATATAATTACCCCCTAGGCTTTCTTCTCTAGCAGAATAAGATACCCCGGGGTCCTGGCCCAGACATGGAATCAGCTGTTTCTACAAGGAATCCTAGTTCCTTTCTGTGGGAAATAGTATGTAAAGACCATGGTCTGGGCACTAGGGATAGATTTCCTCTTAAAACGGTTCTGTGCGTATTGGAATGGTAACTTCACCTCCTGGTGATGTCCTCGGCCCTGCTCTCTGTGGACCTCTGGTTCCACCTGGATACTCCCGCTGGTTCCACCTGGATACTCCCGCCCCCATCACTCATACCAGCCAGCGCTCACCTGTCCTCCAAGCAGCCCCTACCTCCTCTCTCTACACTTTCACCTCTCCCTTCTAAGTTGGATGCCTCGCTTGCCTCCAAGCTTCTGAGACGCCAATGTAGGGAATACTTCCGTAACGCTGAAGAATAGTGACACTCTTTTTTTAAGAGGCTATTTTTATTTATTTTTTGGAGAGAGTTAACCTCCCGTCGCTATCCAAGTCTTTGGTAGACAAATCCAGTCTGTTTCTTAACCCAGAACAACAGTGTTTTGAAACACCAGGGAAATAGCCCACCCACCAGAGCTGGGGAGGCTTTATAAAACCAGCAGTCCCCTCAGGTGTGTGTATTTTCCAGGGAAGCTTAGGTGGCTGCGTGTTGAAATTTGTAACTAGAGTTGCCAGGTAATGAAAAAGTGTTGAGGCATTAGTTTCTCTTAACCGTTTCTAGGCCATGTACCCATCTGGACTTTCTAGAAAAAGGTGCATACACACAAGATTCGGTAGACCATTTCATTGGCTTCGAGGAATTCAGATTATCTTGGAGTTAAATTTGTTTTCACGGACTAGGTCCTGATTTGCATTGTCTCGTTGGAAGCGGTAGAGTTTGGAGGTCGGGTAGAATCTGGACGAGAGGCACGTAGCTAGAGCCAAGGTGACAGCTTTAAATCATTCCAGCGAACGTTATTCATCCTTTGGTCTAGAGCTACTCCTCACGCTGGTCCGTGAACTATCTGGTGTCAGCCTGGGACATCTTAAGTGTCGAAACTGAGAGTAAGCATTTAAAAACATTCATGGCAACGTGGTATTTGCTACAACATGTAAGCACGTGGTCGGTGGCCTTGTCTCCTCGACCAGGACACAAACCATTTGGGACGCTGTCGAGCGCACTTGGTGAGTTGCACGCGGCAGGAGCTGCGTGGTGGCCGTGAGAGCAGGACCCCTTATCAGTTCACGATGGCTGGAAGCAAAACATGGTCCTTCCATCTCTGACGACGTAAGAGGCAACAGCAGGGAAACCCAGAATACTTTCGCTCAGCCTACTGTCCCGTTGCTTTAGCCTGTGGCTCTGTTGGCACTTGCTTCGGATTTGTGTCCACTGGCCACCTCTATAAAGCATACCTAGGACAGAGCTGAGCAAAACTGCTCTCCAGAGAGAGAAGGCACGTTCTTTCCCTAATGAGAACCCTGTGGGGGGAGGGAGGGGAACTGCTGTAATTCCTAAGAAGTTGGAGTTACCTACATGAAGGAAGCGTGATAGGAAATAAATCATAAGCAGTCGGTATTCACTGAACAGTCTCACAGAACATGAGCTAAGCGGAGTAACGTTAAGTAGCCAGTCCTCACAGAAGTCGTGAGGCTTTCAGGATGGCGTGTGTTTCAGGGTATACATTTCACTGTGAATTAATTTCGGTGTGAATTAACAAGTCAGTAACAAATGGGGCCCATTTTCAGGGCAGAAAAATTCGAGTGGTCTCGCGTATAGTACCCCTGATGGTGGGAAGAACGTAATTTATTTAATCTCCAGAATGAGACGGCATAAATGAAAGGATAGAAAAGAAAGGGTAGCGTATTCCTTGCCCAATTCTTTTCCTTCTCCCAAACCTTTCTATCATCTCTTTCTATCTTCTCTGAGGATCCGGGATTAGTAAAACCCACTCTTTGAAGGCATCCAAAAGCTTGTCTTTAGAAACTGGGCTCGTGAAACGTCACCTTTAGCTCTCGAGACTCCTGGCCTGAGAACAGACGGGCCTCGGGAGGACCCCCCCCTTCCCCACCCTCACCGTGGCTGGCACCGCGAGAGTCCCCTCCACACTCCCAGCATGCCTTGGTCCACCCTGCAGCCTCCTTGACACCACGCGGTGCATCTGTGACACAGGCTGCTGACAAGGCAGCTTGAACTGGAAGCCACCAGCTGTCTCATTTACCAGAGAAAGGGATTTTTACCTCAGGACGGGTCTCAGATTCTATGGATGCAGACCCCACTTAAAGAGACAGAGTTCCTTCTTTATTTTTCTTTTCCTTTCTTCCTTCTCCCCTTCCTTTCAGTTGAGGAGAATTAGAAATATTAACTGAAGAAGAAAAATTGAGACTCTCCCACACAACTGATGAAATGAGCAGGAGATGGTATATGGGCTTTTGCTACAAAGTGACAACTGGCTTCTATTTATCAATGACTATTAAGTGAACCAGAAGTTTCTGGAAGTAACTTTGTTTTCTAACATCCCTTCTGAATAGCACAGGATGTCTGCTCTATCTCCTTAGAAGAAAGACCCCTCCAGAAAAAATTTTGTCCTGCCTCCCGTGCACAGGCTCCTGAGGGCAGTAGGAGCGTGTCCACAGTACGTGGGCCCAGAAATGCACAATCGCTGAAGTCTGATATGACCTTTGTCTCCACAAATAAAAAGACTGATAACCCCAGGTGTCACCACCACATTTTTTAAACACATACATCACACAGGGCTCAGCTTAATGACTGTTTTCAAGTACAAACGAATTTCCTGAAATGGAAGAGAAGGAATAGAATCACTCTATGTAAAGGGGGGGGAATCTGGGGTAGGTGTTACTAGAACATTATTACCCCTAATGTTCCCCAATAATATCTACCAGTAAATGTTTCCTGCACCAGTGCCCTAACTCCTCTACGGTTTATTGATAGGAACATGATTATGGCAACCATTTCTTGAGTGCATCTATGTACCTATTCTTTGCTAGTGGAGTTTAAAAGCCTTTAATATCCCTAAGAGATCAATGTTTTTATGATTTCATTTCATAGATTAAGCAAACAACTTACTCAGATCATGTCCCTCATAAGTGGTCAAGCTGGTCTAACTTCTCAGCCTTAACAATTATGCTGGCCTCTGGGGCATTTTTCCTTTGTTTTTGTATTTTGTTTTGTTTGCCTTTGTTTTCTTCTTAAAAGTTTAAAAGAGAGGCTCCTGTACTCCTTGACTACAGAAAGGTTCCAAACCACTTCTTATCCCCGAATTCTCATAAGCCCCCAGAGGGAATAGAAACTGGTCACAGCACTATCACTGAAAGGTAATAATTAATGAAAAAAGTGTCACTTAAAGAGATCAATGACACAAAATGTATGTTTCTCTTGGATTAACTTTGCTAACACTCTTTAAATAATGAGTTGATATCAGCAGGGACCAAAAAAAAAAAAAAAAGAAAGAAAGAAAGAAAGAAAATGCAAACAGACTTGAGCAGTTTAATCCTCTGGGAAGAAGAATATGAAAATAAAGGTGTTCTCATAGCCTTAAACGGCCACTCCCACTTCTTTTTCTGTGATAATAATTGTGATAATTACTACTCGATGTGGGCCTTTTTTGTGCCAGGCAATGTGCTTATCTTTAAGTGTGAACAAGCCCAAAAGATAGGAACTGTTGTCTCAGTCTTGCAGTTGAAGAAACGAAGGGTCTATGAAGGGAAGAAGTTATGTCCCTGTGTAGAATTGTACAAAAACTCTTCCTCCAGGAAATCGAATCCATACAACAGAAGTAGCGGGAAATACGACACGGATTCATGAGCATTTGCAAGTGACCTTGCACAAATTGATGCTTCAGCACTGCCAAGTGCTGACGGAGCAGCGCCTCCTACGGTCTAGCACGGTGTCATTGATGGGGACGCGTGGCAACTAAAACACAGTCAGGTCAGGGGCCCTGGGGTGGCTCAGTCGGTTGGGCATCCGACTTCGGCTCAGGTCATGATCTCACGGTCCCCGTGAGTTCGAGCCCCGCGTCGGGCTCTGTGCTGACAGCTCAGAGCCTGGAGCCTGCTTCGGATTCTGTGTCTCCCTCTCTGTCTGCTCCTCTCCCACTTGTGCTCTGTCTCTCAAAAATGAATAAACGTTAAAAAAAAATTTGTTTTAAATAAAATACAGTCAGGTCAACACTCCATTTGAGGATTGTCTGATAGCAGGCCAGAGACCTATAAAATGCTCTCTACAAAGACTTCGAAAAGGGACCTGTGTCTTCTCAGGGATGCAGTACTTCTGCCAACGGTCATGTCTGGGTGTGATTCTAGAGTTCCTCCAACCCTCTGTGTGGGCAGTAAACCTGATACTCCCCTGGAAAGTTCCAGGGCCAAGGGCTCGGCATGCTGACCTCAGATCCAGGACCTCTCTCTCCGGCAGCTTCACCTGGGATGAGTCATTTAGCTTCTCTAGACCTGGGCCTCACTGACTGTAAAAGAGGGCATATTTCTCACCAAACAGCATGAAAACAATGCTAGCCATTTGTACAGATCACACTGAGCTCCTTAGAAGAACATATGAGCTATCTGAGTTGTTTTTAAAGGTGGAAATGGGCTTGTTAAGGGAGAGAGATTACAGCCACCCATGGACCATAGATTTCCTCCATTCTGCGACCGTGTCTCTGCATCGTTAAAGACTTTGCTAGACCTTGAGTTTTCCATTTCTACTTGCGAGAATGCATCTCTTGGAGTTTATTGATAATCCCTGCCCTCGGCACACCTTTGTAAAGCACAGAGAGCCCTGCCAGCTGATCGTCACCCTGTGGCTTGAACTTGTCAGTCCCGAAGAGCAACTGTGAGAGGTCCCTTTAATTTCATTTAGAGCGAGGGATGGCACGGAGCCCGCGTGCCTGAGTGTCACTTCCTGCCAGTTCACCAACACACGGAGCCCCTCTGACAGGTGACCTGTCCACATCGGCAGTTTGTCTCATGTCAGTCTCTGACACTGAGCATTTGTCCATCCTGTTTATTATAATGTGTACCTTCTGGGTGATTTTAAACTTCTGTCTTCCCTCCTTGTTTTGTCCCCGCTCTTTGTCCTTCTTTCTTCTTCTGCTCACCTTTTTTGTTCCATCCTCTTTGCCCTTTCCACTTTCTTCTCAATATTTTACTCAAGGGCCACATGTTGGCCAATCCAGGAAGCGATCATGAAAAGACCAATTCCAACTACCAAAATCACAGCACAGCCTCAGCTTGGAAAAAACTGGGGAAAACAAACTTAAGTCATCAAAGACTTAAGGGGAGATACCAGAAAGATGGGATTTGCTGTGAGATCTATTTCACAATGAAAATTCTGCTATGAAGAAGAATCTTTTTTATTTTTTTCCCTTGATATAGTCTGAATAATTTATACCTAATGCCAAGAAATTATATATAATTAGCCTGAGTAATGTATCATTTCCATTTGATTATATATATTAAGGTGATTAAGGAACTTCAGTTTTTCACTAGTAAATATCTGCCTTCTTTGTTCCATTCTGGGTCTGTAATGACTGTTTGTATCAAGTGTAGGACTCGTTCAGAACCTAAGTGAGCAAGTTCTGAATGCTCTCACTGACCTTGGTTGACTGATGTCTGTGAATCTGGGAGATAATACAAAGTTAGCTACATGTGGGGGGCGAGGGGGCTGAAGGGTGGATGAACCTCCAGTCTCTAAAACCAGCATGTAATTTGACATGACTTCCAATAAAAAAATAATAATAATAATTAAAAACCTGAGTAAAACAGTGTAGATGGAAAGCCATGTTTCAAGAAAAGTTATTCAATAAAGTACATGACATCACCAGCATTTTTAATACTGTGAAGAATAAAATGACAATTTTTGACATTTCAGTTTTAATTAATGATTTCTATTTGCTTTTTGTAGAGTACTTCGATATGTGTATTACCATATATAGGAGTGTTTCTTTTTCCAACTAGAGGATAGATTTCATCCTTTATCTTTGCAGGTAGCTGATCCAAGACATTTTTATGTAAATGGCTTAATTAATTGGTAGCCTTCGTTTGAAACTTAAAAAGGAAATAATCCTTTTTGAGAGTGCACTAACTGTTTTTTAAAGCCATAAACAATTCCTTTGCTTAAGCACCTTGTCACGCAATTAGAAATTATTTGACAGCAGTAATCACAATAAAATGCATTGCCCCTTACCAAATCACCTTTAATTCAAGGTGATTCAAAGAATCTATTCATTCGAAGACTGTGCAGCAACTTTGCTTCTAAAAGTCGCGGTTTGTGGCAACCTAATGGTACACAGTGACGAAACTTCTGAGCAAATGACATCACACGTCGGATTACCTCTGCAGCCTTGGTGAGAAGGCATCTAGCTACAGAAATGTGCTGGGTTCTAGGAAAGGCAGCTACACCTGGCCTCCTTGGAGAGCCCTCAAGCCTCTCTGCCTTCCAGCCCTCTGATTTATGCAAATCAGAAAGCTTTGGCGGTCTCCACTTCCTGGCCCAGCCGGCATAATCCACTTCCTTCGGGTTCATGTGACCATGCAAATTCGAGCACTCCTGAATAGTCCCGGAGGGGCTGTGCCTCTCATTATTCCTGCCCCATTCTCTGCGCAGTGCAGGCATTCAGACTCTGAATGGACAAGGGCTTAATTACTCACCACATCTGTCAGATCAGATTCAACTTGAGAATGAAGAGAATCCCAGACAAGCCCAGTCGTTTCTTTGCAATGTTCTTCATGGCCGAGGTCACCCAGCTCTGTCTTCTAGGGAATATTTTCCACTCCTTGTTTCATGACCCTTCTGGAAAACAGGGACTCCAGCTTTTGGAGATCCATTACTGGGCCTTTCACATTGTGTGTGGCCTTTACAAATGTTAATTAATCTTCCTGATGATGCACTGAGCATCAGGGAGCCCTTTATTCCCCCAGGGCTACTGATGACCAGTATGAATGCCAGAAAGTTTTCCTTACTGTTTCCTGACCTGCATGCTCCTCTCTCTATGTGCTTTGCTTCTTTGTTCCCCACCCCCTGACATGTCTCCCACATGACAAATTGACGACTCACATTACCAGGTCAGCCAGAGTTTGACAAAGTAAAGGCGGATGGTCCCCAAATACAGCTTATACCTACAAGGAATAAGGTTCTTGCCAATTAAGCATTCCCAAGGCTGTCAGCCGAGGCCTTCCAAGGAAAGTGTGCATAATAACGGGTAAGAAGGAGCATGTCCACCAGGAACGAAACAGACGATAAGCCCTGTGAAGGGGCGCCAACACGCCTTCTCCTATGTTTCTCTCTGTGTTGCTACCGCTTGCGTTTAAGAGGAGCTTCTTGGTATGTGCAATTCTGGAACACAAGGGTTCCATGGACTGCCTCCATGTTTGGGGGGTTCTGGTTTTGTTTTTGTTTTTATTTGTTTTTCCTATTATCTTTTTTTTTTAAGGTAAAATTTCACGTAACACAAAATTAACCATTTTAACATTCACAATATCATCTCTCTCTGGTTTCAAATCAGTTCATTACCCAAAAGGAAACCCTGTACCCATTCCCCCCCAGCCCCGTCTCTATGGATTTTGCTCTCCAGGAGACTTCATATAAGTAGAATCAGACGGTATATCACCTTTTATGACTGTTCATTTGTTTAGCATCGTGTTTTCGAGATTGGCCATACTGTTTTACTTTGGCGTTTTGTGGTGTGTGTGTGTGTGGCAAGGGTTGTTATTCTCGCCCCATCAAAATGATTTCTCTTCATGTGTTCTGTTTTGGATAATGTTATTGCCCTCTGTGGAAGCCTGAGAATCAGCTTGGACCCACCCTCTTTCTCTCATCCTAGGGTCTACTTCCTCTCTAGGCTCTGCTGAGTTCACATCTGAAACACCTCAGATCGATTCTCCTTTATATTCTTACTGCCCGGACCCCTTGGCAGACACCATTCGTCTCCCAGCTCATCTTTCTCAAGCACAGACCCATCTGGTCCTGCCACTGCCCTGCTCAGTGCTTTTCCCTGTCCCTCACCACCTTCAGAACAGGGTTCAAGCTCCCTATCACGCTAGCCAAGGCTGTCCACAGCTCTTCCTCCGCTTCTCCCACCCTCCTTTCCTTACCCACCTGAAATACTGTTATCTATCCAACCATATGAGCCTGCCCCTGGCTCTCTGATCAAGGCACACGCTTGCTCTTTCTGCTTCCTCTTCTCTCTCCCTAAAATGTCCTTCCTCTCCCCCCAACTGTGAGAATCCATTCCTCCTTCACGATCTGTTGCATTTTAGCTTCTCACCTTCCTTGATCCACTAGTCAAACTGAATCCCTCCTTTCTGTCTAATCCCGTGGCTTTTCATCCATCATAGACTTACCATAGCCAGTCTTTATGGAGGGTTCGGTGTAAATCTCTGTCCCTTCCCCACTAACCTCTGATCTTCTTGAAGGCAGAAATCTTGCCTTACTCATTTGGTGGTATCTCTAGCACCAACCACCGTGTGGGTCCTCAATAAATGTTTTCTTGAATGATTTGAATTTTCTTCTCCAAAGAAGAAGGAGCCCTAAGTCATGGTGAGAACCACTCTGATTAAAAAAAAAAAAAAAAAAAGGAGGCACTTGGGTGGCTCAGTCGGTTAAGCATCTAACTTCGGCTCGGGTCATGATCTCACGGTTTGTGAGTTCAAGCCCTGCATCGGGCTCTGTGCTGACAGCTCAGAACCTGGAGCCTGCTTCAGATTCTGTGTCTCCCTCTCTCTCTCTCTGCCCCTCCCCCACTCATGCTCGCTTGCACTCTCTCTCTCTCTCTCTCTCTCTCTCAAAAATAAACATTAAAAAAAATTTAAAAAACATGGACTACCATTTAAAATAATAATTATTTTGATATTCTATTCAATTTAAAGTTGCCCACAGTGGTTTACCAGTCTCAATTAGCAGAAAATGAAACTTTGCCTCCCCCCCCCCACCTTGGATTGTGTTCTTCATTACAAATCTCCAGTTTTATGTGCAATTGCCAAAAATCTTTTTGACAAATTGCACAGGAGGCATTTTGGGATTGTGTGATAGAATTGATTGAATTTAGGCCAAGTTCTGTACCCTGACATCACTCAGAACAAAAATACAAATGTAGGGCTACTCAAAAATGTATCTATTTATTTTATCCCAACTCTCCAAAGTCAGCTGTCTTTAAAAATAATCAATTGGATTCTTTTAAACTTAAATGCCAAGCAAACAATGCAAATGAAACTATTTTGTTTGCTGAGAAGTAATTGAAAATCTGCAACTAATTACAAATTGGCAAGCTCTGAGTCTACAAATAGCTGAAACACTCTGCTGATGCATTGTTTACAGCGGGGTTCAAAACTGGTTTCTTTACACCAGCCATCCACAAGTTATTAATCGATACTTTGCCAAGTTCTATACCTCACCTTCAAAAAATGGTAATAAACATTTAATTTTCAATATGGGCTTCATAAACAAAGCTGTTAAAAACTAGAAGAGGAGATGTAATTGGTTAGAATACACAAAGCCTGTTCTTAAGTTATGTGAATTGGCTTTTCGTTTAAATACCCTGTTCTTCCTTGACGAGTCAAGAATCCCGCAATTTAGTTGAAATTAATACTCTGTTAGTCTGGTCATTGAGTCCCCTATGGCACTTCACTAATGTATTACAAGACCTCCTTAATGGAAATTCTGGAGAAAAGCAACATATAGTATTCATGATCCACAGAGCGACAGGGATTGACGAATTTGATTTGCTATCACTGCAAGCGGGTAAAATTGAATTTACAAATGACTCTATTTGAGTCGTGAACTTGAATATATATATTATATATTTTTACATGTTTATATATTTATATATAATATATTTAAAATATATATGGGGGCGCCTGTGTGGCTCAGTCGGTTGAGCGTCTGACTTCGGCTCAGGTCATGATCTCACAGCTAGTGAGTTCGAGCCCCACATCGGGCTCTGTGCTGACAGCTCAGAGCCTGGAGCCTGCTTCGGATTCTGTGTCTCCCTCTCTCTCTGCCCCTCCCCCCACTCATGCTCTATCTCTCTCTCTCTCTCTCAAAAATAAACATTAAAAAAATTTTTTTAATAAAATAAAATAAAATATATATGTATATATATTTATGTATAAATATACACATACCCTCCCATACCTCTCAGATTCCGTCATATCCTGCTTTTTGTCTCCCAACTGGCTGGCTCCTTTTTTCCTTTAGGTTTCAGTTTAATGTAACTCCTCAGAAACACTCTTCCTGTCTACCTTGCTGAATATGTTATACTTTATTCTCTTTTCTTCATTTATTTCCTTGATTATTGTAAGATGCCTCCACTGGTTTGCAAGCTACGCAAGGGAAGGTATACGTCTTTTATCTTGTTCACTATTCTAACGCTGGTCCCTAGAATAGTGCCTGACGCACGGTGAGTTCTCAGTAAGTGATGGATGGATAGATGGATGGATGGATGAGTGCTTGGGTGGTGGATAGGTGGATGAGTAGATGGATGAATAATAGCTGGAGTAAAGGGATGGAGGAAGAAACAAAGCTGTGTTGGTTGGAACAAGCAGCAGAGTTAAGACAAATTGAATGCTAGGAAGGGCATGACTCTAAAAGCAGCTCCTTTGATAAGAAGCCAAAGCCTCTTCTAAATTGCAAAGTTGGAGACATTGCTCCAGACTGGGGCGCGGCCACAGTTGAGAGAGAGATGGTGACTTTGGAGACATGGCTCCAGATTGGGGCGCAGTCACAGTGAGAGATGGTGACAAGGGCCCTATCATGAATTCTCTTCAACTTTCACGAAGGTTGTTCTGCAGAAAATTGACGTGATCTGTTTCTGTGGCCCCAAGGCTTGACCCAGGACCAGTGGGTGGAAATTACTAGAACACATATTGTGGTTTAACATGAGAAAACTTTCTCACTGAAAGAGCTGCCCTGAATGGAAAATGAGTAGTGAGGTGGTGCTGGTGGATGTATTCATACATACGGGGCCTAAATATTTGGCAAGGATGCTCACCATGGGGGATACAGGCATAAGACGTGCTGTGGTTCTGGATGACGTGTCTGGCCCTTCCCACCCTAAACCTCTATGATTCTGTAACGATCAAAAGAGAAACCTGCTCAACAGTTGACAATTATTTTAAAAAAGAGAAATTCCAATGAGGTGTGGATTATTCATCTTGTCCCATAAGGAGGTAACTAAAAAATGATAAAAATGCGCTGAAAGAAAATGTACTAGCAAAATAATAGGGCTGAATTTTAAAAGCCTCTTTCCCATCTTCTGTTCCCTGGGATGCCTTAGACAGGGGCATGGAGTATTTTAGGTACATTGTGAGCAAGGAGCCTGCATTCCCAGGGGGTGGCAGGGACGGTATGTAAGGTCTCAGTCCAGCTCTGTGATCTCAAGGCAAAGCCTCTACGTGTGAAACGCAGTGGTACCTCCAAAATAGAACAAGAGCACTCCCTCCGTGTGAAGGTGACTGGCAAGGTCAGTGAGACCTACAGTAATCTGGCAAATTAAAGCTGCCTGTGGCCGCCTTTCCATTTGGGACATACTTCTGGGGCTCCACAAAAAAAAAAACTATAAATTGACTTCCTGTTGCTGAGTCATTTTTCTTGCAGTTCGTTTTGTTTTTCCTATTTATTGTTGGCTCAACACCTGAACCGTGGACTCAGTGCCTTCCAGCAGATGTAGGGGAGAGAGCCCAAGATGGAGATCTGCTCCCAGTAGGCAGATATAGACATGGATATTTAGGCCCTCCTACGAGTTCACGGACGTCCAGAGATCAAGATTAATGTCCTGTGTGGCTAATGAAGTTTGGACTAGCCACTACATCACAATCCAGTTCTTTCCTTTGCCAATTATTGGGGGGACTGGGTACTGAGAATGGGGTATGGGAGGGATTTCGATTCCTCACCTAGTGTCTAGCCCGTCTGAGCTATTATCTCACAGGGGAGGCGTGAGTTGGGCCATGGAAAGCAGAGTGGTCCCTGGCAAAGCTCCCCTGATGTTCTCTCTTCCTGTACCTCCCTGCATCTAGGGAGAGCTCACTCAACTTGCAGGGTCCAGCTGAAATGGACCAGCTTCTCAGTGGAGCTCTCCCAGGACCTCAGGCAGAACAGCTGTTCTTTCCTGTGTTCCTCCTCACTTCCCTTGATCTCACATTTATCAGTTCGTGTTATAGGTTCTTCTGCAGACTTGACTCTCCCCTGGAGTCACGAGAGCCTTGAGGGCAGGGATTGTGTTCCCTTTTTCTTACGGCTCCGGGTTTCAGCCCATTTCCCAGCACGTAATAGGTTCTCCATGAATGCCTGACGAACTGGGGGGAAAATGATTAGACATCTCAAATATTACATAAATTAATATTTCATGGATGGAGAGTAATCAAGACGTGTGAAGTTCAATGTGAAACTAATCTTTTCTCCCCGGTTCTGAAAATAGTGACAGTTTCTTCCTCTCATGAGCCACCTAGATCTTAATGGTTATTTTCTTGCAAAGGTTGTTGAGTTTACAAGATGACAGAACTGTGTTTACCTTGGACTTGGGCGTCCTCTACTAAGAAGCTTTCAGCAGAGCCTAGGAGTCAAATTATGGCATTGTGGGCAAAAAGCCAGTGGAGAAAGCCTGGGGGGGGGGGGGGGGGCAGGGGGGAGGGGCAAACCCTCATGGATAAGAGTGCTTTATCATCCTGTCCCTGAGTTTTAGGGAGTTAAACGATGACCTAGCCAAATTATCCCACAGTGAGGCCTCAGTGTGTTCTAAAGCCTGAACTTGCTCGGAATGGGCTCCGCATTCTCAGCAATGCACACAGACCCTCGGGGTCAGGGGCCACCATGCTGCCAGTCAGCCAAGGCAGGTGGAATGTTGTGAGCCTGCACCTCCGGTTGCATTTTCCAACACCTTCCTATCCCATGATGATCGGTCATTGGCAAGCCGTTTCTGCCACCTTGTCATACTCGTCCGGGGTCTTAGTGGCTGTGCGTGTGGAAAGACTCTCCAGTCCTTTTTTTTCTCAGGACAAGCTCAACTTCACTTCCTCTGGCCTTATCAAACCCTTTGTTTCCAAAACCGTTGCTTAGCCACTTGGGGAGTTAAACTCAATTCCTCCCTGCCTACACCCTCCCAGCCAAAAGTAATGAGAAAAACAATTGGCCGTGGTGAGGATGCCCATCTTCCTGTTCTCCCCAGTCTACCATGACTTCGAGGGACAAGGCTGTAGAATTTTGTCAGCTGCGTTTCATACTGCTGGTGGTTGTTTGGCCATCCCTGCTTCAAGCCCAGCTTAAAGAAACATATGGCCCAAGATTATTCATTGCTACAGATACGGGACTTTCCCATGTTAAGAGACTTAGCAGATGAAATATGGTTTTCTGAACCTCTTTTCATTTACCATCAAAATAACAAGTGATGTCTTGTCTTTCAACAGAGACGCTCTTTTTACTCAGCTGTTCAACAAAGAATGTGCCGTTGTGTTTGCTGTAGATTTTTATTTTATTTGTAAATTGTGCGTGCTGCATGCTACGGAATACTGAAAAGCCATACACCCTGGCTTGTTAGCTGACACACAGTATGTGTGATTACAAATTGTTTGAATAACAGTGGACTATTGAACTGCCATCCAGATGTGAGTGGAGTTAACTGGGGGAATGTCCACAAAGGAGGATTATCTTCCTTGTTGCTGGGTCCAAGCCCCCCAGAAAGTGGAAACGTAAGCATGGGAGCTAGTCAAATAGCACAGTGGCTACAGATGCCTCTTCAGAAGCAAAATTAGTCATTTTCTTAAATTACACATTGCAACTAAGGCTTAGGTTTTTCTCCTAGAGTAAATCGTGCAAAGAAAATGCCAAAACAACAACAAAAGAAGTTAGGGCTTTGAATGGACTTTGGGAATGTTTTAATCATCTTGTGTTTTTAAATGTCTAGAAATTCAGAATGTGGTAGATTCAAGATGAGACCCTGACCACCCAAAGTCTCTGGGCGGTCTTCTTGCACACTTTGTTTTTTCTACTCTTCTTTCCGTCCTGTCTGATATCTAAGATACCACAACCATAGAATGGTTGGCTTTCATAGTTGGTTGTAGGAAAACAATGAAGAAATTTCTTGTGAACATTTTCTTTAAAAAATATTCGAACCACAGTGAGATATCCCTTCACACCTGCTGGGATGGCTAAAATAAAAAAAGATAATAACAAGTGTTGACAAGCATGTGGAGACATCAGAACCCCCATGCACTGCTTAGGAGAATGTAAAAGGATGTGGCCACTTTAGAAAACAGTAAATATGGAACTGTCATATGACCTAGGATTTCTGACCCCAGGCATGTATACTCAAGAGAAGTGAAAATACACATTCACACAGAAACTGGTATGTGAATATCCATAGTAGCATTATTCATAATAGCAACAAGTAGAAGCAAACCAAATGTCCATCAATTAACAAATGGATAAATAAAATGCAGTATATTGTTCAGCCATAAAAAGGAATGACGTGCTAATATGAACTGGGTAAATCTTGAAAAGATGCTAAGTGAAAGAATCCTGTCCCAAAAGACCACATATTGTATGCATCCATTTGTATGAAAAGTAGAGACAGAATCGGCAGAGACATAAAGTAGATTACTGGTCACCTAGAACTAGAGGGGTTGAAGGAAAATGGGGAGTGACTGCTGATGCGTATCGCGTTTCTTTTCAGAAGGAAAATCTTCTAAACTTGATGGTGGTTGTACACTTTGGTAAATATACTGAAAACCACTGAATTTTATATTTTGTATGGGGAAGCTACCTGGTATATGAATTATACCTTAATAAAGCTGTTATTTTGGGTCTTTTACATTTTTTAATGTTTTATTTATTTTTGAGAAAGAGAGAGCATGAACGGGGAAGGAGCAGAGAGAGGGGCAGACACAGAATCCGAAAAAGGCTCCAGGCTCAGAGCTGTCAGCACAGAGCCTGACATGAAGCTCGAACTCATGAGCCATGAGATCATGACCTGAGCTGAAGTCGGATGCTTAATCGACTGAACCACCCAGGCGCCCCAATAAAGCTGTTTTAAAATGAAGGCAAACTGAAGACATTTGGGGGAAGAATTTTTTAAAAGGTATTTGAAGGTGATTTTTTTCTTAGAAAATTATGCCTCAAATTAGGATATCTTCAAAAATCACATATCTGAGCTTTGGCAGCATGAGAAAGAAGGGGAAATGATTTTAAATTTAATAGCTTATATCCTTTTTTTTTTTTTTTCCTGGAATGAAAGATCTGTTACTTGTTCAACAGTGTCGACGCTTTCTATCTCTAGTTGGAATCTACAGCAGTAAGCTGGCACCCAGCCATCACATACCTAGGTTTACCTTTATGTGATAAAGCTCCCTTCAGCAATGCATATTGAAATTTATCATTTTGAGCCTATTTTAAAATCTGTAGCAAGCAAGTAAAAAAAAAAAAGCGTAGATCATGAAACATCAACCAAGTCAGAGAAAACAAAGAAACCAATAGGAAATCCTCTCTATTCTGTTCTCACTCCACTTTCTATAGTTTAATCTAAAGAAAAATGTGGAATTTCCTGCAGAGTGATTAATAGGCCAGGGTGGTGACATACAGGAACTCTGAGCTTGACCTTGCAGGTAAAGGCTAACTGGTATGTTAAGTTGATTACACAATTTCCTCTAAATAAGTTGACAAGTGGTTTGCACAGTTGCCTTGACTTTTGCCCTTATAAATGCACACTTATAAATGACTTGCTTCTTTAGCTAAAGCAATCCTTATTTTAGATGTGACATGTGTTAAGTAAACAGTCTGATAGGGAACCCTAGCTTCCTAGCCTTCCTAGCCAGGTCAGATTATCAGAGTTGCTGGGGGACAAGAGTTGGGGGAGCCTGAAACTCAGCTTCAAGACGTGGCTGTATTTACAGGGCATAAGAAACTCAAAATTGTCTTCCTCCCTCTAGTGTGAAGTAGACTGGTAGATTTGAGAAGGTGATTCCACGAATGGCCAGAAATGTTCCAGGAGTGGAAGCTGCTAAATGATTTGCAGTAAATGACTAGTAGGTTGATTTCCAGTGTTCTAGTGTGTTTTGAAGGGGCCAAGTCCATAAGAAAGTAAAATCTCTGCTATCTCTTCAAAAATATCATGGAGAAAAGGCTTCTAGGTAGAATTTCTGTTCTGTGATCATTTTCAAAAAAAAGAAGATGTTATCCTTTTATCATCTAGAGAATATAATTTATTGAGATATTTTTATTTACAGATGTCCTACCTCCCCCTACTTAAGGGGCAAGTTACAAAAAGCCATTATAAATGAACAGGAAGTGTAGTTTCAGATGATAAATCAAAATACTGCTTGGGAAAATAACTTTATTTGTAGGTTTATAAGTCAAGTACCTTTATTGAAACTAATATATCCTGATTTGTTAAGTGAAAAAAGCTTTGCTAACATTGCTGATTTAACTGAGATCTATTCGTGTGTGTGTGTCTCTTCCTGAATGAGTTAAGCATTTGGAAAATGAATTGATTTTTATTTGTACATACAAAGATAATACCATTTATGCTTTCCAGGTCTAGAATATGACAAGCCTTGAGCTCATCTGAAAAACAGAACATTATTAGGGCTCAGAGGTTAAATTTACCATCCCACCATCAAGCCCATGAACGTTCCTTCGAAACAATGTGCAGACCCATTATAAATCATCCTCATTCACATTCGCTCTTACATAAGATGAAGCTCGTCAACCTGAAAATGTTTACTGCTTGCAGAGATGACTCACTCAGTCATCTTTGTATTTATTTCATCATTTCACTCATCATCTGTAGGCATTTGTAACAAAAGGATTGCCGTCCACTTTCTGGCTGGCCGTGTGCTTGGTCAAGGGCTGGCGCTAATCTGTCCTGCCATGTGGCTTCTCGCTGCAAGTTGTCAATACTCACTAACCATTAACTATTAACAACAACATCCTCGGCCCCTGGGTCTGAGCCATTTCACTTCCTCCCCAGCTGGGAGGAGGCACCCTATTAGATGGACTCACGTCCCCGTTAGTCCCTGTTAGAGGACTCAGAGGGAGTCCTCTCTGCCTGTGGAAAGTCTGGATCTCCTGAGGGTTGGCTTTAAGCCCTGCATGGCAAGCCCCAGCTTCATGATCTTCCCACCACAGTGGGACAGACAGATTTCCGTCGGTTTTCTCTCTCAACGAAGTACTCTCTTAAAAATTAAAAAAAAAAAAAAAAAAAAACAAGACTTTTGGTATATACATTTTCTTCTTACCTATTGATTCCCCAAGTGTATACATTCCTCGTGCTCACCACGATAAGTGACGTCATCACCCGTCACCATCCAACAGTCTTATGATATTATCAACTGGATTCCCTGGGCTGTACTTGTTTTTCATCCCCGTGACTTATTTCGTTTATAACTGGGCATTTCTACCTTAAATCTCCTGTATCTATTTCACCTCATCTATTTTACATTTTTTAAATCGAATATTTCAAAAAGGAAAACTATAGGCCATCACATACTAAACACCCTTCTTCTCAGCACAAGCTTAAGAATTAATAATTTGCAAATACAAAGGAAGCCCTTATTCAACGTCAGGAAGAGTTTATAAGACCAAGTCTGCAGCCCCTTGAAGAAATCCAGATAAAATACTGAGACGCACCCTGTGAGGGGAAAGCAAGATGATGCTCATGGAAGCGGGGGTAGGGGGAGGTGGGGGGGTTGCACTTTTGCTTCTCTGGATTGCATTTTTTATATTCCAAATTTTTGACCCATAAGAGATCACTGATATGCAATTATTTTCAGCCTTCAAAAGGGACAGTTGATGTGGTCAGCCTCACAGCAGGAAGGCAAATGTCCACTGCACGTTACAGAGGAAACCAAAATCCAGCCCGCATTTTCTCTCGTCTAGATCATTAGCTGAGCCTCAGAATTGGCGGCCCTGCCTCATTTCTCAACCCCTTCCGATTGATTCTCCTCCACTCTCTTGCCACAAGCATATGTATATGTTCGGGCTCTCACAGCAAGCCGGCTGCATTGCAGAGACGGCCCCTGCTCATTGCTTGTCCTCCTTCAGCCACACAAGGAGCGATGAGACAGCCAGGGGCAGATCCAAGTTTTGTCGGATCTGAGGCTTAGACAGTTCGGGCTACCCTGCTGCAGAGAGGTGAAGTTCAAAATTGGTGATGAAAGTTACCGTTTGTTTGGGTCAAGAAAAGAAAGCACAAGAGAGCTTTTAAAACAGGCAAATACTGCAAACACCACAAAGTCCAGAATTTACCATTCTTCTCTCTGTATATTTTTAGCTGCAGATTCTTTGACCATTTCTTCCTATAGCAATTATTTCATAATAGAATTTTCTATGGAGGGATTAGAAAGATACAGGAGTCTTTCCTCTAACATGCTTGAGCTAAGCCTGTTTATTATTATTGAGTGTTTAAAATTTTCTCAAAATTAGTGATGTCATAGAAGTTTTTAAGATTGTTGTCACTTTTTTCCTCGCTTTTTTCCTAGCGGGATTTGGAAATGTTCCCATAGACTACCTTTTGGCTCCATATATTTCTTTTTCTCTACTCTCACACACCTCTAGCACCAGGGGCTGTAAGACATGTTCATGTCACGGTATGACCTCAGGCCCTGCCCCTTTGTGTCCCAGCATTAGATGTGAGTTGGCCATTACCAGCCCAGGACAGCTAGCGATAATTTAATCAAACATGGAAATGACTGCAAGACACCCAAACATATCCCACTGCCTCCAAAGTAGATTATTTCCAACTCAAACTTCCTTTAGCTGGATTCCAGAAAGGCCCACAGCCACTCCAGTGCTACCCAACGTAAGAGAGAGTCGGAGCAGAGACAGCTGATGGGTGGATTACAGCTAATGTATCTTCTTTTTGTAAATTGTACAAGATATGTGACCAAGGGAATGTATTTCTGGGGGCTTAGAAGGAGCCCAAACAAGGGAGGGGTTGACCCAGAAGGCAGTGAGAAGCTGCATTCACTTCACAGGAAACATGCTTAAGGTCACTCACCTAGCAAGTGACAGGGCTGGGACTTGAACATAGTCTTTAGAGGACAAACTCTACTAAATTGTATTAATTCACATCTGATTTTGCAATACCTTTCCTTTCTGTATGCCCGCTTAGCACACACATAGAGACGTTGGTCAGCATTTACTACATAAAAAACAGGCATCCAGATCTTGAAACAGATTTGCTATATTCCTAATCACCCATGAGACAACTTTTTTTTTTTTAAGACTCTGGAATTTCTGTGTGAAATAAATGTTATCATGATATGGAATTTCAGATCGCTCTGTACTAAACAAAACTCACTACCTCTACTCCAACCATGTGCTACAAATCATGTCTCTCCTCATTCAGGGAACATACTTCAGTCTGCCCCAAAGGTTGATAAATATAGGACAGTCCTCTTAATGTTTATTCTGGTGTCCTAAGAGCCATAGTTCGGAAATGATGGGACAGTCCCAAATAGAAGGAGAACAGCCAGCAGAGGCCCTGCTCTCAGTGCCCTGGCACCTGCAGAAGAAAGGTTTTCTTCGATAAACCTTGCAATGTCTGTAGTCCTCGCTTATGTACATGGGCGGAACCCTCTCTCAGAACAAGTGTGTTTGCCAAATCATAGGGTAAAGTATCTTCCAAGTCCACTTGTTTCAGAAGAAAGACAGGATAAGGGAAGTGGCAGAAGCAGTGATAGGAAAGGAGTTTTCCACACTAACAAGTGTGAACTGATAAGCCTGACCTGTAAGGCAAATGTTGAGGGTCCTGAGTATACCTCTCATGCCAAAATTAGCTGAGCAAATTTGATTTGGCTCTCCATTTTCTAATGGAAAAAAATCCCTAGGGAGAAAGGAAACTCAATGTTTATTGCCATGATGAATCTTATCAGCTGGGCTTTTCTACTAAATAAATCAATGGAATCACTTTCCAAGATGCCTGAAATCTAAGGCATGCCGTGATTAAAATATAGTAAACATAATATTCCAGTCCTTACTATGCTCCAGTCCCCTGGGCTAGGTGTGTTTACATTGTTTATTTCATTTTATCCTCACAAGAACCTGATGAGGCTGTTTCAATTTACAGATGAAGGAAATGAGGCTCAGAGAGATTCAGTCACTTACCCAGCCCAGCCACACAGCCAGCAAGTGCCAGAGGCCAGGTTTAAACCAAGGCAGTCGACTTGGGAGCCTGTGCACTTATCTGCTCTGTTGTACACGGAGAGATCTGTGTGCATCCTACTGCTATCTCCCTGCTCACCCTGACCCTGCCTCCCTGGACAGTTCCCAGAGGAGGGGGCATGCTTTGAGAAACTCTCTGAATGTTACCCTATAATATTGCAAAGCAAATAAGGGCTATTTGTATCATCTGCCCTTATTAGCTGTCCCCCCCACCCCCCATCTTATTGCACCTAAAATAAAACGTAAGAATGTTGGGAAGGGAGCAAAATGAGTACTTATTGATCCCTGAAAGCACTGATATATGCTTGATTCTTCTTCACCCCTGTCTGGAGGCCCAGGCTCTGCAAAAGGAAGTCCTCGATGAGGATTAAAGCGAGTGTGACTGCTTCTCTCTGGCAAACTCAGGTTACTGGGAGGTATCTGAGGTTGTATCTTAGGAACTGAAACAGAGTCTTCAGTATGTTGCTGATCTATACTGAAAAACTCTGCCAGGAAGCTTTTGAAAAGTTCTTAGGAAGGGCGGCCATATTCACGTGGTCCAGGCATAGAATATGGTGGCGATGCAGTGCCCAGACCAAGGGTCCTGGGTGGGGGGAAGTCCCAGTCTGGGGCTTGTAGTCACATTGGAGCGGAAGCAATGGGCCAAGGCCAAGATGACATGAGGGAACCTTGGGAGAATATGTGCTCCAACCCCTCATTTTGTTGATGGGGAAACTGAGGCCCAGGGAGAGGACGTGACCTACCGCAGGTTACTCAGCTAGCTGTGTTGAAACCAGCACTAGAATTCCTTCGAAGACACTCCTTCCGCCATCACTGCTGACATGCCCGCCTCAGGGCAACATCGCCCAAGCAGACAGGTACCTTCCACGGTACATCCTAAATACTCCATGTCAGTTTGTCAACCAGTGATCGGATTTGGGCTTGCATTTGAGAATTGTACTGAGAAGACCGATTACCAAGAGAAGCGATGCCCTTTTTTCTCAGCTGGTTAAATCCCCAGTGTATAGCAATAAAAGAGCTCTTGAAATAGACGATTTTAAGGCGATGGGGATTAAGGAGTGCACCCGTCATGATGAGCACCAGGTGATGTATGGAAGTGTCGAATCACTATATTGTACACCCGAAACTAATATAACACTATCTGTTAACTAACTGGAATTAAAATAAAAACTTTAAAAGCCATTGAAAAAGAAAAAAAAAATAAGTAAATAGACTATTGCTATAGTTGATGACTCGTCTACAGTAATCCATGTTATCGTATTACCTGAGCCAATCAAGTTTTTTTTCCAGAGTTATATTCCACAGCAGAGATGCAGGGAGGTTGCCCAGCAAATTCTCTTTTGCTTGTTCTGAAAGCAAGAAATATTCTGGATGACTGTACACATGTACAAGAATTTCACACAGATGACACCTGTTATTCTTTTCCTCTTCAAGGTAATTTATTTCACTAAATATACTTGGAAAGAGTTGGGGAAAATCAAACAGCTTTTCACATCAATCCATCTTTACCAATAGATTTTTTTTTTTTTTAGAAAATGTTTTTATCTTATATTCTATTTGCTTTAAATATATTCTCATCAAAACCCTGGAGTAACAGATTTAGCTTACTCAAATTATGGAAAGATCCACTGGATAACCCAATTAGCAAAACCAGTGTTCACTGTCAAGAAAAACCACCAAAGTGGACTCCTTTTCTGATGGAACCAGTCTGATTTCATATTTTGTTTTAGTAAATGTGTTAGTACGCATCCCTGGGACAGCCAGGTCACTGCTCAGTTCTAATTCGAAGGTAGGTGGGAAGCTAGAAGGGAGGACGTAGGTAGATGTGTAGAGCATGGAGCAAATTTGTCACCTGAGGGGCGTAAGGTACTGCCACTATCAAGGCATCCCACTGACACTATCTTTGCTTTGTCTGCGCGAGACTCAGGAAAGCTATATTCTTTGAAAATAAGTTGGGAGATGGAACAGGTGAAGTCATTACATTTTCAGTGGACAAAAAATTTCCATCCTTGCACCACTTGACAATATATCTAAATTTGGACCATCCCAGCATGGGCTGAACATTGTGCTTTAATCTTACTAGGAACGGGTGTAAAACAAGAGGAAACTCAAAGCTCCAACCTGGATCTCTGGTCCTTGATTAACATTGTAGCGACTTACAGCGTGAGTCCACATGGCCTCTTTATTTGCCTCTAAGAAGGTAGCAAAGCAGCCTGGGGCAAAGCCACTTAATTAAGTGGGAGAAGGCAACTGAGGAAAGATAGTAGAGAAAGAACTGCTAGCAAGATGCTTGGATCACAGGGATGTTCTCAAAAGGTTGGTTTCAGCAAATAACACATATGGGAGCTAGGGATCTGGAAAGAGATTGTCCTAAACTTAGCTATACTCCGGTCTGAAGACTTTAAGAGAAAGCCTTACAGGTACTGACAACTGACAAAAGGTAGTGTACCAGGGAGTGAAACGTCTTGCAATCCACTTGCTCTAGAAGAGGACAGGATACGGGAAGTGGCAGGTGGGGTGATAGGACTAGTTGTTAGTCGTCAGGATGTTCATTGCAACATTGGAAGAGCAGAAATTTAAAAGCAACATAAATGTTCAGCAACAGGGGAGAGGGTCGATTCGATAAAATACTATACAGCAGTTGAAATAAATGAATTATATACACATGTACACACATCTTGAAACTAATATATCCAATCAAAGATAATTTTCAAAGCTACATATAGAGTAATGTTAAAAATAGTACGCATGTTTAGAGATCCATAAATATGTAGTAAAAGTATAAAAACAAGGACAGAAGCATACCTACTGGGGAAGGAGTTATCAAGTGTATTTGTAACATGGTAACTTTTCTTTTTTTTTTTTTTAATTTTTTTTTTTAACGTTTATTTATTTTTGAGACAGAGAGAGACAGAGCATGAACGGGGGAGGGGCAGAGAGAGAGGGAGACACAGAATCGGAAGCAGGCTCCAGGCTCCGAGCCACCAGCCCAGAGCCTGACGCAGGGCTCGAACTCACGGGCTGTGAGATCGTGACCTGAGCCGGAGTCGGACGCTTAGCCAACTGAGCCACCCAGGCGCCCCAACGTGGTATCTTTTCAAAAGAGCAGCTCAGTCTTCAATGCCATGAAATTGATTATTGTATTCCAAGAGGAAACAAAGAGAATGATTTTTAAATAGGTGTCTATGTGCAACAGTCCAGTGGCAAGAGGGGCTTTAGAGTTTCAACTTGAACTTTTGTGGGAGAATAATCCAAGTGAGCTGCCCTTTCACCTTGGACCCTCCAGCAGCCCAGGGCTGAATCTGGTTAGACTGCTTATCCCTAAGACTCTGCAAAGTCATCCCTGATTTTTGTTTTTAATGAAATTTGACAAATAAAGTATGTGCATGGAGGCTCCTGTAGAATGGCCTTAATTTGTGCTTAGGAATGCATAATTTTATCAGGGTCTCTGTAATTAGATATTGTGCAATAGAATAAAAAGCAAATACTGCTTGTTCCATGGCAACAAGGGCCTTTAGTACCTCACTATCTTTGAGATAACGAAGGTTTCCATAGATACACGTATCACATGGGTTTTTTTTTTTTTTAAATAGACATCCAAGAAGAAAATGAAAGTTTCCCAGTTGGTTTTCCCCTATTTTTAAGGGTGAGTGTATGAACATGTGTTTTGTTCTCTTCTGTTTCCATTGCCTCCTAGATTGGGGGTGTTTTCCCCCCTCTTTTCTCTGTCTAGACTGTAAATGCGCATACCGAGGGTTTCGTCGTCCTGTAGAATGATGCCGATACTTAAACTGGCGTAAAGGTGTAAAGAGCTTATCTTTTGAGGGGAGAGGACAGAATTAAGATTGCGGTCACTCTCTGCGTAAGGACTAAAGAAAGGTTTGCTGGGAATGTGGTCTGTGTTTTAGCAGAGAGTACTGACGTGCCAGGACATGAACAAGAAAGCAAGCTTCTAGAAGAAGGCAGAGAGTGGCCTCACCTCAATGACCCCAGCATCTAGCATTGCAGGCACACAGTAGGTGCTTAATTATTAACTCCCAGCTGGTTAGCTAATCCTATAAAGGGAAGACGGTAATATTTATAATTACCAAGAAAAGAAGCCGCAAGGTGCACCTTGGCTTCTGGACCAGAGGTTGGATGCATGTGGGAGCAGGTGGGTCACATAAACGTGCAGGGGTGAGGCCAGCCAGATGTTACACAATAGGAAGTAGAGGGCCTGGGCTGAACCAAGGTGTGTGTGACCCATCTTAAAGCATTCCATCCACGCTTTTTTCGAACGCCACCTAAGCCAAACAAGACACACTAATTTGGTTTCTGCCTGGGCTGTAAGGAAAGGTAATTCCAGTACTGTGTTGTTTCCAGTAAGAGAGGGCCAAATCCCAAACAGGGTAAGGACCATCCCTACCAAATGCCAGTCTTAAGCAGGTAACTCTGCAGGGGCATTGCCCTTTACTAAGTAGTAAGACTTTGGGTCAGGCCGCTCTTGTGACAGGCCAGTCCCGGAATCGGCAGGTTCTTTTTCTCATAAGCATTGCTGTCTGGTTGACATCCATTTGTAATGTTCACCAAAGACAGTCTAGAAGGGGAAAAGTATCCTGCAAAGTAGCCTGTACCCTTAAGGGTCGGTGGAAGGCAAGGACAGGAAGCCCATGTGTTTGCGGTCTGCTAACACACATGTGACCTTCAAATCACCATCTTAGACACCAGCTGGTCAACCACTGCCTTCTATCCCACCTGCTGCCTCTCCGAGGTGATTTCCTAGAGTCTGATTAACTGCTCCATCAAAAGAAAGCCTGATTGGTTGTACCTATACATTTCTAATATAGATCCTCTTGGCCACAAGATTTTTGCTTGAAGAACTATTAGCCCGAGTACCTCCTGTTGGAACACATGGCCTCAAATATTTGCAGATGTTCTGCCCAAGATACACCTAGGTTGAATTCTGGGAACTATTTCTTTCATCTCCTATTTCATTAATTAAATTTAATAGTACGATTGGAATTGTTAGGGCAAAGCCTTTTACAGTTTTATTAGCATAAAGCAGTTTTACATGTGGCAGTGAAGTGTGCGTCTTGAGAGAATATTAAAAACATTTTTTAAGAGATGAAAAGACATATTGATATGTAGTGAGAGGGGCAGAGGAACACATGTTAAGTATCCCTGTGAATCCAATAAAAGTCTTTGTGGAAGCGTAGAAATCATAGCATTCCTTGGATTTTACACAACATTCTCTTCTAAATAACTCAAAAGGCAGTTAGAGGTGTTGTCTTCTCTTCAGATGATCCTGGGAGAAAAGGAGGGGCAGTTGTAAAATGAACTGTATTCAGGCCCTGTTAGGCATGAGGGGAGAGCATTTAAGACGTCATTTAAAATATTGTCCTTTTCTTCTCAAATTTATAGTCTCATTGGAGGTAATTACAGTCACCTTTGTGCATAGGATCAATAAAAGGTCTAACATTGGCCATCTGTCCATTAAAATGAAGAAATGTCTGGGACTCCCAAGTGCTATCCTAGAGATCATACTTACCGAACGGTGCAAAACGCAAGCCACAGTAAAGGATAAATTTAATACCACACACCTGCAAAGGTGAGGGGTTGCTATCTACTCTCATTGGTTATATTGATCTATATCTCATTGGTTGGGGTCATTTTAAGATATTTCAACCCTTGCAGGTGGCATCCCATCCTTCCTTTACTCAATGATGAGTTTTCAAGTCAGTAGGGTAGGCAGAGGCTCAGCAGTATCCCGTAATGGCTGGAACTTACCTGTAGCCGTTATCAGGTTACATCTCCTTAACTACAGCTAAAGAGGTCTTTTAACTCAGAACTCAGAAGACAGGCCTCTCTTCTCAGGGTGAGAAGAACCAAAGTCATCATGTAGACACAACAATTACCATTATTCACAGGTAATGTAAATAACCATGAATTGGAAACGGATACAGAAAAGCCATAGAGTACAGTTATGAGGAGGCTGCAGGTGTTAATTGCCAACTCCTGCCCACTGAGCTGTGCTGAAAGCCATGGTCAGAAGCTACTGGGCTGACCCAGCCTGGTTCCAACCAGAGTCTCCTCCTTTGTCATCACACGGACTCCGTTTTGTCTTCTGTTCCTCTCCTGTGTCCCTTCCTGGTTTGTACTTCTTAATTACACTGTTGACTACTCTGAAGCCAAGTTAATACCCTAATTACAGAGAGGTCACCATCCTACCAGCTGCAGTTGCTGAAAGAGTAACCGACAGAGCTCTTCCAGTGCGTTTCTGGTCTGTTCTAGTACCTTCTGACCTTCGCGCTGTTCGATAAATCTTGGAAAATGCCGAAGGTATGGTTCTCCCTCGGTGGGAATATACTCTGGAAAAATACCCGGCAAACCATTATTTCGCCCCTGCTGTGGCATCCTGCTTGCTTTAGGTGAACACCTCCTCCAGATAGTAAACAATGGATTGTTTTCTGCAGGGAGCTATCCCACGCCAGTATTAGTGAATCGGGGGGGCAAGAGCTGTGGTGCCTGGTTGGTGTTCTGCTGTTTACCTGCTCCAAATCCATTTCGTGGGAGTTACGGGGTTTGCGTATAGTACAGTATTGCATATAGTACGGTATTCTTTTTGGTCCTTCATTTCACTTACAGGGACTTTTTTTTTCCCTTCTTAGCCTCCTTTTCTCGTATGATAAAGATCTACAGTTTGTGGACACTAAAACCATATTCTACAAATCAATAAGACATGTGGCCTGAAAAAGGATTTTTTTCCCCTGATTTTGTACATGTGTCTTACGGAAAGTTTCTTATAAATTGGATCTAATTTAGTTGTACATTAGAAAAAAATCACCTTTTAAAAAAGTAAGCTAGAGAAAATAGATACTGCCTAAGAAGATAGCAATATATAGACATTCTACTTAATAACATATACAAACTAAAATGTATTATCATCCGTTAGACCTATACAACTTATATTTACAAAGAGAATTCCCTCACCAGGTTTATATACGTGAGAAAAGTAACCAAGAATCTTCACTTTTTTAAATATAATAATAATAATACAGCCCTTAATCCCATAACCAGAAGCACAGATATCCCAAGTCACTTTTCTCAACTTTGGAACAGGAATGTGGTGGGTTGATGTTGGTTTGGTTTTGGTGTGTGTGTGTGTTTGTTTGTTTGTTTGTTTGTTTGTTTGTTTCAGAGTTACTGTTCTCAGAATGGTAGATAGTAGGCAAATCCTAGAAAGAGTTTATTCCACTTAAAAAGCAAGCATTTTCCCTCCAGAGCAATTGTTTGCTGTTGAGACAAAACCTATAATTACTCTTATCTAATAGTTTCATAGCATGCCATGCACTGTTTGCAAGGAATTTTTTCCATCAGTTTTTTCCTTAGTCATTTAGAAATATAATTTGGTCATGAAAATTACCTATTTTCCCTTGGTATGGGACAAGAGACTGTGCAGGGCAAAAATAGACCCCCCCCCCCCCCAGATTTATGTTCTACCTACCCACACTTGAAGTAGCCAGGAACGAGTGGGAATTTTCTCTGTGAATATATCTATATGAAAATAATTTGGTATTTCTTTCTCTTACGGATGGGAAGGCTTCAATTTGAGCCTATATCCATGACTTCCTGGGGATTGTAAAAGAGGGAGAAAGCCCTTCCAGGAAGAAACCCCTTAGGTCAAAATGAATCAAACCATCAGAAAATTTCCATGTGTCCTTCCCAGGACTGCAGCCGTAACAAGAATTCTGTCCATAGCACAGGTGGGAATCTAGGAGCCAGGGAACAATGGAGCACACAAACATCTTCCTGCCACTCGATGAAGCCCCTGTTATTATATGAATGTGCAAGCTGGACCAACAGAGAAAACAGGGCCGGCCTTCTGTTTGGGGCATTGCACTTCTGTGTAGACAAAGAAAACTTTGGGAAAATTTGAGCCAAAGGCAAGAACGTAGACATTCCTTAGGCGGGAACAACCAAGGGGGAAGGGACTGTTTACTTCTCAGGAAGTTATGAAATCTCATATGTAAAACACAGTCATATTTTTGTTATTACTTGATTTAACACTCCAGGAACTTAGCCCAGCCAGCTGTGACTCTCGAGCTGCCCTGCTCATTAAACTTCCCCCCTTCTGACTTAGACCCCCTTCTACCACTACTGGCTGTTGCCTGGCCTATTGTCCCTGAGTCGACTCCATGTAATTCAGGAATGTGCCTGTTCAGTGCTCCCAAGAAGTCTCTACAAAAGTAAAAGTTCGCTGTTGAAATTTTGGAAAGTTCTGAAAAGCACAAAGAAAAATCACGTGGCATCATAATTCTGTCACCTGTATATCGTGCCGCTGCTATCACGTTAGTGCCATAAAATTGTAATTATCCCTTAAGCATCCAAACTAACCCCGCAGATACCAGGGGGAGAGATGGCCAGCCCCTCTCCTTGAGGGCAGAAGTTCTCCCTTATCTGTCTCCGAGCGTTGGCCGCTGGGCTCAGGGTGCAGGTGTGCCCCCTACAAACCTGGGTTCTCAGAAGAAGAAGAAGGCAGCACTCTAGAATGAGTCCAGGAAGGAAGACATGTGTTAGTACTTTTTTCCTGAACTATAAAATATAGTTCTCAGTTGTGACCTTTTTTCTGGAATTGTCTAGAAATGTCAAAATGTGTTCGTAAGATGATCTGGGAGGCCAGGGTTTCTGGGACTTTGCACAGAAGATACGTTTGCTTCAAATCCTGCACTGTATCTTTAGCAACCATGACAGGAAGGTGTCTGTTTGGGAAAGGGACTCCGGGCAGGTGAGCGGAGCCCCACG
The DNA here is from genome assembly GCF_014898765.1 of Herpailurus yagouaroundi. Lineage (NCBI taxonomy): Eukaryota > Metazoa > Chordata > Mammalia > Carnivora > Felidae > Herpailurus > Herpailurus yagouaroundi. The sequence goes on from NW_024412404.1 coordinate 50,230,913, forward strand.
CTGCTCGGGAAGGGGCCAGCGTCCGCCAAGGCCGGGGCCCCGCTGGCTGCCTTCCTAACTTGGTTCGCGGCAGAGTGCGGTGTGAAGAAGGAGAGCGTGGGGGTCGGAGGGCCTGGCATCCAGGCCCTTGTAGCCCACCGGGGTCTGCAGGTGGACGGAGTGTCCCTGCACAGAGCAGCGCCCATAAACAGATTACGGAACTGCCATCCGTTAATCCCCAAACAGTTTTTCTGTCATTTAATTGGAAAATTCATCTTATTTTGCCTCCAGGCCTTGTAGCCTTATTGCATTTGCACATATTTCAAAATGTTTCAAGTACTGACCAGATAACATTAATGAATATATTAGATAGACAAACGCTTTTAAACAAAAAATAATAAACATCCTTGTGTGTATATATTAAAAAAATGTTAATTCCGTCTGGAGCCAAACAGGTAATTTTCCCTTCAGCATTTTTGCAGTCAGCTAAGACAGGTTGGCCTAGGACTGCAGTCAGCCTGTCTGCAGACCGGGCTTGACTTGCATACCAGGGTCAGGTCGGCTGCAGAAACAGACAGGGAGATGATCTGATTGGCTCGCGTCCAGAGCATGCTCACAAGGGCCTCTTTGATGAAAGGGTTCTTGGTAAGTACTGTACCAAAAGCAGCCTGCCACCCTCCTTTCAAAGATACCCATTTAGAGTAATTCCCAGAAAGGGAAAAAGCAGCAAGAAAAAGTGAGAGGGAGGGGAGGGGATGGGGGGGCGGGCAGAGAGAGAGAGAGATCGAGAGCAAGCGAGCCGAACTACAGGATTACCGCAGGAATAATTATGCTCCCTGGCATAGAGAAAGAGGGAAAGTTATTACAAGTAAACTGCTGGATGTTGAAGTAGCTGGTTGGCAATTCTGCAAGAACATAAGGAATGTGCAATTAAGCTCATTAAAACATCATCATTATGCTTATCAATCTTTTTCCAAAAGGGGTAGGGTGGAGCAGTGTGTTAAGGCATGACTGCTTTTGCAGATAAAGATCCGGGGCGCCCTCGTTCGCTGGGCTTCTCCCAGCAAACAAAATCGGCTATTCAGTTCCACGCGGCACTTAGTTAGGCAGGCTGGCTTCCACTCACCCTGGAGTGGCGCCTGAACTCTGGGAGAGGCATTCAGGAGGCTGGCTCCTCTCAGCGGGCATGCTTCCTTTCGGTGCAGTCCCCATCAGACAAACAAGTCTTTATTAAGCACCTACTATATGCCCAACACTGGTGTTTGGGGCAAATTCAGAAATAGTATATATGACGTGAGCCCTGCCCTCCAGGCACCGTTAGCCTAACTGGGGAGGTGAGACGCAGTCATCCATTCGTTACGCAAAAAAAAAAAATACGTATGGGGAGGCAGCCATGTGGGGGGGGGGCTCTGCCGGAACTGTGGGTACAGGAGTGACCGAGGAGGACACGGCCGCCGCCCTCACCATCTCACAGAGGGGCCGTCAGGCAGGCACAACTTCCATAAGGCAGAATCATTACACGACCGATGCTGGCAGGGGAAGGTCAAGGTCCGGTGGGGGCACGGGGTAGGGGTCACTACTGCATACATAACTTGCTCCTTTCCCGCAATACATTTTAAGTTCCTTCAGGAAAAGCAGTGTCTCTTTCGCTTCCACTTTCTCTCTTTCTTTGCTGCTGTTATTTTCTAGCGGCATTTTCAATATGAAAATAATGTTTCTTGATGAAAGTGAGTCACATACAGAATAATATAAAAAGAAAATGAAAATCAGCTGCAGTCTGACCACTGAAAGATACCCACTCTGATATTTAGATATATTTTCCTCCAATCTTTTGCTTTTATTTTGGGCTTTTACAAAATTATTTAATTGGATTATTTTTTGCTTTTTCCACTTGAACATTTTCCATACCATTGAATGTGCTTCAAACCATTGTTTAAAATGTCTGCACAGTTTAATCTTCTCTTGCTGGACATTTTGTTTGTTTAGTTTTTCACCATTATAAATAGTATTGCCCTGAGCATCGTTGTATGTTAAGAAATGTCACACTTCCTATGCCCACAGTTAGGTGCAAATAGCATTTATGCAACAACCACCTATAAAGTAAAGGAAAGCTACACAATACAAAGTAGGGGACCCGCACGGTGGTGCTGAATAAATCTGGAGAACAAGGAGCTCCCGGGGGCTCAGCACAACAGGAAGACTCGTGGAGAAGGTAGGGTGGTCCAGTGTTTTAGAGTCTTGTATTACTGCGGACTGCCTCGAAACCCCAGCTTGCATTTTCTTCCGGGCATCCGTAAGGATGCCCCTGTTTTCCATCGGCTGGCAGCCTCCTCCATCACCCGCATCTACATTATATCTCCAGTTCAGTAATCCGCAAACATTTCTCTGCTTCAGAATCACCTGGGGTGCACGTTTAAAAGACCGATTCCTGGACCCCCTTCCAGACCCGCTAAATCAAAACCTGTGGGGCAAGGTCCAGGAATCTGAATTTTGGACACAGGCATCAAGATGATTCCAGTGCAGGGGGTCCAAGAGCCAAAGACACAAGAGCAGGTGCAGGCTGCCGTCATGATGCTGGGCGCACAGTGGCAAGAGCAAGGGCTCGGGGCACACCTTGGCCACACCATTCACCACCGTCTGGCCTTGGGCAGGTCACTTCGCTCACTGAAGCTGTTTCCTCACCTGTGAAAGAAGGGTGGTCATGGGACATCCTTCCGAGAGGGTTTGTGAGGATGAAGTGGAGACGGAAGACGGAGGTGCTGAGCCCAACCCAAGACCAGTCTCCCAGGAATGTTTTTGGTAGCTGTTATTACTCTCCACGTGTGTCATTCTTCTTTAAAACGTGAGCAGCGCATAGGCCTCCTTCCTTAGCTTTTCGTTTCAGCCGAGACTCTGTTTTGCCAAGTGGCCTCCGAGATCGGTGACCCCGCAAGCCTCCCGCGGTGACTGCGGCCATGCCTTCTGCCGGTGCCCGCTCTGCTTCCCTCGGCCTCCTGGCACAAGAGGGGAGCCATGGCATCTGATTGGTAGAAATGCATCCTTGGTTGGGAGCCAAGCTAAGCTAAGGTGGAGGGAAAGATAAGCCTGAGGAAACGCTGACGTGAAGAGGTGTGACTGGAGAAACACCAGTACCCTCCAGGACTGGAGGAGCTAGCTTGAACTTTAATTCCTGGTTTGATCAAGGTAGTGTAAAAATGGACCCCAAAGGTCTTTAGACGGAAAACTAGGTTTTAGGTTTCACATATTAGCGGTAGTTAGAGCCAAATGTTCATTCCTCTCAAATTGTGTGGGTGGATCGCTTTCCTCCCACTGTTGAAGTATCGTGTTTTTAGCTGCTAATAAACTTAATAAAATCCATTTCTTATTTTCCCTAGTGTATTAAGTTCGTTCACATGCCCTGCTGAACCAACATTTAGTGACGCTGGGTTAGAAAGTATTTCTGTCGGAAACAGACAACGGGCCCAGTTCAACTGCAAAACACTTCTCAAAAAGGCTTCTTTTCTCCAGGCTCAAGCTTGCAAAGAGCCATTTGAATTCAGGGAATCCTCCCAGTCAACCATAACACCTACACAAAGTATGAAGGAATTTTGTTTTATTGGTCCAAGAAGCAGATTCAAAGGAACTGCCCACTGCTGTACTCCCACGGAAGCCCCCACCTGTCCCCGTCCACCCCCACCCCCGCACTCCGATCGCCGCTAATGGCCCCATGTGTCCTCACTGTCCCAACACCAGGGCCGCCCAGGTCAGAAGGCTCGGGGTGCATCTCCAGGGTCTGCCCTACCCCCGATACTCTCGAAGTGCTTGGCAATGGAACGTGGATGCTGTACTCACGCAAAACAAACAAAAATGTTCTTCTGAGAGATGGCGTGTGAAAAGTAGCACGGGGAATACAGGAGCCTTCTAAGGCTGGGTTGAAAAGAGGCAGAAATAAAGAAGAGGGATTGTGAAGAGACCAACAAAGAAAACTACGCAGAAGGCTGTGTGAAGAAGTAGAACCTAGGGAGGTAGAAATAGATGCTTTACAGTTTTTAAAGAGTTCCCTCTAAACTTTGAACAGGTGGTGGTAAGACCATCACAACGCAGGGTATCAATGGCGTGTTGATTACTGGTATGTGCGAGTTGGAGCGGGGACAGTTAGGAGATTTTATTTTAAGAAAAACTAAAAAGTTGGAAACGATCCAGAGGTTTGCTGATCCATAACAGTGATGAAGTTCCCATTTGATTTAAGAATGCAGACATAGAGAATGCCCTTCCTTGTCAGCCCGGCTCTATTTTAGTGATACATGGCCCAATTGTACACGTGAGCATTAATTTGTCATTTTTTTTTTTCTTTTTTGAAGTCAAAGAAAAAGATAAAGTCAACTTACTCAGGCTAATGCATGCCATGACTGCAAGTCTTGAGGAATCTGCTTTTTTGTTTTTTTTTTGTTTTTTTTTTTTTTTTTTTAGAGAAAGTACTTGTGAGATCTTTGCTCTTCTGCAGGGCGAAAAACTAGAAAATCACAATACCATGCCCGTGTTTGCTCAAGTGATCACTCTTAGATTGTGTGGGGCTTATCTTCTGCTATAATCAGCATGGCCCTCTTAAACAGAGCTGTCTTTAAAACCCAGATCTACCGGTAAGATTTGTTTTAATTTCGGTCTAACAGCTTTAGGATTACCCCTCAAGACTATATCGTCAGGCTTTTGTACAAACAAGGAGCTTACACAAAACTGCCATTATAATGGAGACTTGAGGTTGGGGGGGACGGGGGAAGCCTTGTTTGGTTGATTGAGTTATGATTGTATAGGGAACAAATAAAGGCTTTCTTTCCTTAAACATAACAGTTATGTCTTACTCTAGCTAATAATGCCACGTATTCTTTTAAAAAAATATTTACACAGCCTGACATTATTCTTAATGTCAATGCAATGTGTTACCTCTAGGTTGAAATCCAGTTTTAATCCTATAAGCTAGAAAAATAAGTTCGATCCTACACAATTGAGTCTTGAAATTGTTGATTCTGTTGCTGTATTTATTACCATTGATGGCCTCTCCATGCCTTCCCCCATTCCCTCCCCCCTCCTCCTCCTTCTCTCTCTCTCTCTCTCTCCATTTATATGAATTAAATCTGTTAGATGGATATATGTATATATCTCTTTATATGTGTGTGTATATATACATGTAACAATTTCATTCGTGCAATAAGAAACTGTCTTCATTTTCTGGGTATCTACTCTGTGATCTCAATAAAGAATTTTTTTATAATGTATTGATTTACTGCGGCCCTATACAGTATTAGGTTTTCTCCTGTTGTCCTCCCCGCAAAAGTTAAATGGTCCTTCTTTGATGGTTGTTGCACGAGGTACATTGTAGTTTAACTTGCTAGATGTTATCTAAAGTTTCTGGTAAATAACACGGATCAGAAAGTTTTGGTGTTGGGTGGCTATGTGATTTTAGCTAGGCGGTGGCCAGCCATGGGTGTGATGGATGCCGTAGGTGTCATTCGTCTGTTTAAGGGTTGCAGGTACATTGTCTGCGGCTTCGCTCACACGCCATGCTAGAGCCGGTCACGCTGCAGCCATTGTACCCCACGCACCTCCATGGCTGCAAGGTATAAATGGTAGAGGCAAAAAAAAAAAAAAAAAAGAATAAGAAAGGGGAGAAAAAAAAAAAAAGAACAAGAAAGTGAAATCAGGGGTGAAGTTAGACAAAACTAGACGGAGAGCTTTTCTTTTTTTTAATTTTCTGAAATGGAAAGGAGGTAACAATCCAGAAACAGGACGACAAACAAAGAGAGGTTCCCATAAATTGGAATGGGAGCCATAGTGAAGGCTTCTAAAAGTGAATTCGAAGTGACTTTGGCCCTGTATTAGGCACTGAGTGCTTTTTGAGCTCTCTAAATCCATCTTTAAATATAGTTAGGTTTTGCAAGTGTATTGGGGCAGGAGATTTGAATTAGGATTTATAACTTGAACAGGACTGATTGTAGTCAGCTAAATTTGGCATTTTGAAAGCGCTTCAGGTCATTGTAATTATGCAAAGGATATGCAATCATTAGCTCTCAGTATACGAATTTCTCATTAATATCTACTTGGAAAAGAGTTGATGAGTATGAGGCCATCACTGGCTGAAAATGAACGTTTGTAGTTGAAAACGGGGCTTCTTTTCACTGCCGGCCGCCCCCAGAATTGATGGAAATGCCAGGCCTGGACAGCAGTGCCCTTGAAATTTCAGGACCACTCCTCACACACAGGTAATGGATCAAGACATTTAAATATCACTGGTCCAGCTCATCACAACCAAAAGATCCAGGGGAAGGCTAGTTTTAAAAAAAAGAATTGAGAGCCACATCCAGAGGACGTTTTTCATTAGCCAACGCCCCTGCCCTCGGGCACTGAAAACTCTGTACCCAGACACTGCCTGCCACTTGGCATAGGGACAGGGCTCAGAAACCCATTAGCGGTGCCCCTTTGGTTAGTAGAGAATGAATGGCTGAGCAGGTGGCCTCCTGGTTGACTTTGTACCAGTGGCCTTTGCTACAAGTCTCATGTCCAAGCACAATTTTACACACTCCACCTGCAGTGAGGTGATGGGTTCTCTTGACTTCTTGCCACTTTTCCTGCAAGCTTGTCCCTGTAGCTTTGGAGAAGTGAATTTAATGTTCTGGATGGCAGTTAGGACACTGCATCACTGATTGTGGGACTTTGGAGCATTGTATCAAGTTCTCTTTGTTTAGAATCTATTTTATGCCCAAACCTCATCTCAATACAGCTCTCACGTGTCGTTTTATGAAAATATGCTACAAGAGGATTGAGTTTCTGCCTTTGACCGCCAGCCTCACTTTTTGGCCACCTACTGTCACATGATACCAAGACCACGTAATGAGCTGGGTGCCAAGCAGACACCTTCGTGCAGTGGCTCTTACAACCATCTCGCTGTTAATTCATTCGATTCATGCCATAGCACCCGTTCTGAGAACCAGCATGCCAAGAATGTGTACGACTTGAGGGAGAGAAAAAGGGAAAGACGGAAGGAAGGGTCGCAAAAGGCGACAATAACATTGTCTCCACCACTGCTGGACATTCAGACATTCCCCGCAGACTGATGCCAACGTGCGGCGCGAGGGACCAGTGCTCATTCCTCGTGGATACGGCACCCTCCGGAATTCTTAGTTAAGGTTAGGGATTGTTCCTCTTCCGTGCCAGAAATTCTTGGACTCAGCGTGCATGCGTGCTTGTTGGTCACCAGCTATTTAATCCCAATCAGTGCCTCTAGTATTTGACGTGTCCATCGTTGTAGCCAGCTGTAGGCAACTCATGATTGTCTGTAGGAACAGAGAGGTCTTGTGGCGTGGTTAATCCAGAACAGTGAATGAGGCAGAAGAGTCATAGTTTGAGAATTACCTTTAGCTGGTTGTTTTTTAAAAAAAACAACCTAGTTCTATCTTGCTTTACCTCCCTGGTTCTATCTTGCTTACGCTGAAGTCGGTGTTTATTCTGTTCTATTTTGGGGCACCTCGGTGGTTCAATCAGTGAAGCGTCCGGCTCTTGATTTCAGCTCTGGTCACGATCTCAGGGTGTTGAGATCGAGCCCCACGTCAGGCTCTGTGCTGGACATGGAGCCTGCTTAAGATTCTCTCTCCCTCGGGGCGCCTGGGTGGCTCAGTCGGTTAAGCGTCCGACTTCAGCCAGGTCACGAGCCCCGCGTCTGGCTCTGTGCTGACGGTTCAGAGCCTGAAGCCAGTTTTGGATTCTGTGTCTCCCTCTCTCTCTGCCCCTCCCCTGCTCACGCTCTGTCTCTCTCTGTCTCAAAAATAAATAAAAACGTTAAAAAAAAATTTTTAAAAGATTCTCTCTCCCTCTACTGCTCACACTCTCTGAAAAATAATCATCAATATAAAACAAAAAAATAAATTAAGTAGTAAAACAATTTAAAAAATAAAATGTTCTCTTTTAAGTTTTTTTATCATATGCAGTAATGTATTTAAAACATTTGAAAACTATAGGACACTGTGAAGAAAATAAAGATCACTTATTTTTTTTTAAATTTTTTTTTTCAACGTTTATTTTTATTTTTGGGACAGAGAGAGACAGAGCATGAATGGGGGAGGGGCGGAGAGAGAGGGAGACACAGAATTGGAAACAGGCTCCAGGCTCCGAGCCATCAGCACAGAGCCCGACACGGGGCTCGAACTCACGAACCGTGAGATCATGACCTGAGCCAAAGTCAGATGCTTAACTGACTGAACCACCCGGACGCCCCTCAACATCATCATTTGTATCAGTTGCATAGCATTTGGAGTTTTGCATGCACCACAATTTGCATATACAAATGCCTACTTGAGGAACATTTGCATTATTCCAAAATTATCCTGACAGTGTTACAGTGTATACTCTCATCCATCCGTATACCTGTGTACCTAGGTTCTGCTTCCATAGAGTTATTGACCCAGTGTTGCTGGGCCATTTTCAACTTTCAGAATGATGCCAAACTGCAGTCCAGAAAAGCTGCACAGATGTACATTCGTGCCACAACACTTATTCCCATGTCCTGGCTGGTATTCTAACTCCCTTTCACCTTCCCTAACTTGGTAGGCGGGGGTGGGGGAAGCGGCATCACATTGCTTGACCAGTCTCTTCGCTTCCTGGATGACACTGAACATGTGAAAATACTTGCCCTTCTGTTTCTTCTTTCTAAAATTACCTGTTTGTGTCTTCAACACGTATCGCCCACTACAATATTTGTCCTTTCAGCGGTTACATCTGCTTATGCTCTCTTGGTAGAAAAATACTTACTGAGCACCTGCTATGCACAGAGCACGGCCTGGTGCTGGGGAAACAGTGGGGAGCAAAAAAGACACAGTCCGTGCCCTCTGCGCGGTGGGGGAACAGACGTTAACCGAATAATCACACGCGTGTGAGAATGGATTTGCCATGGCTCCCACGCGGTATCGCCTGAAGGACTTGTAAAACCACAGATGGCTGTGTGGCTCCGTAACCCCGGAGTTTCTGATTCAGTAGGTCTGAGGTGAGCCTGAGAATATGCCTTTTTTTTTCATGTTTATTTTCGAGAGAGATAGAGACAGAGGCAGAGAGCGAGCGGGAGGGGCGGAGAGCGGATCCCTAGCAGGCTCCACACCGCCAGCACAGAGCCCAATATGGGGTTCGAACTCACGAACCACGAGGTAATAACCTGAGCCAAAACCGGCACTTAACAGACTGAGCCCCGCCCCCCCACCAGGTGCCTCGAGAATTTGCATGTCTCACAAGACCCCAGCTGGAACTGATGACACTGGTCCAGAGACCACATGTGGAGAACCTCTCTTCTAGAGACTTCACCTGAACAGGGAGTCCCCGGCAGGTTTCCTGAGGAAGCAGTGCTTGAGCTGAGATGTAAAGGCCTTAACCTAGATGCTCCTGTCATACAAAACAGCTTATGCAAGAGCCCTGTGGTGGGAGGTGGTATGCAGAGATCGAGGAGCATTAGGCCAGTGTGTCTGTAGAGGCAAGAGAAGGAAGTGAGTAGGAGGTGTGCGAGCAGAAAACTGGGAGCCAGGGTCAGACCACACAGATGTCGTAGAACACGTTACAGAAAGCTGGCACACGACCGCGCAGGTTAAGCATGAAAGGAAACCTTAGGCGATAAAGTTGTTTTGTAGAAAGCAACAAAAATTGAAGTTAACAAATGACTGTAGGCCATGCATCAAGTGTGTGCACTCTACATAAATAATGAAAAACTAGTGCTCTCGAAGATAAACATTATTATTACAGAATGACTTGACATCTCTGTTTATCAACCTCACTAAATTCCAGTAAAAGCTGGTTCATAAACTTAGGTTCAAATAGACGTTTAGACCTGGTGGTTAGAAAGAGGTTGTCTCTGTAAGCGATTGGTATCTGATTCTTACCTGCTGGTTGTTCCAGGCAGCCTCACCCAAAGAGGAAACCGTTGCATTCAAATAATAGCAGCAGGAAAACCAGCACCCAGGTTCCCTTTGGAAAGAAGAAAGTGTTGGCGTCCTTCAAAGAGGGGAGAAAAATGCCAACTTCAGATTAGCAAAAAGTGCTCAAACCTCTCACTTGATTCCTGTTCTAACGAGGAAGGAGAGTGATGGCTTTCAATAAAGGGTCCTGGAAAATATGTCCCGTATGCCTCTTCATTAACCTTTTCCTTTGGGAAAAAGAAACTTAAGATAACATAGATATTCTAAGTAGGTGTAAGTGTTTTAAGATGCTGTGAGACTGGGGGGCACCTGGGTGGCTCAGTCGGTTAAGCATCCAACTCCAGCTCAGGTCATGATCCCAAGGTTCCTGAGTTCGAGCCCCACGTCGGGCTCTGTGCTGACAGCTCAGAGCCTGGAGCCTCCTTCCGAGTCTGCGTTTCTCTGTCCCTCTGCCCCTCCCCCGTTTGCACTCTGTCTCTGTCTCCCTCAAATATAAATAAACATTAAAAAAAAAAAAAAAGATGCCGTGAGACTGGATTAGTGGCAGTTAAATTAAACGAGATGGAACCAAGGATTTTCTTTTCTTGAAGCCATGAAGAGAAAAAGGAAACAGGACAAGATTCCCACCACTTGTGGTTTAGTGAAAAAGAAACAACAATATCGCATTCAGGTGTTATAAGTTCTTTAAATCTTGCTCCATATGTATTACATAGCCTTCAAAACAGAGCTTGAAAGCTACTATTTTCCAGTATGAAGTTTTATCCTTTAAAAGGGAAATCTGTCAGCTTCTTAATCTGTGGCTCAAAACTGACTTTCCAAACCATGTTGTCATAATAATCATAGGAGTAGTAGCTAATATTCACTGAATGTTACAATACGCCAGGTACTGTGCTCAGCTTTTTTATATGTGTTATTTTAGTTCTCACACCCTTTGGGGTAAGTACTCCTGTCCTGTTACAGATGGTAAACCCAAGGCCCAAAGTCATACAACTAGTAAGAGGGCATTTGGGGATCTGAATCCGGATGGTCTGACCACAGAACCCATACTCTTAACCATTTGGCTATCCTGCCTTTATGTGGGGACAACAAACCCTACCTGCAGACTCAGTGCCTAAAAGGAAGTAAGTGCCTATTCAGTGCTGAATGTGCAGTGCAAGCTGTCAGATTCAAAGCACAGTGGAGAAACCATTCTGGTGTGTTATACAAAATATATTTGTCCTAGTCCTGAGAGCAAGGAGGCATAAACTAGTAACGACAGTGTAGAATGTGCTGGAACAATGGGAGCAAATACCGTTTAAGGTTAAATGCGTTTGTTTCAAGGTATTCAACTGAGGGAGCCAGCCTGCCTGCCTGCCTTCCTTCCTCCCTCCCTTCCTCCCTCTCTTCCTTTTGCTCCGTATTCTCCTGCTTTTCTTAGTTACAATCAAAACATAGGAATTTAAAAAATTGTTTGAAAATCATGGGGACATTTAACCTACTTATTTTAAACAGTACGTCCATACAAGACATGTTTAGATGGTGTAAAACCCAGGATGTCCTGGGCACCCAGGGACCAGTCTTATCACTAGGCACCTTGGAGAGGGTGACTTTTCCAGCGTTTGGGTGACGCCCGGTTCTCTTGTCACTGGATCGAGCTCAGCAGCAGTGGATGGGGCAGCTGCAGAGTGTGTGGTGGAATGAAGACATGGCATCTGTTGGGGTCCTGCTGTCCCCCAGATCACAGATAAAATGCATCACCACGTGCTGCGAGGTACCGTTGTCCCCGAAGGGGGACTCCACATCGCTTCCCCCTCACATCTCGATACCTTTTCTGGGATTTCGGTGGCCCAGCATCGTATGATGGGTGACCACCAGGACTATGCCAGGAGTCCCTCGGCTTCTCTCTGTCCCTAGCCCTCATGTTCCACATCCTATTTTGACCTGCGGTGGCTTACAGCTCCCCGCAGATATTTGAAAAGAGGATGAAGTGATTTACATAATTAAAACAAATTGCATGACGAGTGTGAGAATCCATTGTTGTGGTATAATGGCATGATTTAGATGCTTTGTGAGACACAGGGCTGGGGGGGTAGCTGCTCTGTCACCCTGGAAATGTAATTAGGCTCCACAGAGTGCTTTATCGGGAGAGACTTCAGGGCGATTAGTGCGGGACGTGGCAGTTGTCTCTGGAAGAAAGCATACGACCAAAATGGAAGACTCTTAACTTGGCAAGTGCCCTGTCGACTTTAAGCATGTAACACAATTCCTGGGCAACTGCTAAAGCCTAAGAGAGCGTTCAGTCTTCCCCCACTGACCGGTTTGCCGTTACATTTGGGGAGTTTTTTTTTCTTTTCTTGCATGTTTCCACCGCCCACCTCTATGTGTTCTGATTCTCTGGTGCCATAGAGAAAACATCTTTAAAACCACATTTAGGATTTCAGATTCAAGGAGATCAAAGGGACGTGAGAACTAGACATCTAAATGCAGCGCACCACCCTAGACTGAGTCCTGGTGCAGGGACAAGGGTGGCAGGGGGGCCATAAAGGACATTATTGGGACAGGTGGCAGAATTAGAATGCAGGCTGTCGATTCGATGTTAGCATTATATCATTGTTAAATTTCCTGATTTGGGTAAATGCGTTCTGGTAATGTAAAGGGGCATGACGTCCGCAGCTGACTCTCCAGTGGTCCCCAATGAAATATGCATATGTGCAGAGAGAGACAAAATGGTAAAGCTTATGGGGCCGCATAATAACAATCAGGAAATCTCAGTGAAGCGTATAGGAGCTCATTTGATTATTCTTGCAACTTTCCTGTTAAGTTTGGAATTATTTCGAAATAAGAAGTTTTTAAAAATCACATTAGGAAGTAATTCTGGCCTTGTAGGACTGACAATTACTCATTTCTTAGAAGAAAAGCTGGGAGGGCTAGAAAAAAGAAATAACATGCACACTCCAAATAATTTCTGTGTGAAGTCGGGAGAGCTGAAACTGGCAATTAATTATATCCACAAGCCAGATGAAAACCCAGATCACCCCCCGCAGCCCTGCTGACTTTAGAATACAGAACACAGGGCCTTGCCTGTGCCCCGTGCAGGGTGCGACCATCTCAGGGGCCTCATTATGAAGTCACCGCAACGAAGAAGCAAAGACTTCGTGTGCATGGAAAGACGTGTGCTTCTTCTCATGGTGTCGGGCGAGGGTTTGTCGTTTTGCTCGCAGGATCTGTCTTCAGTTCTCTAAGGAAGGAAATGAGTTGACTTGCAATCCAAGTCCATTTGGAACGTGAGCTGAAACCATGGAATTTCCCCCGTCTTCCCGTCATTAGCGAGAAGCCAACAGCAGCCTCCTCGTTTACACCTGGAGGCACTCCCATCCATGAGCTGGAGGTCCTGTGGTCAGAGCTAAAGGCCTCCAGGTGTCTCCGAAGGTTCTGCTGTAGGTGTGGTGTCAAGGTGAGGCCCAAAGTGGTGCTCACTGGGGCTTTTCTCGCCTTGTGCCATGGGCGCCCATCCGTGCATCCCATTGTTCTGCGTAGTATTTGGAGAAGTAGATAGCAAGGTCCTGGTGTCTCATCTCCTTTTTACCTTCCTGTTGGAACACTACAGAGCGTAGAGCATAGCCTGGAAAAGCAGGCAGGAACCTGAGAAAAGATTCAGTTCAGAGGGGGGCATACCCAGACGCCCCTAGGAACCAGGCAGGTAGCAAGGTGGGACAAAGGTGAGGAGGAAAACGGGAGAGTAGGTGCCTCGCTGAAATGGCACCTTCGAATCCACCTTCGCCTTCGAATCCATTCCACTGCCGGAGGGGGGAAATGTGATGTGGGCCTACTGAGGCCAGACCTTCTGGGTTTTCCAGAATGCCTGAATTTTAGATTACAAACCTCCCCGTTTGTAAATGTTGGCAAGAAAAAAAAAAAAAACCCCCTTTTTTTTTTTTTTTTTTGTAATTAAAAACTGAGCCGGCCAAACCAGCACATGTGGCAGGTGGGCTCTGGCCACGGGCTGCCAGTTGGCAACCTCTGATCTGATCCAAACCACTCATATTACGTGGTTGACGAGTACATTCCACAGTTATTGGACTCCGGCAGCACGCTGGTGCCCGGAGAGGCAAGTGACTGGCCTACGATCACACTGCGAGTTCACGGCAGAGATGGGCACCCTGCATCCAAGTGTTAACTTGTATATTGTATAGCGAGTCTTCTGGTTTGACACGAAAACAAAAATTTGGCTAAAAGACGCGGTCTCATGAACAGGAGTAATTAACTCCAAATGTTTCTGGAAAAGAAAATTAATTCCATCGTGAAATCTCGTAACATCCTACTTCTGCCACATGTTTAGAGAAATAACTCCTTAAAATTCAATGAGTGTGTTTTTCCTAACCACAAACAAACTGGTTTTCAGAAACAAATACGTGTAAAGATGGGTTCAAACTGTCAGCTGCAACTGCTGGGGAAAGCGAACCCCCCTCCATTTTTAAATAACTTGTTTTAGCAATAAACGGGATGGATGGGGCTTCTCTCTAAAGACGTTTCTAGCCTCTCTCTAAAGAAGTTTCTGGCTCTGCCAGGGAACACTTTGGGCCGGTTAGAATGGAGAGGCCTTCGGGGTTCCCCAAGCCCCAAGGGGAAGGGGAGGCTTCCGTGAACGCACGCTGCCCCCTTGCCAGGCGATGTCACATTTGCATAGGTAACCAAGGCCCCCGTGTGCCCAATTCTGAAGTCACACGCACTCAGGTTCAAACCCAGGAGCTGCCACTTCCTAGCTATGTGACCTTGAACAGGTTACCTAAACTCCTTCGATTTCCCCATGTCTAAATGGAGATGGGAACTATACGTATTTGGAGAGCAGTTGTAAGATTTAAATTTTTTTTTTTCAACGTTTATTTATTTTTGGGACAGAGAGAGACAGAGCATGAACGGGGGAGGGGCAGAGAGAGAGGGAGACACAGAATCGGAAAGAGGCTCCAGGCTCTGAGCCATCAGCCCAGAGCCCGACGCGGGACTCGAACTCACGGACCGTGAGATCGTGACCTGGCTGAAGTCGGACGCTCAACCGACTGCGCCACCCAGGCGCCCCTTAAATGAGGTCATCTCTGCACAGCACTCAGCATAGGGCCGAACAAGTAGCATGTAGCTCCTTGTCTCCATCCTCAAAGGATACATGGAGAAGACACCCCTGAAATGAGTGGCATACCTACCCCATTGGGGCAGCCCCTTGGAGCAGGGAAAGGGATGGAGGGTAGGATTTGGCTGCTACACGGCAAAGGAGCTGCCCCCCAATTGCAGTATTTAAGGCACAGTCATGTTTTGGGTTGTTTCAAGGGTTTTTTTTTTTTTTTTCAGCTATGATTCGCATATGCTACCATTCGCCCATTTAAAGTGCATAATTCAATGGTTTTTGTGCATTACAGATATGTGCAACCATCCCCACAATTTTATCACCTCGTAAAGAAGCCCCGTAACTTTTAGCCGTCACTCCCTAATCTCACCATTCCCCAGCCCGAAGCAACCACTAACCTACTTTCTCTATGGACCATTCTGGACATTTCATAGAAATGGAGTCATATAATATATGATATTTTGTGACTGGCTTCGTTCATTCGGTGTGTTTTCAAGGCTCACCCATGCTGTACCGGGTGTCAGTACGTCATTCTTTTTACGGCCGCATCACATGTCACATTCTGTTTATCCTTGATAGCATTTGGGTCATCAGTCGACGGGCATTCGGGATTTTTCCGCATTTGGGCTATTGTGACTAATGCTGCTGCGAACATTCATGTACAAGTTCTTGTGCGGACATATGTTTTCATTTCTCTTGGGCATAAACCTTGCAGCAGAATGCTGAGTCAAAGGGTAATTCCTGTTTTAACTTTTTGAGGACCTGCCAAACTGTTTTCCAAAGCAGCCGTGCCATTTTGTATTCCCACAACGGTGTGTGAAGGTGTGATCTCTCCATATCCTCACCAATACTTGGTGTTATCTTTTCGATTATAGCCGTACTCATGAGTCTGAGGTAGTACCTCGTTGTGGTTTGGATTTGCATTCCCCTCATGACTAATGGTCTTGTCATGCGCTTATTGGCTATTTGCATATTTTCTGTACAGAAATGTCTACCCAGACCCTTTTCTCATTTTGTGGCTGTGTTAATTGTCTTTTTATTGGTGAGTTGTAAGGTCTAGATACAAGTTGCTTACCAGCTATATGATTTACAAATATTCTCTCCCATTCTGCGAGTTATCTTTTTATGGTGTCCCTTGAAGCACAAAAGTTTTTCATTTTGATGCAGTATAGTCTTTTTTTTTTTCTTTTGCTTTTAATATCATATCCAGGAATCTATTGCTAAATCCAAGGTCACAAAGATTTACCCCTGTGTTTTCTTCCAAGAGCTTTATGGTTTTGGCTCTTGCATCTAGGTCTTTGATCCATCTTTGAATTAATGTTTATATATGGTGTGAGATAAGGATCCAGTTCTCTCTTTTTTGTTTGTTTGTTTTGCATATGGGTATCCAATTATACAACTGTGTTTAAAGGAAGAAGAACTGTGGAATGATGTGGTCATCCACTAAGACACGCCTCAACCCAGTCCACCTTGAAAGCCCCTTGACCAATCAGAGCAGGATGGGCAGAGTCAACTTTCACAGCAGGAGAGCCACTTTATCTGTCAGAAGTTCTAGGCTGCAAGCCATAGAGTGTAACTCTGTAGCTCATAAAGTAAGCCTATTAATTGGATGTAAAAATAACCAATTAGGTAGTGATTTAATCACCGTAACTTCTACTTGTCGCTTACCTCCCTGCCATCTCCAGGCCTTTGGGGCAGAAGGAAGGCATAATAGAAGAAGGACTGACCTTTCTGTCAAAAGGCAAGGAGCTGATCCTTGGCCACCCATGTGACCTTAGATGAGTCACGTAACCTCTCCAAGCCTTAGTTTTCTCATCTCTAAAATGGGATAATGATACCAACTTTCCAGTGTTACTGAATGCGTTAAAGAAAAGCATTCCCCTGTACGGAAAAGTCCATGGCACCTGGTATCCAGTTGCCACACAAAGGATGGGTGCTCGCTCCCATCACATTCTTCTCCCTTTTCCACCGTGGATCAAGCTAAAAGTGAACTATGTGCCTGCTACTTCAGATCATAGAGGCCAGAACCCTAGAGTCCCCTACAGTAACAAATTCCAGAGGCGCAAGCCCACCCCACAAACTATCCTTTGCTAGCCCCATCCCTCCCTCCACCCACAGCATTAACCAATGGAAGAAAAAAAAATGCTGCGGTGCCTGGGTAGCCCAGTTGGTTAAGTGTCCAACTCTTGATATCGGCTCAGGTCATAATCTCTTGGTTGTTAGATCGAGCCCTGCATTGGGCTCTGTGCCAAGCATGGAGGCTGCTTGGGATTCTCTCTCTCTCTCTCTCTCTCTCTCTCTCTCTCTCTTTCAAAACAAATAAACATTTAAAACAAGTGATGCTTAGACACACCTCAACCTGGCTGAGGGTATGCTTGGAAGGTGCCCAGGCCTCAGCCCATCTCAGTGTGACAAGAAGTGCCCCTGGTGCCTGGCAAGACACGGTTATTGGGGGGAAAAAACCAACGACAACTCTGTAGCCATAAGAGTGAATGACTGCCCATCTAGCATGGCCTGCATGCTGGAAGAGAGGACCAAGAGGGATCCTCAGAGCTTGAATTGAGATTTTTCCCCAGGCTCAAAATTCTTTTCAGTGCTCTTCTGCCCATGGGTTAAGGCATAGTGTCTCTGCCAGGATGGAACATCTTACCTGGGGCAGGCAGCAGAGAGCTAGTGAACGTGAAGACGCTGGGAGCAGTAAGAAGAACCATGCAAACATGATGAGGCATGAAAACCCATGAGTGGCCTTTGGCGTAAATCCGAGGTCTTAGAGCTGATAGGAAATCTTAGAAATCTTCTCTCCAACTCTCTCATTTGGGAGAGAAGATATCTTAGTCTCAGAGACAATGAGTGACTTGGCTGAGGCAAGGCAATGAGTAGCAACAGATATAGGTACATAATGCACATGCCATTGGGCTCTAAGGCCATGGAAGCTGGAACTGAAACATTTTAATGTGTTGGATATTAGAGAAGGTGTCACAAAAAGAGGCTGAATGTTCAGGTCTAGAGATGAGGGCACAGGAGAATATAGCTCAGAAGCTATTTTGCTGGAGAGAGGGAAGCAGAAATGGGCTGAGGCAAACACATGAATGCTAGAAAAAGCTCCCCTGTATCTCTGTTTGGTCAAACGTTCTTCTCATAACTATGTTCTGTCTCAGTTGAAACTTGAGAATGCAAGAAAAAGATGGCGAGAATCTATGACCCAGGCCCACCTCTGCCACTGACGGTCCAGGGGCTCCCCAGGACCACCGCTTACCCTTCTGAACCGTGGTCTTCTCATAGAAAATGAGACGGGAGTCAAGTGGGTCAACTCTGGTGGCTCTGACCAGTCTCCAAGCTCAAGGCCAGATTGTGCTTAGGGTAGTAAATCATCAGAGGATGAACAACCTTTTGTGAGCATATTTAGAAATAAGTTTGGGATGATGACTTCAAGTTCCATTTTTTTAATGCAGCTATTCAGGTGATACATTTGACCTGATGAATAGAAAGTGCATGAGCCCAATGTACAATATTAGGAGATAATTGCAATGGATGAAAGTCTCTTGAGTCAATTAACTCTTATTACCTGGAAACCATTTATAAGAGGCAATAAATTATTGGGACAACACAATTAGCAGTCCCACAATAAAACGGGTTTCATGTGTGCGCATGTAGGTGCCCTCCCCCGCCCCACCTCCTGAGGGCCTGTGGAGTTAAAGGGTACGTGTTTGAGGGGGTTCCTGTGCCCTTTTGTGTTCACAGGAGTGTGTTAACATGCAGTAGGGCTGACATATCCCAGGCTAGACCGAAGCAATGAAATAAGCTTTCCACGCCTGGGAACAATGATGTCTGTGTCACAGCCAGTCAATGGCTATTTCAGTGCCTTGTAGCTAATAGACTTTCACCAAGCGTTGGCCAATCTGCTGAGTGATATTTGAGGTTGGATGTTGTGATTCTGTTTAAAGACCATTTCCAACACTCCCACCCTTGAATTTAAAAACTGAAATCACATACCATTTAAAAAAAACTTTTTTTTTTTTTCCCATCAAGCTACAGGTTCTATAGTAGTGTAGACAGAATTGGGAAAAAAGGAAAGTTTTCTGTAAGGATTCTAGAAGGTACCACCGCAGTAGCAAATACGCTCCAACAGCCGCATCGATCTTGTGCATTTGTTTTCAGTCTATGGAAGAAGGTTGTCTCGTACCCAAGCTTAGCGCAAGGTGTCTTAAAGCAATAGAATCCTTGCCACAGAATCTTTACGCCAGTTGCTTATTAGGTATCTAGAATACTCTAGAATTCTTTCACAACAATCTGAAATAACCTGGCATTTACTTCCATGACCTTTTAGTGTTTGTATCACCTAAAGCATTTTTCCCTCCACTGTTGCATTACAAGCAAGATTCAAATTCCCGACAGCAGGTGAAAAAAACAACAACCAACCCCGGAGCACAGCAACGTTAATGATCAACATTTTATTGTCATTGTGTTGACTGTTTCCGCCATAAGCTTAAAGAATTATGAAGACAGGCTGCATTTCTCCAAGTGAGCTGGAAATGGTAGGCTGATCAGAACTAGTGCAAACTAGGCAAATGTGTAAGTCAAGGAAATGAAAATATAATAAAGACAGAAACGAGCTGTCGAAGAACACGGGTCTCTCTTTTGTGTGCGCATCCAAATTTGCAGGAGTGTTTTAGATCGCCAGATAATTTTGCGATAGTCTATCTGTGAATTCTTCGATGATGATAAATGTGCGATCCGATCTTTTAGAAGAATAAACAGTTCCTTGTTAATTAATTTATACAGCTGTCAGTGCAGCTTTCTCTCTTTGCGCTCTAAGAGTTTCCCTGCCATAGATTTTCTTGCCGTTCCTGGCAAACCTCCAGTGAGAGCCTGGGATTTATTAGGCTGACTTGGTGCAAAGTCTATTGATTGTGGCCCCGAGGGTAATAACTAAATAGAGCCGGAGCAACAAGTCAATAACACCATTGTTGCTGCAGCCTGCATTCACTCGAGGAGTGAGATTGTTTTACAGCAGCCGAGGGTAATCATGGGCAGATCGGCGTGTTCAACACGCGTTGCCTGCACCGTGTTAGTGCTGAGGACTGTTTGAAAGATTTCAGCGGGATCGCTGGAGAATCAGGGTGGGGTACTGGGATTATGAACCCTGTGAACTCCTTCATTACAGCTTAAAGGTTTCAACTTTAGTTTTTAACATCTGCTGCGACCTTGGGGAGCTCAGACGCTGGGGCCGGTGCAAGGGAGTGCAGGAGCGGGCCATGGCCTAGCACGAAAGGGTCTGTTGCACACTGCGTCCCTGGAACAAGATGGTTGTGAGCACAGAGCTTCTCTCACCGCTGCTGTCTGTCATCCGGCCGGCCGGCCGGCCGGCTGCCCATTCGTGTGAGGTGATAGCCAGTGGCGCTGTCCCTAGCCTCATGCCTCCCAGAACACGTTCAACATTAACCACCCTGGCAGGAGCTACCGTAACGTCTGCAGAAGTCATACCGTTGTGATTTTCGCACTTCCCAATCTTGAATTGCACTGACTTGATTTGAAAAGCCATTTTCATAAGGCTTGCTTAGAAACCCATCACGGCTTTCAAAGCCCTCCTTTCCTACCTGGCAGAAGGTCAAAACTCTGACTTTCACGTGCCTGGTGATTGGGTTTTTAATTACAGAGAGCAAAATCAAAGTCCACATCAGTGCCTGTCTTTCTTTTGCCTTTGGAAGAGCCCTTGCCATTCCCGTGGTGGAAACCTGTTTCTGTGCAGGACCGGGAAGTCATGGCGTGGGTTCCCGGATGTGGCTAACACTAGCCAGTCTCCCTCCTGACCTCCCAAGACTCAGCTTGCCACATGTGGCTGCGTGAACCAGTGAGCCACCAATAACCACGAACCCTTGTGTGACCCAGTCCACGCTGAGTACAAGTCTTTCACAGAATCTTACATTTGCACGGAACCGTATATTTTTAAACAAATTTAATTATTCTGCACAGAACTAAGCGGCCTTTTTTTTTTTTTCCTCTGTTAACTCCTATTTTACTGAAAGAATTCTTGGCAAATCTATAGCAAAACAGAAAACTTGGGAGGGTTTTTAAAAATTACTTGCCGTATGACTCACTGTAATGAAAGGTTCAGAGCACAGAGCAATTCCATCGGGTAGCAACCCTTCTGAAAAAAAAAAAAAAGACATTTGTTTTGAGAAGTTAGTCAATACTAACATACAACGTATGAGCAAAGGTGGGCCACTCTATTCCACTGGGAGACACAAGGAACTTTCTCGTCAGACTTTTTTTTTTTTTTTTTTTGTCTGAATGAAGAAATTGCTGTCCAATCTGTTTCGGTTCAACCCTATGATCCAAGCAGTTACTGACAAATCAAGATGACCTAAGAGTTGATAAGCTTTGGCACAGGAAAGAAATATGCAAGAGAAGTTCAGGAGCTTAGGTGGGGGTGGGAATGATAATCTAAGTTGATTTGTGGAAGACTTTCAAATTCTCAAAGATGTTTTTGTTTGGGTGGCTGTGGAAACCTCACGTTTGCTTGATCACAGCTCGAAAAGGGAAAACACCAGAGAACACGCACATTTGCGGTGCCTTTGCGTGATATTATCAGTATCTCGTCTCAAGGTTTCCACGAGTGGAGGCCGGATATTTTCTGCTCCATTCACTCCTCTAAGTGTCGGAGGCAGTCAGAATCATCTCAGACGGAATATACCAGGGGATAAACAGCGGAAAATAATAGCTTTGCGTATTTGCTCGATGCCGAAAAGTCAAAAGGACTCGTGCGTGAGTTCATGACACAGCAGCTGTAGGATTTATCTTTTTAAGGGGAGACGGGATTTTGACACAGTGACAAGCATGGTGGGGGCATCACAGTCGTGAAGTGACCGGTGCTTTTGCTAACTGCCCCTCCACGAAGCTAGTCCAATGTGAATACATCTCCTTACAAGACGCTGTCCTCCTCTTGCCCCATGGGGAGGGTTATCCCAAACTCATACAGACTCAAGGCCCGTCGTGTAGGGCCTCGGCTTCTTTGTAGCCGTTTCAGATCATGTGGATGTGAATTTAGAGAATATTCCTTAGTCTGTTAGCACATGCTCACCTACTTTTCAAAAAAAAAAAAAAAGAAAGAAAGAAAGAAAATGACCATCTAGGAAAAATTTTTCTATAGCAACCAAGTCAGCTTGGTTTCGGCAACTACAGCCAGCTTTCATTTTTCATCACGTTGTGATGTTGTCTGGAATCATCTGAAAACAGGTATCTGAAGGATGACTCACATAAACAGGTGAGATTGGAGAAGATATCTGTATTTTCAATATTGCTGTTCTGTAGAAGCTGTCCTGCTCTGTGTGGCCACATTCTCACTTGTGATGTGCTATTCTACCTAAGAGCTCCTGTGATCTGTAGATTTCTCCTGGACATTTTTTCCCGTTACAGGCTGTTTATTAGGAATTCAACTCTGACTTGCTGATGTTAAGTGTTCGGTTCTAAACTTATCTGTATGCCTGAAATTCCATTAATTGAGGATTGGGGTAGTACCCTGCTTTTGGTGGGGAAGAAGTTGAGAAATCTCACTTACAGTTTGTTCAAATGCCAGCATATTAAACTTCAAAACCTTTGAAAAGAAAATACAAAAGCAAGTCCATTTTTCTCCCTTTCCACTGAAGTTTTCTGTAATACCCAGCATGTATCAAGTGTTGCCCACGTACCCAGTACTAGATTAAAAGCCCAATATGTATAATCTCACTTAATCCTCACATTAACTTTACAAAGCATATGTTATTGTTCCCGTTGGGAACAATATTAGGAAACTAAATGTCAGTTAAGTTAGTTACTCAAAGCCACATAGCTAACAGAAAACCAGATCCTTATGATGATCCACACGGCCAGCATGATCTGATGTCTGCCTCCCCCCTCCCCCGGCTCCCCTCCTTCCATCCTTCTCCCCTCTAGACACACTGCTTTCTCTTTGGCCCACCAGCCTGCCACTCCAGATAAATGACCTTTGCACCTGCCTGGAGTCTCATTCCCAGCTCCCACCCTCCCCCTTTACTTATAAACCCAGTGCATCCTTCATTCCTCATCAGTGCCTTTGGGACTCCTTCTCCAGGCCCTGAGATGAGTTCAGTCCTGTAGCCACCACGGGGGTGCAGCCAGCAAGCTCCCAGGAATGTGCTCGCTCCAGGTATTGGCACGTGCAGGTACCCAGCTCAGCATCAGAACTAAGGCATCCTCTTCCGGGGCAGCCCCCAGCCATTGACTCCGTTGACAGCGGAGGTCCCAGGGCCAGGCCGTTTTGGCCCAGTGTGGGCTTCCTCTAATGGAATGGAGTCGGCTTTGCCCCAGAGCTCTTCCCTGGGTTGGCCGAAACTCGGTCACATCGGCGATGTGATCTGAAGCTCTCCTTTGCTTTCATTGGTGTCAAATCTGCAGGATGGTCTGAAGCCTTTCCCTCCCCCCATCTTGCCTCCTCCCCTGCCCATCTTCCACAGGGGTTACCATTCAATAAACTTCTTTCGCTCCTACCTCCCATTTCAGCAGCTGCTTTCCTGGAAGTCTCAACCGACCCCAGCCCCCTCCTCTAGACTCTCTCATGGGTTTGGGTCTGTTCCTTTCAGAGCACTGCAGTTTTGTACTATTTACAATTTGACACTGTATACTGTGTGGGTGTGACTGCTTTGGTAAAGTCTGGAAGCTCCATGAGGACAGGCGCCTGTTCAAGTTTGCTCATCACCGCATTCCCTAGACCTGGGGCGCTTGTCTTTCCCGCAGGAGTAGACAGACTTGTGCTCTGCACTGGAGCTACGTCACTCCCCATCGCCCTGCTCTGGGGCTTCCTTGACCCTGTGTGTCCAGGGCCACTCCACCAGCTGTGGGCAGTTGAAGGCTGAGGCTGTCCAAACCTCATGGAGTAGGGCGGGGGGGTGGGGGGGCACTGAAATCTAGCGCTGACTTGGAAAGCACCCTAGAAAAGGATGTTTTACTGAGGCCCGTATCAGGCCGGCCCCTGCGTTAAGGCCCTTTGGCTTTATTCCTGAGTGGAAGTGCATGCCCCTTCTCCTTGAGGAGAAGATGGGACTTTAGCGTTTCCAAAACCTTCCGAGTGAAAACATCTGTATCCGATTTTTCCCGTCACAGCGTATTAGTGACGTCCTGCTAAAGAGCAGCTTGCAGTCGACAAGACTCTCATCAGAAGGTGTCACTGCCATCAGCTGGAATTATGGTGGGGCTGTTAAAGCTGGCACCCTAGCCAGATGCCAGGCTGGGTAATTACATTCGGTCTACCTAAATTCCCTCCGGATTTCTCATCGGACACAGTATTCTTCATCTCTGCCCTGAACTGCTAGCCAGAGTTTGCTAAGAGCCTTTCAGCTGCTGCCATAGTTCATTCCAAAAATGGATGCATTCCTGAAGGACCACTTGTCAGGGGTGTTGTCGCGGCTTGGGAGAGGGGCTGGCCTGCTTCAATGGCCCCTAAGGCCCCTTGCCCTTCCAGACCTGACTCTGTGATTCTATGACTGTCACCTTCAAAATATAGTGTTCGTGGAACTGCTAAGAGCCTTGTAAATGAAAAACCTGCCAGATCAAAGGGTCGAACTTGCTAGGAAAGATGCCTAAATATACACACACCAAAAAAAAAAAAAAAAAAAAGTGAACACAAATCTGGATAGTCCTAGAACCCACAAACAGTCATGGTTTATTTTCTCTCTCGAGTGGATTTTTAAGCCATAGCTAAGTGAAGACAAAAACATATATACATTGAATGAAAGGCACGTAATCTTTGGGATAATTCTGATGTAATTAACACAGCAGAGTTGCATTAAGGCCAATGCGCAATGAGTGGAATTTTCCAACATTGATTAAGCTGGACTCGAGGAGAACTGAGTCTTTGTCTAAAAGCTGCCAAATGAAAACAACTTTGGGATATTTAAATTCAGGTTGGAAATTGGTTTGAGTAAGGGATATTTAAACCACAGCTGTTCAAGGACTGAAAACACATGAGTATATGTGCCTGCACGCGCGCGCGCACACACACACACACACACACACACACACACACACACACCCTTCTCTAAAAACAAGTTAGCCAAAGGTGTACATTCCTTCTAAGTTCTCATGATCAACAGATGTAAATGTTCACGGTGTTCAGATGAATTATGGACCCTAATGAGATTTCAATACTGAGCAAACAATAAAAATTTATGCATTGCATAGTTGCCGTGGCCTTTGGCTCCATGGCTAGTGTTCCACCCTTTCAACAGCTTCAGTAATATAATATCCAGCTGGCTTTGGAGGTAAGGAAAATTCGAGGGGTGAATTGAAATTGTGAGAAATTATTTGATGGATTACTTTGTCAGAGTAATGCATGGCCTTGGCATAATTACCATGGCCACCTTAACCCTTGCAGCAGGTGGTGACAAAGGCCCGCAGGGCCTAGGTGCCGGGCAGGCCCCGCACGTGCTCCTGGCCCTCCTGGGCCCCGGTGTCCGGGGAGTGGCCGTTCTCCTGAGCAAATGCCAAACAAGCACATTCCTGTCCCAGACCCGCGAGCGAGCCGGACGGCCGAGAGGCTGCACTTTTCCCAAGAACTGTCACCTGTGTCAGAGTGAAAAGAATCAAACAAAAGGCAGACCGACCTTGAAATAAAATGGGGCGAAGTCGGGGGAAAGAGATAAATGATATCTTTTAAAGCGATACGTTTAAACACAATAGCAGACATGGGCACACTAATCTTTCTTTTTTCTCCTCTGTCTCTTTCTCTCGCTCTCTTTTTTTTTTTTTATCAATCCAGACCTTGAACTTAATGGTTGTCTGCCTTGTACTTTATAATGTTCAATTCGTACCATGTGATGAATAGTCTGTACGTGTCAGAGACCACGTCTGTAGCAAATCTGCTGGTGTATTTCTTAACACTGGTTTTACTTTGGAACCATAAAGTAATTACTATTTTGTGAATGAGAATAAACCTATTATGCACAAATATAGCTGTACCCAGCATCCGCTCTTTGCTCTTTGGGGAAAAGAAGTTGCCTATAGGATAGGGCAGCTCAAATTTCAGTGTTCTGAAGTGCTTTTCAGCATGGCCTTCAAGAGCGAGAGAGTGCTCCCGCCCATTTCTTGGTTTCATTATGATAACAGAAATATATTTGCAGCATGTTGACAAACTCATTGGGCGTAAACAGAGGAGTTCTAATTGCAAGTTCTTATGTTTTAACGCTAAATCGGGCGATAAGTCAATGTTTCGGTTTGGCACAGTGAACTGATGTTCTCCAAAAATAGCCTGTGACACTTTTTAAAGCAAGTCGGTGGTGTACTTAGGCTGTTCACAAAAGGCTTCATTCTTGTCTACAAATGGCAACCCTCCCCTTCCCAAGGGTGCCCAACTCAAGCGAGGTCGGAGAAAAATAGATGCTTCCTGTTTCAAGGCATTTCTCCAACTCTCAGTCTCCTCCAAAAAGCAAGATTTTGGAATTTATAGGGAAAGCATGCCTAAGAAAGGTTATCTTGATTTTCATTTAACACACCCTCCCACTGACTTTTTTAAAGGTTTGTTGTAAGTATTTCTGCATAGCTGAAAACCTAGATTCCACCCTGGAGAGATCGCAGGGCTGTTCATGTTACACTCTGAAGCCATGTGTTTTCACATCATGGCAAAACCCAAGATGTAGGCAGATCCCTTGGCCCCTGTTGGCTTTGGAATTTAGTCCTTTCCTTGTTTTCCACTGTAAACTTACACAGAGAAAGACCTCCGCAGCCCTGAATGTAAGCATGGTCATTAATGTTTTCCCACACATGCCAACAGTATAGCTAAGCAAGACCCAGGAGTAAAGGAAGGAACGGGGCAGAGGTTCATGAGTGTGGTGAATGGGCGTGAGGACCTCACTAGGGTGCTCCAAGTGCCTTCCCAGAGGTGGCCACTTTCCTGGAGGGCTTGGTCAGCACAGTGACCGTGGAGGCTGATTCAGAGAAGCCCCTCCCCAACAAAGTCAGCTCTAAAGTTTATATGACCCTCCTTCAAAACCATACACGAGGATGGTTACGAAAGTAATAATATCAACCCTTTCCTTCTATCGTGGTCACTATGTGCTAATCACTTCTTATGGCTTATCTCATTTAATCCTTCCTACAACCTGATATGATAGGTATTATTAGTATCCTGAAACCCAGTCAAGTAAGGACTTTGTCCAAGGTTACGCAGCTGAAGAGTGGCAGAGAGCCAGGATCAAACCCAGGCAGTCTGGCTGCAAGGCTCACGCTCCACCTCGTATGATGCCATCGTCCAGCCTCCTGGCGATGCCTGCTCTTGTCTTTTAGCATAAACTGATTCAAATTTTTCTGCCTTGTCACAGTCTCTTCCCCTCATCAATATTTTAGCAATGGGTGTAAGATTTCATTATAAGTCACTAACTCTCAGTAATTTACTGTTCTCGTGAACTACTTTGCTTATAAGTGCCAAAACATTTTCTACCGCAGCGCACTTGTAGAGTTTTGATAGCTGGAGTAAGCCGACAACTGGGCCGGTGCACCCCCAAGCTGCATTTTGAGGTTTAACCGAGTACAAACATCCCCAGGACTCAAAGGTTTCCGAAACTCCCTCCAGTGAGCTCATTTTGCATGCCTTTGTGAGTGCCCGTGGTCCTCGGTGGCTCTCACTGACGCCCTATTGATATCTTTCAGTGTCCAATTTGATGGATTCCGTAAATAAAATGCCCTGAAGTATGGGGCTACTTCGATCGATATTTTTTGTGTTAGAAATTGAAACAGAAAAAAAAATTCTATTTTCAAATTCACTTTTAAATTGTGACAATCAACTGATTACAAATGAACAAAAAAGTGTATGAAAAATAACCGTATTTCCTAAAACTAAATCAGTGAGAAGGGGGCATTGTTTTATGTTATTGCAAATCTCTTTAATGTCTGGCTTAACGGAGGACAGCTGGAGTCTCATGTGCTTCTGCACTCCATCTGTTGTGATGTCAGTCATGATGTCGAACCTCTAAGAAAACTCAACACTTACGAGAGGAGAGTGGAAGGGGCAAGTAACATCTTAGTATTATTATAAAAATAGTTGTGATTTCATGGATCTCCTGAGAGGGTCCCTGGACCAATTTTGGGAACCATGCCCTAAAATATGGCTGATATTTACAAAACCACATTGATCTGAGTCAAGAAGGCGTAAGTCCTTTTGTAATAAGTAGGTGGTATCCTAGGGTATGAACCAGTTTACCTTTCAGCGGCATCTCCAGTGCTCCTCCGCGCTCACAGGCAGAGGTGCTCTGCCCCTTTCCTCCAGATTTGCTGTAGGCTGAGCCACACCACACTCATGCTCATTAGATGTCAGAACCCCACGTCTTGTTTTCCACTAGGCCATGAGCTTGCTGTGGATACAAACCAGGTCTGTCTAACTCATGCCCTAGAATCAAGCACATAATGCCTGGCACAGGATAGGTGAATTTTGCTGAAATGAGTAAAGTTCAATGATAAAGATATCGGTAAACAATCCAGGCAAATGCGTGTTGATTTTTTAAATTCAAATATTTCTGCTCTTTCTCAATATCATTCATCGCCTTATCAAATATCTGCTGATCTCTATAATACTCCAAGCAATAGAATAGGTAATGGGCTACAACAAAGACCAATGCACCTTGCTCTTATGCACTTGCATTTCATAGAGGAGGCAGTCAAGGAAAAGAATAAATAATTCCAGACTGAAGGAAATAAAGAGGCTGCCATTGCTAAAAGGGGAGACAGGAATGTAGGCTATTTCAGTCTGAAAGATTGCCTTTACTATTTCATTTGTACACCATCTGCCTTGAAACCGAGATCAGCCATTGCTGTTCTACAGACTTTGTGTTTAACAGTTGTATTGAGATGTCATTTACATACTATGAAATTTACCCATTGCAAGCATACAGTTCGATGATTTACAGTAACTTCATAGAATTGTGCAACGATCACCATGGTGGATTTTATTTAAAAAAAATTTTTTTAATGTTTATTTATTTTTGAGACAGAGGGAGACACAGCACGAGTGGGGGAGGGGCAGAGAGACAGGGAGACGCAGAATCCGAAGCAGGCTCCAGGCTCTGAGCTGTCAGCACAGAGCCCGATATGGGCCTCGAACCCACGAACCATGAGATCATGACCGGAGCCGAAGTCGGACACTTAACCGACTGAGCCACCCAGGCGCCCCCACCATGATCTATTTTAAAAATATTTCTATCACCCCCAAATGTTCCCTCATGCCTGTTTGCATTGAGTCAATTCCTGCTCCTACCCCCAGGCCCAAGCAATCACTGATCTGATTTCTAGATATTTCATATGAATGGAATCATATAATATGTAATCTTTTATGTCTAGCATCTTCTGCTTCGCATAATGTTTTTGAGCTTCACTCCCATTGCAGCATGTATCCGTTGTTTGTTGCTTTTTATTGCTGAGTATTATTCCATTGTTTGCCTGTATCACATTCGGTTTATCCATTCACCAGCTGGCAGACACTTGAATTGTTTTGAGTTTGGGGCTATTGTGAATACACTGCTATGACCCTTTGCATGCAGGTCTCTATGTAGACATATGTTTTCATTTCCTTTGGGTGACACTTGGGTAGAACCAATGGATCATATAGTATGTATATGTTTAACTTGTTTTTTTTGAACTGCCAAACTCTTGGCAAAGTAGATGTACCATATTACATTCTCACCTGCAGTGTGTGAGGACTCCATGTTCTTGGTATTGTTAGTCTTTCTGATTAAAGCCACTTAGTGGGAGGGGCGCCTGGGTGGCTCAGTTGGTTGAGCGTTAGACTTCGGCTCAGGTCATGATCTCCCGGTCTGTGGGTTCAAGCCCCGCATCGGGCTCTGTGCTGACTGCTTGGAGCCTGGAGCCTGCTTCAGATTCTGTGTCTCCCTCTCTCTCTGCCCCTCCCATGCTCATGCTCTCTCTCTGTCAAAAATAAACATTAAAAAAATTTTTTTAAGTCACTTAGTGGGATAGTATATTGTGCTATCTCATTTTAATTTACATTTTCTTAATGACAAAGGATGTTGATCATTTTTTTCATATGCTTATTAGCCATTTGTATGTAGTCTTTGCTGAAATGTCTATTTAGCTTTTTTCTAATTGTATAGCTTTTTAATTGAGTTGTTTGTCTTCTTAGTACTGGATTTTGAGAGTTTTTATTTTTATACTTCTGGATACAAGTCTTTTATTAGATGTTGATTTGCAAATACTTCCCCTCAGCCTGTAGTTTGCCTTTTATTTTCTTAACGTTGAATTTTTAAAAAGTAAAAGCTTCTAAATTTGGCAAAGGCAATTTATCAATTCTTTATTTTATGGACCATGCTTTTAGTGTCTTAGCTAAGGAAACTTGACCTATCCCAAGATGACAAAGATTTTCTTCTAGGTTTTCTTTTACAAATTTGATAGTTTTAGCTGTTACACTTAAGTCTATGTTTCATTTTGAATTTTTGTGTATAGTGTGGGATAATGGTCTAAGTTCATTTTTTCAAAATATGGGCATCCACTCTCTTAGTATCTTTGTATTGCCTTGGATCCTTTGTCATAAATGTAAAGGTTTCCTTCTGGGATTTCTATCTGGTTCCATTGATCTATAAGTCTGCCTTTACACCAACAAAGACTACACGATCTTGATTCCTATAGCTTTATAGAGTAAGTTTGAAATCCAGTGATAGAAGTCCTCCGATTTATTATTTTAAAAATTGTTTGGGCCATTCTAGTTCTTTTCATTTGCATATATATTTAAGTATTCACTTTTCAAATTCCACCAAAAAAAAAAAAAAAAGAAAACAAAGCCTGCTAAGATTGCATAAGGCTTGCATCGAATTGAATATTTGTCAAATTAGTAGAGATGTTCCTCTTTCATTGCCTATGTTGGTAATTATGTGTTTTTCATCTTCGTTATTCTAGCTAAAAGTTCATCAGTTTTGTTGATCTTTTCAAAGAGCCAACTTTTTATTTCATCGATTTTCTGTATTATTTTCTGTTTCCTATCTCATTGATTTCCGCTCTAACCCTTCTTTTTTATGCTTGTGTTGGGCTTAATTTGCTCTTTTTCTAATTTCTTAATGTGGTAGCTTAGATTCTTGATTTGAAACCTTTCTTTTTTCCTGATTAGACAAATATCCCTCTGACTTCTGCGTTAGTTGCATCCCACAAATATGGATCGTTTTGTTTTCATTCATTTCAGACCGTTTTCTAATTTCCATTGTAGTTTCATGTTTGATTCATGGGTTCATTAGAAGTGTGTTGCTCAATTTTCTAATATTTGGGGATTGCCCAAATTACTTTTTTGTTGTTGTTGTAGATTTCTAATTTAGTTCTGTTGTGATTGGAGAACATGCTATTATTTCAGCTTTTTTCAATTTACTGAAATTTCTTTATGGCCTATATGTGCTCTAGGCAGGGACAGAATCCATATAGTTTTGAAAAGAATGTATATTCTGCCATCAAGTAGAATGTTCTATAAATGTTAATTAGGTCAAGTTGACTGATAGCGTTGAAGCCTTCTATCTCTTTACTAATTTTTTTGTCTAGTTATTCTATCGGTTTTCTTGAGAGGAGTATTGAAATCTTCAAGTATAATTATTGAACTCTGTCCTTTCATCTGTCAGTTTGTGCTTCATGTATTTTAGGAATTGGTTGTTAGGTGTGTATATGTTTATAATTGCCATATCTTCCTGATGCATTTCATATTTATTATGTATTATCTCTCTTTGTCTCTAGGCATATTTCTTGTCCTAAAGTCCATTTGTCTGATATTAGTGTAAACACTCAGTTCTCTTATGGTTACTGTTTGCATGGTGTATATATTTCCACCCATAATTCTCAACAGATATGTGCTTTTGAATCTGAAATGTGTCTCTCGTAGACAGCATAAAGTTGAATTTATAATCTGTCTGACAATCTGTCATATGATTGGGGTATTTAGTCCCATAGCATTTGTACAATTTTTTATCTTGTTGGATTTATGTTTTGTATTTTGCTATGTTTTCTATATGCTTCATGCCTTTTTTCCCGTCTTTCTCCTTTTCTGCTTTCTTTGTTTAAAGTTTATTCATTTATTTTGAGAGAGAAAGAGTGCATGTGCACTAGCAGGAGAGGGGCAGAGAGAGAGAGGGAGAGAGAGAGAATTCCAAGGAGGCCGCTTTGAGCCTGCTGCGGGACTCAAACTCAAAGGGCAAGATCACGACCTGAGGCAAAATCAAGAGTTAGGTGCTTAACCGACTGATCCATCCAGGTGCCCCTCTGCTTTCTTTTTTAAAACATATTTTTTTGTATGCACCATTTGAATTATCTGCTGATATTTAGACTATGTTTGTGGTTATTATTTTCTTAGTTTTTGTTGTAGGAATTGCAATATATATCCCAACTTGTCCCAATCTACTTCAGCATATTACTAACTTAATTTTAATAAAATCTAGCAATTTTATCCAATATAGCCAATTTCCTCCCTTTTCCATAGATATGACTATGATTGTCATATCTATATATGTTATAAACCCCAAAATACTAAATTATAATTATTGCTTATGCAATCTTTGTGTTTTTTTTAAAGAAATGAAGGGAAGAAAAGAGAAAAGATATAGCTAAGCCGTCTTTTATATTTACTCGCATATTTACCATCTCCAACGCTCTTCATATCTTTCTGTGGAGTAGAGTTGCCATCTGGGGTCATTTCCCTTCAGCCTAAAGGACTTCATTTAGTATTTCTTATAAGGCAAGTCTGCTAAGAAAAAAACTTTCTCATTCTCTGTTTATCTATAAATATCTTTTTGTCACCTTCATTTGGGATGGATAGGATTGCTGGGTATAGAATCCTTGGTAGCAGGTTACCCCCACCCCACCCTTCTTACCACTTTGACGTTATGGTTCCATTGTCTTCTCCCTCCACTGTTTCTATTTTTTTTTTAATTTGTTTAATGTTTATTTATTATTGAGAGACAGCGAGAGACAGAGCATGAGCATCAGAGGGGCAGAGAGAGGGGGAGACACAGAATCAGAAGCAGGCTCCAGCCTCTGAGCAAGCTGTCAGCACAGAGCCTGACGTGAGGCTCGAACCCACAAACCACAAGATCATGACCTGAACCAAAGTTGGACACTTAACCAACTGAGCCACCCAGGCACCCCATCCCTCCATGTTTCTGATGAGAAGTCAGCTACCAGTCGTGCTGTCTGTTGTTTGCCCTGTACATAATGAGTTATTTTTGCTTTGCTGCTTTCAAGCTTTTCTCTTTAAGCCTTTACTTATTTAAATATATTTTTCTGCCACTTTCTCGCTTCCTCCTCCTGGGACTCCCATTTCACATGTGTTAATATATGTTTATCACTGTGCCACACACATCTTTGAGGCCCTGCTCATTGTTCTTCGACCTTTTTCCTTTCTCACCTGCAGATTGGATGATTTCTATTGACCAATGTTCAAATTCACTGATTCCTGTTCGTGTAATTTATGTCTTTTTCAACTCTAGAACTTTTGTATAGTTCTTCTTTCTCTGTTGAGATTCCCTATTTGTTGAAGCATTGTCATCATCATTTCTGTTAATTCTTTAAACAGTCTCTTTAATTCTTTGAATGTTTATAATAGCTGCTTTGAAGTCTTTGTCTGCTAAATCCAACATCAGAGCCACTCACAATCCATTTGTATTGACTGCTTTTAGTCTTCTAAATGTAGATCACCTGTTTTTTTTTTCTTTTTTCGTCGTGTCATAATTTTCTGTTGAAAACTAAACGTTTTGGAGAGTATGCTGTAACAACTCTGAGTTCTGATATTTTTAAATAGCTCACCTGAACGTAGTCTACAGGATTCATCTCCCCTGCAGTCTGCTCATTTGTTCTCTTTTTTGTTTGTTTTTTTATTTCTTATTTTTATTTTATGAGCCTGGCGTTCCTAGGGGTTGCCCCTTTATGTGCACAGCTTAGTGGCCAGCCAATGACCGGGAAGGGGTTGTGCTCAAAAACCTCAAAGTCATAAGTCTTCTTCCGTCCTCTGCCGAGCGATCTATATGGGGGTTGAGGAAAACATGCAAAGAGGCTGCACTTTGAGTCAGTCACTCAAGGCTGCCGTGACTTTGACTTTGTTCTGGGGTCTCTCCGATCTCCCCAACACGTGCACATACTTTGCTGATCGACAGGAGATGCGCAGAGAGCTTATCTGGCACCTTCTGGCTGTCTCATTTCCAGGATCTCTCTGTCACATTTTTGGTTGATCTGTCACTCAGCAAACCAAAACTGTGACCTCAAGCTAGCGGAACTCTGGGTTTTCCCTTGTGTAGTTCCCTATCAGGTTTGCTACTTTTTCTGTCGGTGCCACTGGGCATGGCTTTTGCCTTCTGCTCCAGGCCAAGTCCGCTTTGTCTGGTAGCCCCACCCTGGCAAAGACATCATTCTAGCCAGCTGAGCTAGGGGAAGCGGTGAGGATGTTCTTACACAAAGTTCTCCCAGCTTTCTATGAATAAACACTTCTCAATTTCTTTGTTGCCTTTGCTCATTATCCAGAGCACTGAGAGGATTGTTTTAACAATTGTCCAGTTTTATACTTGTTCAGGGAGAGTGAACTTACCGACCTCTTCACTCATTGGCAGTCCTACTGGCAATCCCCCAGTTTCTGGCAGTCCCCCAGTAGAAAGGAGTTTTGCTACTCTCTATTAAGTGCGTGTTTGGGGGTGCCAGCCTGGCTCGGTCAGTGGATGTGACTCTTGATTTCGGGGTTGTGAGTTCGAGCCCCACACTGGGTGTGGAGTTTACTTAAAAAGAAGGGGTGCCTGGGTGGCTCATTTGGTTAAGCGTCCAACTTCAGCTCAGGTCATGATCTCACAGTTCATGAGTTGCAGCCCCATAGCGGGCTGTCTTCTGTCAGCACAGAGCCCACTTCAGATCCTCTGTCTCCTGTCTCTGCCCCGCCCCTGCTTGTGCACTCTCTCTCTCTCTCTCAAAAATAAACAAACATTTAAAAAATAATAAAAAATAAAAATACAATAAAATACTTTTAAAAAAAGATCTTTAAAAACCTAAGTACATAAAATAAAATGTGTATTTGTGTAAAGTCTGCAGGATGTGATTGTAACGAAAGACCTCATCCTTTTGTTCGTTCCACCCTCTAGAGTTTGACCCCCAAGTCTTCTCTGCGTGGGCTTACGCCCGCTGAAATTCAAGGCAGCCTTTTTGCCCATGAACTGACCCAAAGGCAACAGGTGGGACCTGTTTTCGACAGAACTGTTGAAGAAAAATGGGCTAGTTGTCAGCTTGTTTCACTTTCATTTAATCTCTGTCATCTGGGAATACAATATAGATAGTATCAGGCCCAACAAAAGGTACATCCTGATATTACTTTCAGTTTTTTGTCTAGACAGAGAAGACGAAGCACTTGAATATCAGAAATGCCTACCACGAAAAATAAGAAAGACGGGCTCAGTGGAAGGCCAGAGGGGAGTACCTCTGCTTGTTCACTTTTTCTCTCTCTATTCTCTTTTTTTTTTTTTTTTTTAAAGAAAAAAGTTTAAACCCCACCACCCACTCATCAGGTGATTGGAGACCATAGTTGTAAAAATGTGCTGCAGGCAGAAGTTCTGAAAAATCCCAGAAAGTGTTGAAAACATCTCTAAACAAGGTATTTTTCTCCTGCACCTTTCTTGCTAAAGGTCCCAATTGCTGCCAAGAAAACCAGTGAGAACGTTAGCTGCCAAATAAAAAATTTATGACAGTGTTTGGCAAAGGACTATCTCGCTGCTTGTTTTATACATTTCCACAAGGCACTTGAAGGCAAGCCGCTTTTTTCCTTCCCCTCCCATCCCCCCGCCCCCACTTTGGGTACAGATACCTTCCCGATCACGGTTCTCGGTCTGTTTTCTAATAAAAGTAGGATTAAACAATGTAACTTTTTCCCTCTTCAGGAACCTCTGAAAATGTGAGGAAAAATGTTTTCAAATATGTGTTGCATGCAAGGGAGGGAGAAGTGCTGGGTCTGCTGGTTTAGAACAGACACATTTAGGGTCGCCCGGGGGGGCTCGGCCAGTTGAGCGTCCGGCTTCGGCTCAGGTCACGATCTGGTGGTTCACGGGTTCGAGCTCCGCGTCGGGCTCTGTGCTGACAGCTCGAAGCCTGGAACCTGCTTCGAATTCTGTGTCTCCTTCTCTCTTTGCCTCTCCCCTGCTCCTGCTCTGTCTCTGTCTCTCAAAAATAAATGTTAAAAAAAAAAAAAGTTTGGAATCGACACATTTATAGGAAAATGAGCAAACACCTTTCAGTTAATGACTTTAGACTCTTAGTGGCAGAGGGAAGCTTAGAATCCCCTCAGTTCTTACGCACTTGCACACCCCCAACACTTTGCGGAGAAGGAAATGGGGGCCCAGAAGGGGACTGTGTTCTCCCTAAGGTCACACAGCCAAGCTCCCCGGGGATGGGAGCCTGGCTCTCACCCGGGTACCATGCTTCACCCGCAGCCCAGCACGGATTCTGTTGGCTGGGGATTTTCACACACGTGCACTTACAGCACGTTTTACGAGCCTCAGAACTCAAAGCCGTTCTGCTTTATGAAAACTAAAACATCTCCTTCCCTAAAATTCTTTTAAAACTCTAACACATGAAAGCTGAGTCCAGACAAGGGCAGTGATGCTACCACAGTGGCATTGCCCGTCCATATCAGCGAAGCCTCCTGGCTCGATCATTAAGTGTTTACGTGAACCTTTAAAAGGGGCGGGGGGGGGGGGCGCCTATATCTAGGGAAAAAAAGGTCTTCTTAAACCAAGTTGGGACGTTGAGAGTACTAAGCACATAGGCTGGTGAACACCCCGAAATATTTTGCCTGCCTGTCTGAGAAAGCAAAATTATCAGCCGCAGTCTTTTCAAAACAGTTATCAGGTTCTGCCTTGGGTTGTTAATTAGCGCCGTTTAGCACACATCCCGTCCTTCTAACTCATCCCAAAGCGTTGCTGCACCCTTGTTCCTGGGCCCCAGGCCGCTCCTGCCTGTAGAGGCGGCCACGGTCCCTGTCACACGCGAGAAAGCCCAGGGCCGGGGCTGCGGCTGCCTTTTGCTGCAGCTGCGTGAAGGAAGCGAGCGTTATTTGATATAAAGTACTGCGGACAGACCAGGAGTAAGCGGATTATTTCAGACAGTGTTAGGAGGTAACTGGAGGAAGATTAGCTCGACACGAGGCAGCTATCATAAGCAAATTAGAAAACCTCCCCAATTAGTACAAGAAACCCAGATTTGTGCTGTTTGTGATCTTCTGCTGAAAGGCAAAGTGTCGATGTTATGGGCTCCAGTCTTGATTCAAGTTGAAATGTTGGCATTTCCTATCAGGGCATGTTAGCATCTGAGGCTGTGTACTGGCCTAATAAATGAAGTAAATCCCTGCTCTCCTCCACTGCCAAGCAGTCCTCATTCTGACGTTCTGTACGTTGGGTAATGTTTTATTTGGCCCTGGAATAATCTCCAGGGCATATTATAATATTTCTATACTGGGAATATTCAACATGACTCCCAGTGTCCCACACTTGATCTTTCTTTTGTTTGTTTGTCTTAGGGAACATGGATCATGCTGAAGTCATAAAAATGGAGCGTGCAAAATGCCAGATGCTACAAATGCAATTAGATACTTAAAAATAGCTTCCTTGGTGGCACTGCTTGAAATCTGAACCAGGCCTTGTTTTTCCAAACAGGGCGACACCTTTCTGCTAAGCTGCTGCTTGTGTCTTAGACCAGAGGCCCGGGTCCCCTTCAGAGCACCATGCAGATGATCAGGTCATTCTAGAAATCAGACCAGGCACTACTGTCCTGTCAACATCATGGCAGTCCCCGGCAGGTTTTCTTGTTCTCGGAGTGCACTGTGTTGTCTCTTGTTTCTTGACCTCTGATGATTCGCAGTCAAGTTGCATGTGGCAGAAACCCTCAAGAGAACCGAGCCCGACTTGGGTAAAGAAAACGAGGTGTCTGCCCTCCTCATTTTAAGATTTGAAATGCATTCCAAAGAAACTTTTATTTCACCAGAATTCAAACAACCACAAAGCTCAGAATTTATTTTGCAATCGTATCCAAGGAAGAAGGTGATGTTTTTGTGTATGTATGCAGGGACTGAGTCTGATTGTAAAAATAAGCACATAATTCGTTACAGAAACTAATTTGGAAAATGTGAGATTTTTTTTTTTTTTTAATCTCCGTGATCCCAACACTTAGCCGCAATCATTACTTTAAGCTTATGTGTGTATTTTTCTTTTTGCAAAATCGGGGTCATAGTATACATACTACTTAACAACCTTTGCTTTTTAGCTAATATATAATGGGCAAGAAAATTGGTGGTCTTTATGCTGAGTACAATAGTTCAAGATCCTCTGACACCTTCTGAATCATCAAGAACAAATTTGTTCAATGTAGTTTTAGTATTAATTGTATTCTAGTATTTTTTTTCTGTTTTTTAATGTTTATTTATTTTTGAGAGAGAGAGAGAGAGCATGAGCAGGGGGAAGGCCAGAGAAAGAGAGAGGCAGACACAGAATCCAAAGCAGGCCCCAGGCTCCAAGCTGTCAGCACAGAGCCCAACGCGGGGCTGGAACCCACGAGCTGTGAGATCGTGACCTGAGCCGAAGTCAGATGCTTAACCGACTGAGCCACCCCGGCGCCCCAGCGTACTTTTTCTTTGAGAATTATCAGTATCCGAATAACATTTGTGGCCAGTCTCAATTCACTGGTGTTACATGAAATATTATCATATCACCATATTCCTTTGAGCAAAACTTTGCATTTTCTGTTTTTACATGCATGATCTAATTTGAACATCACAAGAACCTATAAGGTAGGGGAAAAAAAGAACAGATGTTGTTATCCCTGATTTTATTCATAAATGCAAAATGAGCCAGAATGTAGATGCAACATAATGCCAGAGATTGCTCCTCACACCATGCATGGTACATGGTCTTTGAAATCAGACCTGATATTAAATACCAACTTTGCCACTGACTTGCTGTGTGATCGTGGGCAAATTAACCTCCCTAAAGGGGCGCCCGGGTGGCTCAGTCGGTTAAGGGTCTGACTTCGGCACATTCCGTGATCTTGCGTTTTGTGAGTTCAAGCCCCGCGTCGAGCTCTGTGCTGACCGCTCGGGGCCTGGAGCCTGCTTCGGATTCTGTGTCTCCCCCTCTCTCTGCCCTCCCCTGCTTATACTCTGTCTCTCTCTGTCTCTCAATGATAAATAAACATTAAAAAAAAAATTTTTTTTTTGGCGGCTGGTTGTGTGGCTCATTAAAAAAAAATTTTTTTTTGGCGGCTGGGTGTGTGGCTCAGTCCGTTAAGCATCCGGCTTCAGCTCAGGTCATGATCTCATGGTCCATGAGTTCAAGCCCCACGTCGGGCTCTGTGCTGACAGCTCAGAGCCTGGAGCCTGCTTCAGATTCTGTGTCTCCCTCTCTCTCTGCCTCTCCCCTGCTCACGCTCTGTCTCTCTCTGTCTCAAAAATAAATAATAAAAACATTTAAAAAAAATTTTTTAATTAACCTCCCTAAGCCTCAGTTTCCTCTAGAAAACAACAACATTGACACCTTTGTCATAGATCTCCTATGAGATTTAAAAGAATTTGTGTAAAGTACTTAAAATACCATAAGGCACAAAAAAAGATAAAAAATAAACTTTACCATTATTTTTCTTTTTCTCACACATTCCCTCTCTTGTAACATTGTGAATAAATTATGTTTCCTTTTTCAATTTACTCAATTCTTAGGTGAGTGGTATTTTAAATAATAATTATATACATAATAATCAACAGTTGGAGAAAATGTACAATTACCTAAAGATAGAAAAACACCTACCACCCACATACAAACACTGGTAACGCTTAGCTACGTTTCCTTCCAGTCTTTTTTTCCCCCCTGCACAAAGGCTTGCCATTTGTCTTTGGCCATATCAACTAGTATCACAAACTAATGAAATATAGGAGGTAGTTAAGGCATGTGTTTCCGAGAAAGTGTTCTGCATGCCACCCCACGCTGCTCATTTCCAGAATATAAAAGAGGTGCCCCGTTTGGAAGCCTACTTCCATTGGCAAGAAGCCAAACTCGGGGGTCATGGCGGAGGTACAACGAGGTTGTCTCAAGAACCCGATGTATCTGAATGCACTCGGTCCCTAGCCCACTGATCCTGTAGCCTGGGAGAAAATTCTGTAAAACTCAGCCCACCTGTTCATAAGACCAGTTTGTCTGCATAAAAAGAGGGTCTGACAAGGCTGCAGCCGAGGTTACCATCTGTCAGGCCTGAAGTCAGCCATGTTGTCACCCAAGGCATGGGCAGCTCAGAATTACTGCTCTCTAGTATCTCCAACCACTGGGAAGAAAAGCTTCTCCTAGACTCTTAAAAGGTGTTCTGTTCAGGCCGAAAGGAGAATTCCTACAGCCAAGCATCTCCTGTCAGCTAATTTGATAGTTCTCTATCAAGTAAACCATTAGTGAATACATTGATTCTTTTTTTTTTCCTTTTTTTTTTTTTTTTTCAGCTCTGCCTTAGCTATTCCCAAGATTTCTCTGAACCAGTTGGGCAAAATTGATTTTTATTAGTTCCACTGGCCTTGTGGAAAATTATCTCATGAACTGGTTTTTATAAGAAGACTCAAAGCAGAGCACAGGGTAAAAAATAAGCCTATAGCAGTCAAAACTGTTGTCTGAAATGTCTTCAGACTGGAAGGCTGAATTTATTGCACAAAACAAGTACCAGCAAGGCAGAGGTGTGCAGTCCTGCTCGTTATCACCGGAAAGGGGAACCAAAAAGCCGAGTAAAAAATTAAATTTTAATAATGCCAGTGATATTTTCTAAATCTTTCCTGACAGAAAGATTCTCATTATTTTTATCTGTCTCCGAGTAGGTTCTTTTAGTTGCCATCTCAGAAATGGCCTCAGCTATGATTGTTTTCTGGGCTTGAAAGCATCTGAAAAACCAAATATATACAGAGAGAAATATG
The DNA here is from genome assembly GCF_014898765.1 of Herpailurus yagouaroundi. NCBI lineage: Eukaryota > Metazoa > Chordata > Mammalia > Carnivora > Felidae > Herpailurus > Herpailurus yagouaroundi. The sequence continues at coordinate 50,271,858 of NW_024412404.1, forward strand.
CGTTAGATTGTTCAAGGAAGAGCCGTGACCGTGGTAACATTTCAGCTCGTGTGTTTGCAGCCAACATTCGCTGGGAACGCCTTCGAGTTTCACAAAAGAGGTCCATGTTGTTAAGACAATTGAAGTAAATCCCGGAACAAAAGGGACCCGCGATCCACTGCACTTGGCTAAGGAGAAACCCAGGGGCCCCCAGTCCCAAGTTGGTTTGTTCTGGGAATCTCCCCGTGCTCGCCACGAAAGGAGATTCAAGGGAAAAATGGAAAAATCCTATTGTTTTCGTAAACGTGCGAACTCGCCTTCCAAGTATCACATGCTATAGAATTCTTTGGGGCTAAGAGGAAAAATCAAGCCAGAGTCATTAAAGTAGCCAACCCACGAGGATGTGAATTCCTTTCGTTGCCTTCATTCTTCGGTGCCTATGTGTAAACCTGTCTTGGTCCCAAAAGGATTTATAGCAAATTACCTAAATATATACAATAGATTTTCTCTATATAAAATGAAGCCAGGAGTGAGGTTAGCACACACACTTGGAACAGCCTATACATTTGTGAGAGGTGGGCCACAAATCTATCTCTAGGCATCCTGGCAGTCAAGTTGAAGAGGAAGATGGTTTCAGTTACATGAGTCAATATCCATAAGATAAAAACATGGCTCTTTCCCCTACCCCGACGAGAAAGAACACCTTCCCATGGGACCTCATTGCAGGGACACACGCTGTGCAGGGTAATAAACAACATGTTCAAGAGCATCCTTACAGGAAATATGAGCTCCACAGGGCTGTTTCTTACTGTTCCTCTGTGCATGCCAGCGGCATCGCGCCAAGAAACAGGTGAGAGCGCATGTGCGAACCTAAACACCACCATCCAGATGGCCCCCCCCCGGGGGCTCTGCTGCTCCAGAGAGAGACCCTAGTGTCTCCAGGAGAGATGGACCCCCTCCATGAAGCTCCTCGATCAACCCCGTATCTCTCCGCTGGACTTCTGACAGAGGGTCGGCAGGGAACTTTGAGGTTGTTCCCTCTGGCAAGGACCTGGGTGGCACCGCCTTATATTGGTAATTAGGCGCCTTCGTGTTGTCTGGTAGCCAGTTAAAGGGTGGATTCCACCATCCACTTTTGAAAATTAAGGCCAAGGAGCTTGAGGGCAGTCCCTCCAAAGGATGACAGGGAAAAAAAGTGGCTCCCCCTTTGTAACATTCAGGCTGCTTTTTGGCTCAGTTCTGTAAAGATCCCTCCTAAGTAAGGGTTGGTTTTTCTCTGCGTTGCAGCTAAATAAAGAACCTGAGAATATGTTCGAAGGCCACTCTACTCAGCAATTTATGTTCTATCTTTTTATCAAGTCCAAAGGCATAGTCCTCAGCATCAGGAGTGCTTGGGTCACATGTATTTACCACTATTTTAGAGATGGGGAAACTGAGGCACATTTACTTGTTTTTCACAAGATCACTCGGTAGACTGCAAGTCCCTCTTTGCCACTTACCCTCCAATAGAAACCGCTTGGTTTCCCATCCCAGGCCTACTGGCTTATAAGATGTTGCACGTAAGAGGCACACCATCCTCCATGAGAATCACCAGCTGGGCTCTTCTGTGCATTCTGCAGGCTGTGAAGGTCAAGGGGGCTGCAGATGTGGGGTCCGGCCGACCTCTGCCTGTGCTTTTCATCACCTTGTGAGAGGTCCGCAAGGCACACACAAGCTGGTTTGTGGCTTCTGTTGACCTCTCGCTGGCCTTCGACCCGGTAGTTAGGAATCGGTTATGGGCTAAGCTGGATACACTCAGTGTAGACCCTGGTTATTGATGCTTCTCTCGAGGTTGAACTTCACACTTCTGCAGGGTCAGGAGGGCCTCCAAGGGAATCCCCAGTACAGTAGTAGGGCAAGATGCTCTCACCCACCCACCCCCTTCCTTTTCATTTGTTCCTTAATAACCAGTCAGAGGTCACAGACTGAACACCCACAGGCCCGCTCTGCCCCACAGACAGATGTGCTTTGTTTGGCCACTCGGTGCTTTGGAAAACTTTTACTTGGTTGCCAATGTTTAAAACTTGGAGGTTTCACAGAAAGAACACAATTTCTGGCTTCTGTTGGCAAATCAGAAGATCCAGCTGTGCGAAGCCCACTTTGAGCCCCGTGGCAAGCAGGAGCAGCACGCCCCCCACCTCCCCCCGCCCCGCCAGTCTAGAAAACAGTCAGGCACTCCGGGTTCTCCCAGTCCCCACTCCTGATGCCCTTGGACTGGATAGAATAACAGTTAGAATAACACGTGTTGTCAGGCCAGCAGGTGACGTGGCTTCACCTGGCACAGACCTGGAGATCCTGCGATCTGATCATCACCCCACCCCAGCCTCCTCCCCCACAAAGAGCTATGAGTCAACCATCCTGCTGATGGTTAAGCCTTCAGAGGAGGCCTTCTTAACCTGGAGTTTCCCTGCTCTAAAATGATTAATGCTGCTCTGGGGTATGTAAAAATCAGCGTAAGGGAAAAGATTATGAAGGACATGTCATAAGTTTGAGCACACGGTGCACGACTCTCGGGGGGCATCATGTGCTCTCCGGCCAGGAAAACAGAGTAGCCCAGGGATTAGCACCAGCAGGAGGTCGAATGGAATGGAATGGAATGGAATGGAATGGAATGGAATGGAATGGAGGGACCAGGGGCAGAGCAGGATGCCCGGAGCCCAAGAATGAGGTCACCTGATGGAGGCTGGAAATATAGAGGCCTGTCAGGAGCCACAGTAGAAACGGAGCTGCAGAGAAGGCAAAGAAAGGGAAGAATACCCTGGCTTCTCTCTGCCTCCCACCCCCGGTGTCCTCCCAGTGCCTCCCATTGGCTGAATGCGGCGGGAAGCCAGTCGACACAGAGTGACATGGCGGCAGGTAGCAGCCTCTCTATGCTGCAGAGAAAAGCAATAAAGGAACGGGAAAAGGACTGAGGAGAAGCAGCCTCAGAACCGGCACCACGGGGATATGATTCAGATATCATTCAGCTTGCCACAGAGCGAAATCTGGACAAGACAGAAAAGTCATAATCTAGAAATTGTAACCACATCCCTCAAGAGTTGACAGAGATGCAGGTAGCTGATAAACCACTGCCAAAATGTTCCTTCCTCCTGACATCCAGAAAGAAAAAAGGTGTAAATCCATCACAATTAGGAGATAAGTATCTAACATCATATCTTGCAGAGAAATAATGTTAGAGCTCATCACAAAAGCCGAGGCAGCTGCGTCTCCACCAATGCAATCTCAACCAGCCATGTTTCCAAAGAGGCATCTCGGCTGCCAGGGGGTGTCCCCAGGGAAACTATAACAGAGCCGGAAGAGGCAGCCTCCACCTTCCTGGGTAACTTAGTAGCTGCTGAAGATGGGGCTACCGGGAGCGTGGCTCAAGCCTGGACCCACCGAGGCAAGCTAATCAGGGTCAGCAGCAGGATGCGCCCTGCAGGAATTGGAGAGAAATCTGCAGGCTTTCCAGGCCAAGGCACCTGAGGTGGGGGCGGGGGGAGGGGGGGGCGGGGGGATCTGTCTACTGGAGGGGGAGCAGCCAAACAGGAAAGAGGTACAGGGCACATTGTGGGGAAATCTGTGAGTCCTAATAGAGCAGAATAATAATAATTCTTATACTTACATACTGAGCAGTTACTATTACCAAGTGCTGACCTAAGACCTTCATGTGGAATTAACTTATTAATGTAATTCATTGAGGTACTGCTATTACTGGCCATTTATTTATTTGTTTATTTGAGAGAGAGAGAGCACGAGTGGGGGAGAGAGGCAGAGGGAGAGAGAAAGAGAAAGAATCTTAAGCAGGGCTCAAACCCATGACCCTGGGATCTTGACCTGAGCTGAAATCACCCCCGTTCCATTTTTTTTCTAATGAGGAAACCGAAGCAGTGGTTCTTTGGAACTTCCAGATTCCTTGCGTTGGTGCTTTTGTTTCTCTTTTTCAGTAGAGGACCAAAGGAGGATTGTCCACATTCTGTGCTGCCAGGAGAGAGTAGTTTCCAGAGAGAGAGTACATTCCCAATGTCCAGGCGGGGACACTGGGAAGAACACTGCCATCTACTATCACCATCACACCATAAAATAAGAACATTTTCACCTTCTCACGCAAACGTGGCAAAAGGACTTAACCTCCGAGAAATAATGAAGCAACTTGCACAGCTGGTGTGTGGCAGATCCTGGGTTCGAATCCGGGCAGTTTGGCTCCAGAAATGAAAGGAGCTGATCGACTTCTGTCCGAATGGCTTCTCTGGAGGATGGAAGGGTGGGGGGGGCCCCCAAGCCAGGAGGAACGGCAGGTAGCCAGCTGAGCAGGGCAGTGAGGCTGCTCACAATACAGGGGCAGGACCCAGTGGGAGTGGGGAACCTCAGGGCACCCAGCAGGAGGGGGCGGGCGTGGGGGAGAAGCACCTAAACTGGGAGCTGGGAAAGGGGTCATCCTGGCCTGTCATCGTGATAGGCTGCCTTGTGCTGAGAACTTGACCACGGCTACATCTGAAGTGGGCCTTGGCTTCTCCCTGGTTAGGCCTGAGCCACCAAATCTGGGTTGTCATAAGTCAGGATCATTGTGACATTAAATGACATCACACATGCAATAGACATCCAAGACCACAAAAGGACACCCTGCCTTTTTAAGAGTGTCTAGAACACAGTCCTGTGTGCTGCCCACACCCTGTGCCGAGAATGCTTGGGAGAGATTCCTTTATTACATTTCATGGATGAAAAGAGACTTTTAGACCTTTCCCAAGATCACACAGTGCGTCTAGCTAATTCTCTCACCTGCTTTTTTCTGTCAGGCAGTCTATTCCGACAGATGCATTAGATTAAATCTTCTGCAGATCGGGCATCTTCCTAGGGTATATTCCCTCATCTGTAGGATAGGTGATGTAGACATAATAAAAAATCATGCTGTTCGAGGTCACTGGGGGACAGGCAGTTGTGAGAGGACAATTGCCATTCCCTTTTTCCCCCGAATTCAAGGAGGGATCAGGTGATCATGCATTTACCTAGAAGAGAGAGGCAGAGAGGACAACGGCCAATGTGCCCATAACTGAAGAAAACTGATGAAATATGCTACTGAATAAAAATGAACCTCATCTAGGGGTGCCTGGGCAGCTCAGTCGGTTGAGCGACCGACTTTGGCTCAGGTCATGATCTCACGGTTTGTGAGTTCCAGCCCCACGTCGGGCTCTGTGCTGACAGCTCAGAGCCTGGAGCCTGCTTTGGAATCTGTGTCTCCCTCTCTGTCTGCCCCTTCCCCACTCATGTTCTGTCTCTCTCTGTCTCAGAAATAAATAAACATTAAAAAAATTTTTTAGGGTGGCACCTGGGTGGCTCAGCCAGTTAAGCGTCCGACTTCAGCTCAGGTCATGATCTCGCAGTCTGTGAGTTCGAGTCCCGCGTCGGGCTCTGTTCTGACAGCTCAGAGCCTGGAGCCTGTTTCAGATTCTGTGTCTCCCTCTCTCTCTGACCCTGCCCCATTCATGCTCTGTCTCTGTCTCAAAAATAAATAAACGTTAAAAAATTTAAAAAAAAAATTTTTTTTTTAATGAATATCATCTTAATCATTTACTGTGCATTTACACTGGGCACTAAGAAAAGAGTTGACTTTGGTTAATTAGCATTCTGTACTTTCAACAAAATTAACTAGCATACCCCATTATTCTGTCTATGGAGAAGCATATAAAGATGAAGATTTCAGGGGTCCCTGGGTGGCTCAGTCAGTTGGGCGTCCGACTTTGGCTCAGGCCACGATCTCACGGTTTGTGGGTTCGAGCCCCGCGTCGGGCTCTGTACTGACAGCTCAGAGCCTGGAGCCTGTTTCGGATTCTGTGTCTCCCTCTCTCTCTGCCCCTCCTCTGCTCACGCTCTGTGTCTCTGTCAAGAATAAATAAACATTAAAAAAGATTAAAAAAAAAAAGATGAAGACTTCAACGACTTGCCCTTCAAACAACCAAGAAGAGTCTGGTAGAAGACGTAAGACAAACCGATTATATCAATAACCACCATAGTATTGGGGTGTCCTGCAGGGGTGGAAGATAAGATTAGGGGGGTGATTTGAGGCCTTGGCGAAAGTGGGGATGAGAATAGTCTCCATGTCACAGGATTGTTGTGAAGGTTCAACAAAGTGTAGAAGAGGCCAGAACAGCACCTGGCCCAGAGTAAATGCCCAGTGAGTACGAGCTGCAGGTGTGATGTGGCTATGTCTGTGCTCAGTCCTTGATGAGGCATTGCCCCCATCACCAGGGACACCACCCCGCCGAGGCCTGAGGAAGAATCCCCAGAGAGTCCAGCTGGGTCAGATTTTCTAGCTCCGAGATTCGAAAACTTTCATGGTTCTCTGATTGGGACTTATCTTTTTATTTTTTATTTTTGGAGAGGACAGAGGATTGTCCACTTTTTATTTTGCCGAGTAAGAGAGACTAACTTCCAAGGAGAGAGTGTATTTCCAATGTCCCAATAGGGTCATCGAGGCAAAAACCTACCATCTACTATCACCATCACACCGTAAAAGGAAGGGCATTTGAACTTGAACATGGGAACGGTGGACAGGACAGAATCTCAAAGAAACGGGCAGTCCTTTAAATTGTGTAATCTCGTTTTTGGGGAGAAGGAGCCTTCCGTGTTACTCTTTGTTTATGGCTTCAGCTTCAGTCTGGAATTGGGGAGCCACTGTCTTCCGTCACGCATGCACCAGGTCGTGTTTCTTGATTTTGTCGAACGGGCCCCCTCAGAAGCAGCGTGTTTGTGAAGTGCCATCGCGTGCCGTCGCCATGGTGGCCCTGGCCGCTCGGATGAGCCTGAGCATTACTGTGAAACAAGAATGGGCCTGGGGGGTCTGAAGGCCCAACTGTCCCCCAAATGGTTGACCTTGGACACATCCCTTCGCCTGTCAGGGCCACAGGGTCCTCACCTCTGTAACCAAGAGTCCTGCCCGGGGTGTGGAGACCTCCGCCAGCTCTAGCGGTCTGCAAACCTGTGAGGGTTTAAGTATATCATGCGTTTCTAGAGCATCATTATTTCATTCCTTTCAAGTTTTTTCTAAGCACTTTGATTCTATCTGAAAGCCCAGTCACCAGCAAAGCCACCCTCCAGGCCCCTTGCCATGGTGGAGTCCATATTTGAGAATGGCGGTGGCCGTGGTGCCCCAGCTGAAATTTGATGTCCACATTTGGCAACAGAGCGCAACGTAACCGCAGATTACTGATCAAAACCCGTCGGTCTTATCAGTGAGCTCTGACAGGTACTTGCTGGCTGCCTTCCCAGGCTGGGAAGGCATCCCCGAGCCAGCCAACGGGACCCCCTCCTCCCGCCTTTGATGTCCATGCGGCCACCTCAGAGAGAAGGAAGCCCTGCTGGGGAGAGAGTCGCTGTGAGGCCCAGATAGACGCCAGCCTGTGGAAACAAGAAGCTTGGCGAGCTTGAGGAGGCTGCGGCCTCCTGGACTGCTGCCTCCCTCCGCCTTCCCAACCAGCCTCTGGAAGTTTCCCAGGCAACTTCTCCGACCTCTAGACAACTTTCTTCCCTCCTCTCACTTTTCCTGAAATGGCATCCTCTCTCACAGCATTATTTGCCGACCGCACGCATGTAAAGGGCTTTTACCTTCCAAAGTGCCTTACCATCTTTAATGAACTAATCCCCGTCTCCCTGTGGTTGGGGGAGCCGAAGTTGCTTGGGAAGGAACTGAAACCCACCCCAGGCAAATCCACACAACAAATTGGCCTGCACTGGCATTGCTCTAATGATGGCCTTTGTTGTCAGGTTTCTGTGATTGATTGCTCATCGTGACACCCTGAGCTCCCACAGGGCTGCGACTCTCGTGTTACCTTTTTTCTTCGGAAGGACTTGGCCAAACCGGCCATACCTGTCTGTGCGTGGCCCGAGGACCACCCTGTTCTCCAGCAGAAAAGGGCCAGCCTTCCGTAGCTTTTAGCTGTTAGACCAGGAGCGAGCAAACTGTAGTTAGCCCACTGCCTGGTTTTGTATGGCCCACAGGACCAAAATCACTTTACATTGTTTCTTTTTTTTAATATTTATTTTCGGGAGAGCGCAAGTGGGAGAGGGGCAGAGAGAGGGGGACGGAGGATCCGAAGTGGGCTCTGTGCTGACAGGCTGACAGCACAGAGCCCCATGTGGGGCTCGAACTCAGGAACCACGAGATCCTGACTTGAGCTGAAGGCGGACCCTCAACCGACTGAGCCACCCAGGTGCCCCCCCTTTACGTTTTTAAATGATTGAAAAAAATCAAAATAATTTTTTTGACGTATGAAAAGTATATGAAACTCAAACTCCCGTTTCCTAAAAGGAAGTTTTCTTTGAACACAGCTACCCTTGCCCGCTTACGTTGTCTAGGGCCGCCTTCGTGCCACAAAGGGCAAAGCTAGCACTTACAACAGAGACCGCATGGTCCACAAAGCCTGAATATTAGTGTCATGAGTTGAAGTGTGTTCTCCTCTGACCCTCTGGCCCCCCAAGTTCATGTGTCGAAGCCCTAACCCCAGGACCGTGGGACGTGACCTTATTGGGAAATAGGCTGACGTTACTGGTTAAGATGAGGCATACTACAGCAGGGTGCTCCCCTAATGCAGTAGGAATAGCGTCCTTATAAAAAGAAGAAACTCGGGCACAGATACACGCACAGGGAGACGGCCATCACCTAGACGGAGATCAGGGTGACACAGGCACCCCAAATATTGCCAGCGCACCACCAACAGCAGGGGAGAGGCGTGGAACAGATTCTCCCTCCGCCTTTGGAGGAGCCAACCTGCCAACACCTCCGTCTCTAGCTTCTAGCCTCCAGAACTGTGAGACCAAGAAATTTCTGTTGTTGAAGCCCCCAGTGTGTGGTCCTTTGTAAACTAATGCATTTGCTCCCTCGTCCCTTTACAAGAAGACAGTTGCTGATCCCTGTTGAACTAAGTAGAAATTTGGAAGTGGGGCTAAGCTACTCTGGTCCTCACTCAGGACCTAACCTAGGTGTGCCAGGGCTCAGGCACCCGTCCCTGTCTCCTGGGTTCCTCGCTGGAGTGTGCTCCTTTCTCCACCTATCAAAATGTATCCCTCCTGTGCCCTGTTCCCTCAGGGCTGCCGGATAACCCACTTCTCCTCAACTTAGGTCAGGAAGTGTGGACAATGAATGGTGGGTGATGGCTTAGTACGTTGGCCCAGAGATGACATCTGGTTTTCCTCTTATTTTTGTTTTAATTTTTTAAAATTATTTATTTATTTATTTTTATTTGAGAGAGAGAGAGAGAGAGAGAGAGAGCGTGCACACGCATGCACGAGCAGGGGAGAGGGGCAGAGGGAGCGAGGGAGAGACTCTCAGGCAGGCTCCACACTCAGGGTAGAGCCTGCCATGGGACTTGATCCCACCACCCCGGGATCATGACCTGCGCCGAAATCGAGAGTCAGATGTTCAACCGACTGAGCCACCCAGGTGCCCTGGTTCTCCTCCTGTTTTAAATGTCTTATCCCAGAGGCAGGAGTCTTATGAGACAAGTCCTCTCAGGTCCCCCATCCCATGTGGCTTTGGGCAGCTGCCCGCTCTGTTCATGAATGGAAATTCTCATTCTGAGATGAAAGAAACAACAGCTCCTAAAGATTAGGGGCCCCACAGCTCGGGTCAAAATTTCCAGGGAACCAGGCTGGGACTCTCCTGCCCTTAGAGGAAGACTTTGTACAGTCCCAAAGTGAATATGTGATGCAGCCTTGGAAACGTGGGTGGAGACATGGAGACCAGTCCTCAGAAAGACCAAGCCAAGATGGCCAGGTCCATATCCTGTTCTGGATCCAAAACTCCCGTGTATCTGTGTCCTGGGGTTGCCATAATGAAGTATCACAAACTGAGTGGCTTAAAACGACAGCAATTTATTCTGTCACAGTTCTAGGGTCTTGACGTCTGAAATCAAGGAGTCAGCAGGGCCATGTTCCTTCTGAGGGCTCTAGAGAAGAATCCTTCCTTACCTCTTCCAGATTCTGTGGCCCCAGGCATTCCTTGGCTTATAGCCAAACCTCTTCAGTCTCTGCTACCAACCTCTCACATGGCCTTATTCCCTGTGTCTTTCTGTGTCCTGTCTTCCTATAAAAACACCAGTCACTGGATCCAGGGCCCACCCTACACCACCCTAATTTTATCTCAAGATCCTTAACAGATTACATCTGCAAAGACCCTATTTCCAACTGCAGTCACCTTCTGAGGTTCTGGGTGGACATGAATGGGGTGGGGTGGAGAGGGACACTGCACCTCAGTAAAATCAGTATGGTTGAAGTGAGAGAAGTCTCAACCAAACTTGCTGAAATCCAAAGGAAAGTGTTTGACTCCTGTGACTGGGAAGTTTCAGTGTGACTCTTCCTGCACGCAGCAGGATCCAAGGGTCCAAATAATGCTTTTAGGAATCAATCTCTTTTCCTCATCTCTGGACACTGTGTTCCTCCATGTTGGCATCTTTCAGGCAGGTTGCCATCCTGCAGGGTGATAAGAATGGCCTCTGGCTGTTCTAGGCTTCCATTGTCCCTACAATCAATCCCAGTAAAGAGAGTACCTTTTTCTTGACTTTCCAGAAAAAAAAAAAAAAAAAATCCCCAGAGGTCTCTATCTGGCTCCGGTGACGTGCCAGTTCCTGAACAAATACTTGTGCAAGGAATAGAGAGCTGTGATTACCTGGGCCTGCCTGGGTCATATGTCTACCTGTGGAATCAGAGAATTGGGGTCAACCCTACCTGAACTCTTGGGGTGAGCCTGAGGATACTTCCCAAAGATGCAGAATACAGAAGACCCTGGATGGCCACGTATCAGGGGAGCAGAACAACCATACAACTCTAGCTCAGATGCAACCGTGTGCCCAGCTTTGAAAACGATGCTTCAAATTCAAGTTAATGTTACAGGCTGATGACAAGGAACCATATCCCCTATTCCTGTTTGCATTTCTTTCTGGTGAACGCTAACGTTGAATTTGATATCGAACTTAGAGAGCCTTTCCCTTGGCCCGTGTTTTTGAGAACTTCCCAGAGAGACACAGGTGCAGACTCCTCGGCACAGTTTACCCCATGCTCTCATGATTGCTAATCGTTCTGCTCGTTGTTCCTGTTCTGTCAGACCCCAGAGGTGGGGCATCATTATTCAGGCCCGTTGGCCAGGCAGGAAAGCCTGTGCAGGACGGGGCACTGAACCTATGGAGTGTCGGGCACTCTCCAGCTAATGAATGCAGGCTTGCAAAAGAGTTTGGACACTGCTGGCATCCTTAATGGGAGGGTGGCTAATAGCTAACTCCTAAAGCTGTGCTCATCTACGCGCAGCCCTTAGAAACCAGGAAGCACACAACATAAACCTTCAGAGGAGCCCTTGTAGGTAGAGCCTCTCCTTCATGCATTCAGCAAGCACATTTTTGAGAATGTCTGTGCCAACCTCTGTTTGAGACACTAGGAATACAAAAGACAAAGGAGAGTCAGACCCTAGAGTCTACTTTTTATTGGAGAAACCCGCACAGAAACAGAAAATCATAAAACTGTGTGATAAGGGATGCACAGGGAAGTACAAGAGTCAGACAAGGTCACGGTCAGGAAATTCTTCATGGAAGCAGTGGGAACGACACGCTGTAGATCAAGGACTTGGTTTTGGAATCTGGGTGAATCAACCTAACAATGCCTTTAGGTCTCAAATAACAGAAGACCTAACTCAAACTAACTGGAGAAATTAAGTTAACTTTTTTCTCATCTAACCCAAAGTCCAGAGGAAGGGTCGTTTGATACAGGGTTTCACCATGTTTTCAGGACCAGGGTTCCATTTCTCTGCCATTCTTTCTACTGCGCTATCCTCCGCGGGTCAGCTTCTCGGGATGGCTCCCCTTGTGGAAACAAAACGGCTGCAGCAGATCCAGGCCTAACATCCACACCCCATATGATCCAGGTGACGCAGCATTCGAAGCCAGGCTCCTGGGACACACTCGGTCGGAATGGCCTAAGTCACGTGGGTGCATCCCATCTCATTAAGCCATTTTTCATCGTCTTAAGACAACTCTGCTGCGAGTCCAGGGGAGTCTCCTGGGCAGTGGTGTTCCATGTGATGAGTCGGGGATCCAGGCAGGAGCAGTGCCCGCCGTCCTGTAACTCCACTCCTGAAACATACAGCCTCCTGAATGAGAATGGCAAGGGAAGAGCCAGCTGAGAGTCAAACACTGCAAGTCAGATGCCACCCCCTGGCATGGGAGTGACAGCCAGCACTTCTGCTCACATTTCGTTGACTTAACGCAAGTCACGTGGCTGCACCTAACTTCAAGGGACAGGTGAGAGCCGTCTGTGCCTAGAAGTAGAGAACAGGGTGACGCCTCCTGCGACTGGAATTTCCGGGCTTCTCAAGCAGGAGAGAGAACCGCACCACGTGCCACGCCCGCCTGCCCCCTCTCTACCCAGTCCCCTCGATCCCGCTGCCACACGCAGGAGCTTGTTTCCAGAAGGGGAGGAGACTGGCAATGGAAAGATTAGCCGCTCCCAGGGTTCCACACGGGGATCAGTATTTTCAATAGTACTTTGTGAGTTCAGCCTCAAAGTAAATGGTTAATTCATCTTGTATCAACAGCACTGTGATTCATAATGTAAACTTGGAGAATCCTTGATGTTTCGGGCCCACATTCCTTTTAATTTGGCTCTGCGTTCTTTTAAAGCCACAGTGTGCTCACTTAATAGAATGCAGCATGCAAATGCACAAGTTTTTGCCCGGAGGCAATTTAGCCTGGCTGTTTCAATGGATGTCTTCTTTCAAGTGTATATTCTTTCTTAAATTATTTACTGGGTAAACACACTTTGCATTTTCAAAAGGGAGATTAAGACAGCTTGCTGCCGACCTAGCTGAACGTAAAGCCCCCGGTTGCCCAAAGTTAGAAAGAAGTTACTTCAGGCTTCCCCAAAGTTCCTTCCCTGGCTCGCTAGCTGGGAACCCCTCTCCCGGCTTGTTTTTCTGATTCTCTGCAAACTCCCTGTTCCTTTCTGCTTTGCCTACAGCAATACCTGCCAGCCGCCCCTGGCTGTGACTGTACTCCAGGCTTCCTCACAGATGGGGCCCGCCAATGCCAGCCTTTGTTCCCCTGCTCCGGGCTGGCTGGTTCCTATCCATTCACGGGCCCCAGCAGCTCCCTTTTCTGGTCCTTAGAGGCACCATATCAACCTATAACACCTTTGAGGTCCAAAGCTGGGTTGCTAGCCTGAGTCAAGCTTACTTCCAACTCTTGTCTGCTCCAACTCTTCCCCCACCCCCCCTTCTACACGCTTTGTCCTAAAGATCTGCCAGCCCTTGGTTTGAAAGCAAGTGCTCTCTCCTGCGCACATCCTCCACCGCCCGCCTCCGTTCCGCGAGGACCGTTCCTTCTCTTAGCTTCAGGGAGAAGACCCAGCAGCGCTCGGAGAAGGCATATGGCATGAAGTTGCCTCTTTGGGGGGTTTGCTTCAACTTGTAACTTCAGCCTTTTCTGTGCGGACTCCCTGCGTTTTTCCTGCATATTGAGTTTGCGCAGGTTTCTCCTCCGTTCACCCTTGAATGGACCCATTACAATTACAGGAGCTGTGTTCTTTGATGATCATCCTTCGGGTGGGTCTCTTTTGAGTGCGGTGTGCCAGCAACTGTCCTGTGTGTGCTGGGGCTGTAGAGGAGACGGCTCCGGGCTCCGGACACACCAAGGAGTGAGTGGACAGTTCGGTCTTTCTGAATGTCTGTGACCCCAGCAGAGAGGTCAGGCTCTCCTGGGATCGGTTATGTGCTGAGTGAATTAAACATATAAGCTGTGAAGAATGACTGTGGGGGAATCACACCCCTGTTGGCCTTGAGATGAGGGAAGCCCAATTTGGAAGGCCAGGGAAGAGCTGAGGATTCAGGGATTCCTGTGTATTCATTTTGCTAACCATGCTTCAGATTAAACAAGTAACACCCGCGGTTAATCCTTTATAAATTAGCATCATGGATGCCTTGGGGCCCTCAACCCACAAATAAAATGGTTGTCAACCGAGAGATACACTACCGTATATTACTTAAGGCAGAATTTTAAAGAGTTTTCATGCTTTTAATCTGTTTCACTGCTGAGTTTCAATTTTGCTGATTTCCTCTGCAAGTCTGACGCAGATGACTGTGGTAAATAGAGATTGTGACAGTGACTTGGGCCAACGGGATGTGTAGAGCCTGCTCTGAAGACTTCTGCCCCCTTCCAGAGAAGAGGGGGAAAAAATCAATTTGGGTTTTAAATCAAGCCACCAAGTAGCACCGATCAGTGTTCATAATTAGCCTCACTTTAACAAGGCGTGAAGTCCTGTTTCTATTTATTTATTTGGGGGACAGAGAATCTTCCTGCCTCCTGAGTAAATATGGCCTGTTAAGTCTGAATTAGCTGTCATGGCAGAAGAATTAATGTCAGGGCGCAGCCTTTCTAGTGGGGAAGGGAAGAAATAAACGAGACAGATCTTAGCTGAGCCTTCCGTGATAAATGAGGACCGAGCAGACCATTCATCTCCTTCGAGGAAAGTGGACACAGGCACTAAAGCAGTTTTGCGGAAGACGTGTCAGCAAATGTGATCATTTTGTAACCTGTCAGGAGGCAGGGATGCTAGTCCTTCCAGGGGGCCACGGGGGAGGGGGCTTGTCTGATGTGACCGTCTCTCCATCCATCCATTTAGGTTTGGAGAAGGAGGGGGTGGGCGAGGAGAAATCCAGCTGAAGCCACAAGGATGTCTTCCTTCCTTCCGATGAGAAAGAAACTCATCCGGAAGCTAGAAAAGCCTGTCAGCACCCTCCAAAGGTTTCTTCACAGAGATACAAAAGTAGGAGGGCAGGGTCTCCGTGAGACTAAGACAGCAGACCTTTTTCTGCTTGATATTTGCAGGAACAGGCCGATGGGATTTGCTGTGGGGTGTTAGGCACAGGGACGGTTGCCTCTACCGCCAGCCGCTCTATTGCTGTGGTGGGTTCTGTAGGAGGCTGGGTGGGGGGGGGGATGTGTGTGTGTCAGGCCACTTGACCTGGGTCCCCTTTGACAGTCTCAACAAAGCATTCTGTCACTCAACCCCTTTTCTCAGACTGAGCTAACACGCTGTGAGGCAACTTCATTGGAAACTCTCTGCAAGCATCTTGGAGCACGTGTCTCTGCTCTGGGTCTCCTCCTGACCTGCCAGTTCCCCGTCATTCACATTGGCTTATATTTGGGCCCCTGGAATCCCCAGAGGTGAGGGCCCACCAAGCAAAGCACATAAGGTGCTCGGGTACTCTGTAATTTTCATTTTCATCTCTTTTTTTTTTTTTTTTTTTTTTGTTACGGAGCAAACGTAACGTTTCCTCCTGGCGTAACCGAGCAGTGAGCCCCAGTGACAGATGACGGTTTCACAGCCTGAGCTGCGAGTTTGACACTTGCTTCTTAATCCTGTCCTTTTCTTCCTAAATCTCTCTTTTACTTTTCCCCAGGTATTTTTGTACAGGTAAGTACCTCACTGACATATGTTTCCTTGGAGTCTTTTACTTTAACGGGAAACACTGCAAAAAAAAAAAATGAGGCTTGTCTCACATTTTAAATTAAAAAGAGAAGCTCGTGTGGGGCCCTTGATCGCTTAAAGATTACTACATGGTACCCTGAGCCTGGAAAGCCATTTGATTCGCCTTAGCATTTCTCTGAGTGCCGCGTGACAGTCACCGCGTGCGTCGTTTCCTTTCCTCGTGCGTCGTTTGTAGACCCAAAAAGCTCGTGGGCGCACACATGCACGTGCGTACTCACGCGCGTTCACACTCAAGCCCCACACGGGGCTCCCTACCCCCACCTGCGAAACCGTCGTTTGATTAGCCAACTTGGTCTTGACTGGTCTTGGTCAGAAAGTCCTTCATTTATCTGTGATATTTTTTTTTTTCCTTTGCTCTTTCCTAGAATCATCCAGAACCGCATCCTGGTCGTCATCTTGGCCATCATCCTCGTTGTCACCATCCTGATGGCGATCACTTTTTCTGTCAGAAGACGCTGATGGATCTGCTCTTCCCTGATAAACAGCAACAACGGCTTGTTCTGAGTAATTAAGACAAAATGGTCACATGAATCATTCTTTTGCGCCGACAGGCCCTGAACGACCCTCCCTCTTTTCACCACTGTTCGGCTGAAGCACAGAGTGTAAAAATATTTTCTATTCCTGCTTGCGTGTGGGTCGGTTTCCTTTTCTAGGTTTGTCTTCACCCAGATTTGTTTTTTGTAGGAGAAGGTGAATGTTTATTTGCCTTTCGGTAATTTCATCTACTAACCAAAATAGCTTTGGTGACTTTCTTCCTTGCCCCGTGGACGTGTCAGGGGTCATGGTTTGGGATAGGGCACGATGAGTCAGTCGTGGGGCATCTGATGGGCTGTGCTGTTTGCCACACATCTCTTGTCTCCAAATTGCCCTTCTGTGATGTCCAAGGATAAAAATGCAGAGAAAAACAGAGGCTACAGCCAGTGACCCACTCCAGCAAACAAGCCCTGTTCCTACCCAGGCATAATGAATATAGTCTACCTGCCTGAGTGCTTTCATTGTAAAGGTGGATATTTAATGTCACTTGTGCAGGAAATTGACTTAGCACTTTCTCTGTTTTTCTATGCATGTATGTATATATATATATATATATATATATATATATATATATATATACTTTTTTTTTTTTTTACAGCCAAGAATATTTTTGCTGAGTCTGCCCAAGATCCACTTTTCATAACTTTGCTTACTGGCTACATGAAATATTTCCTTACCTCCCCCAAATCCCACAGTCCCTAGAATTTGCTGGCAAAGTAAGCCTTGGCACGATATTTAATTGTGACCCCCTCTCCCCTGACCTGTGTAAGCATCTCTGTATCCTTTCGGTTTTAATATCTGCACCGCCAAAAGCAGCCCTCATACATGCAAAAGGTCTGACAAGGTTCCCTCCACATCCATTCCAGTATGTAAAGAGAACATGAATATTTCAGGAAGAGCAAGAACATGAGTCCGTCAGTGTGAAATTTCAAATGTGATTATAAATATGGCATAGAGTCCTATAGGATGATTCACTAGAAATAAACTTTATGGAACATGTTCACTAACCTCCTTCAAAAGAATAGGGGGGTTGCAGCGTGTTACAAAGGACGGCTTGGATTTTCTACAAAAAAACGTTAGCACAGCCTTCCTGACTTCACTGTGTATTCAAACCTCTGACATGCTTTGTGATTGCTTTTGGTTTCTTTCTGTCCGAGGTAACCGGGAATTGCGTTCAAAATGAGTTCATTTATGATCAGGCTTCAAGTTGCCCAAGCTGAGGTCATTTCCCCCCTAGTCATAAAGCAAAATGTGTTTTCCTTAAGACTTCATTGGCATTTACAAGGTCCGTACTATCTTTTTGAATGTAATTGGAAGCTTTGAATCCTTGAAAAATCAGACCTGTTCTCTTCATAAAAAATACTAACCACCTGTGCCCAGAGATTGAGATCACCTGGATGGGGCACTTTATTTTATATTTTGCCCCAACTCCGAGAAGAACCTTTATGGTTTAGAGAGGAAATGCAGAATGGCAAAATCCACCGGAGAGATCGTACTTAGCAAAACAGGCCAGGGCCTGCGTGTGTCCAGATAAATCATTTAGTATTGTGTAAATAAAGCTGCAGCCTTTACTTTGCAGGGATCGTATGGGATTTTGGCAGGGGGAAGTAGGACGGTGAAGGAGTGGGAAGGCAGTGCTAATTTTCCTATCAGCTTAAGGGATCCATCTCAGCAAGGTTCTTTTATTCCGATAATGGATTTTGTACATGCTGAACACATTGAAGAAACCATTAAAAAGCAGGGGAACAAACAAACAACCTCCTTCCCATTCCAAAACACTAATGGTGGGGAAGTATTACACCGACCTCTCCGGTGGCTTCTTTGGAAACTGTTGATCTCAGCTAAAGCGGGTAACCAGTTATCCAGCTATATACGCCTCATGCCTCTTCCCAAGGCCACCCAGCAAGCCAGGTTGGTCTGATCATCTAAACCCGCTGGCTCCTCAATATTTCACTAACGCCTTGCGTTCATGTTGAAGTAGATGAAGTGGAGGGCGGGGGCCAGGGGCACTGCTTGCCTCTCAATGGCTTTTCCTTTCCAGTTCTACCTCTTTATCAGCTCTTGCCTGAGATTTTGCCCCGGTTCAACCTTGAGAGTGAGAGAATCTGACCAGATGACCCTTGGCCTACCAGCCCCATCAAACCCACCTTGAGAGCGGCCCCCAAGACCCGGGTAGTGAGCGCTCTGTGGGAGGCTGGTCTGAAGTCCCGACAATTCCCGCCTGGCCCTCCGGCTGCTGCAGGAGAAATTCGAGACCGGAGACACGGTTTTCTCCCCACTCCCCTGCTCCACTGGGGAAGGGAGAAAGCCCACAAATTCGAAGCAGGTCCTAGATCTGTGAAAGGCTCTGGGAACTTCCTATGTCGATTTTGCGGACCAGTTCTCCAGTTGAGAGCCTGTGCTGAAAAAATGAGGTTCAGTGGGAAGGTGGGGTGGGGGGTGAAGACGAAGAAACACCGAGGAGGAAGAGGAGAAGGAGGCCCTGGCCATATAAAATTCATGCAGACTAAACAGTTTCCCTGACCGAATAAAGTAAAGCGGATGCTACCCTGCTCCGGAATCAAAAGCAATTTAATTAAAGTCTCTTAAGTTGTAAAGAGTTTTAAATGTTCCGTGTTGAAGGCGAATGCCTGCATATGCGATGGGCCTGACGTCAGCCGCCAGGCCTGGGCTGGGAGGCCATTTGCTATTCTGTTTAAGGCAGGCTGGATTGTCTTATTTTGGAACCAGCTTGGTGGGGGGTTTGCTTTGCTACTGCTTCTGAGCCCTGAGCTTCAAAGGCTGAAATTAATGGTGAACAAAATTGTGCAGCTCTGACCGTCCCATGCGGGGCAAGCCCATTGAGGGTTATCATTAAGTAAAGAAATAAAGAGGGGGAAAAAAGCCTGCCTGTTCCAAAAACCTCATCAGATAATGACCTCAGTGATTGGATTTTCATTACCAAACAGCATCCAGAGATTATCTACCCCATAGAAGAAGGGGGGGGGGGGTTGGAAAGAAAGAAAGCAACTGTCTTTCTCTCCTTCTCTTTCTCCTTTTTTTTGCACATCTTTTCTTTAAAACTGTCAGATCATTTCAGTATTTCAAATCCGAGGAAAACAGCCTGCCTGCTGCTGTATTTGAAGTTCTAATGGTGTCAAAAAGTCACGACTGACTGACAGCCGTCAGTCCCAGAGGGGCTCATTAAATCATAAAAACTTGACAAGGAAATAATTGCGCATCGCCAGCAACTTGGCGCCTGTTTAGACGTTTTTATTTTCTTTCATTATTAGTCCCCACCATTACGTTCATTAACAAATTGCATTAAACAACTGTTAAGGGCTAATGATTTGTTTATCGCTTTTTATTATTATTATTACTTAAACATTAGCTGTGTCATGTGGTACCCTAGCAGCCTCTTGCCATCGTCTGACTGAATATTTTTCCACTCCGAGCTCTGGGTACTGTTGGAATATGAAATAGATTATTCATTACTCTCCTCTTTGCCACTGATTTGATTTCATGTAGCGTCTTCCACAGAGAAAGATGAAAACTTGTCAAAAATAGGTTATATCTTATTCGAAGGGGCAACAATAGCAGCAGGTACAGGCACACTTTAATATTTAATTAAGGTTGATGTTAACCCCTTTAAATGACTTTAGCTGTAAGTTCTATTCAAATGCAGAAGAGAAAAATAATTGTTCTTAATTTGCAACCTGTTCAGCAAGCATTCTTCCCGGAGTTAGCTGGAAATTTAGAGCCGAATTTTTAAATAATGAAATTCCCCGTCATAAATATTTATAGCCGTTTGTCTACGTAGTTGAGAATTAACTACAAGCAACGATTTCCTCGTCTCTCTGGTTTGAACTGCTAGCCTAGCAGGGCACCTGGCGCTTGGGAGAAATGGCTTTCCTGGGAGAAATGCACATCCAGAGCCAAGGACTGTTGGTTGGTTGTGGCTGGGGCTGGTTTCAGAGGAACCTCTGTGAGTCCCTTGTTTCTGGCCCACTTGTCTCCTCCGCTAGCTGAGTGTGTGGTTGGAGGACTGTGGTCTGGAGAGTAAGTAGGGCTTTCTTAAAGGAGCACTTGTGTGTCCAGTCGGCTGGTGTGGGGAGGGTGTGATGGGGTGTCCGGGGCGCCTCTGTGTAGTCAATGAGCTCATTGCTTTCCTAGTAGACAATAGGAGCCATGCTTTGCTGGGATTGACCTTCCGTCTTTTTTCCTTTCTGGGACTTGCCACCGGTGAGATCATCAGCTTTTCCGTGGGCTCTGAGCTGGAGGGGAAAGGTGCCATCTTCATCCCGAGTCTGAAGTCCGTGGCATTCTCCGTGCCGCAACTGCCGGCTGCCTTTGGTCACCCTGTTTGATTCGATAAGTTTCACATAGGCAGAGAAGCGCTCTCAGAGGCCTGGTTCATTGGTATGTCGGGGCTGGGGTGTGCTGGTCAATATCAAGGAACAAGGAGTACTTTCCTGCCGGCTTGTTTTCCTCCCACCCACGCATCCTCAGAAAGACAGACTCCTTGGGCAGCTGCTCCATGGATGTGAAGGGGAGAGACGGCACACGTCCCTCGCTCAGCCACCACCTCTCAGCATCACCCACCAAAGGACAGACAATCCAGTAGGAGCCGCGGCATGGGAGGGGCTCATCCAGCAGGCACGAGCCACGTGAGGCCAGCCCTAAGCCTCATAGATCACCGTGGGCATAGAAACAGCAGACACACCAGGGCCTGGGGCGGTCTCGAGCTTCCATTTCAATCTGTTCCAAATTAGCCACATGACAACTCGCCACCTTCAGAACGGACTCCACACCTCAGCAAAAGACACGCTCAAAGTCGTTTTTCCAAAAGGAAGGAAGGCTTTGTGGTAAGCCATCCCCAGTCTGACTCCCAAAGACACTGGTTGCCTGAGATGACATGCCAGCCCTCAAACTTGACTTCGTCCTCTGCTATAATTCATCACCTTAAACTAAATTCCAGGGAACATTCTTGCTTACATGGCTTTGCCTGTAGCCCATCGCGCTCAAACCAGTGCTGTCTGCCAGGGGCCATCCACATTTTATGAAAAGTCGGGTAGCTCTTAGACAACATGTCAGCCTTTTTAAAATGGGGCAGGTGACGGTGTGGAGAGCTCAGAGAAGTTTTTAAAGCCACAAGCAGTGCATCCGAGGAGGGAGACCAAGAGTGGACCGGCACAGGCAGGAGAATATTTGTGTGTGATTGGAACCAAGGCTGGATACAGGGTCCTGAAATAGGTGATGGAACGAGAGTCAGCATCCTCTTCTGTTGTAGAGGAGGGAAGACACAGGGGTTGCCGAGAGAGACTGGCCGTGTCCGTTAGGATTCCAGGTCAGCAATAAGATGAATGTTCCAAAGCCAGCTTACCAGAGGCACATAGGGCAAAAACAAGATGGTGGGGCAGACCCAAAGTGACACGACAAGGGGATTGGGAATGTGTGAGGAGGTGAAGAACAGATGGTCCATAGGTGAAGGATGGATTCCCAGCACCAGGGGAGAGGCAATGGTGAGGGGGGCTCATCCCGGGGGGGGTGGGGGTGGCAGTCAAGAGGGAGGGGCACGGGCATCAAGGCCCCGCTTTGTGCCACCCTGGGCCCATTATCGGTCTCCTTCAGGAGGAGCCAAAGGAAGGGAAAGGCAAGGTGCCTATCTCCCAGGACCCCGGCCCAAATCACACACAACCCCTGTTGTCATGCCTCAAGGAGCTCCCAGCATGCTGTGGGAAAAGCACTTCCTCATCCTGAATCACCTCATTACTCGTGCTACATAAATAACGAAGGCATCACAGAGAGAGGGGGAAATGCCAAGCAGCAGAGCTCTAGACTGTGATTCTGTGAACTCGTGCACCCCCTCCTTCCCTTCATCCAAACAAGGCCCTTTGGCGTGAATAATAGCTCAGCGGCCCCGAAGCCCATATTGATCTGTTGCACACACAGCTCCTCTGAGAGCTGCCTGGACTTTTCCTGGGGGCAGGACAGCACCGTTTCAGTGCAGCGCCCTCCCTCCCCCACCTCCTCGGCCTCCCCAGGTGTGCTCAGGAGGGGACAGTACGGGGTGGGGGGGGGGGAGGGGGAACAGGGGTGGCCAAGGCCCTTCTCCAGCCCAGTGCTGCTTTGTTGCCTCAACTTTTTTGTTTTTGACTTATTTTGCCGAGAAAAGTACCTGAGTTGGAGAGAAATGGTGTTGTTTTGTTTTTTTTTTTTTTACATGATGAGGCCCCAAAGAGTGGAGAATGAAATACATCCTCGGGCTCCAGCTTCTCTCCAGAAGGTTCTGCCAAAGACCCAGGCCACAGAGGCACCCTCAGCTGACACTTACGGAGGCCTACTGCATGCCGGGCACTGGGCTAAGCGCTTTGGATGCCAGACTGCCCGTTCCTGTTAATTTTCTGTCTTAACACCATCAGAAGAGAGGAGCCGAGGATGTGGCTAGAATCCGTCATGTCTTTGGGGGATGGGGTTGTTGTTAAATTCAGTAGAGAAGCATCAGCCATTGGATGCTAAATGCGCAGGGCCTGAAGCCCGCCAGCCCCACACCCTGAGGCTGCAGACACACTGTCCCCCCTCCTTGTTCGCTTCTCTTTTGGACACAGCAAGTGACCCAGGCCTTGGCCCTCCAAACCATGTACAGTTGTACGATGAGCCAGGTCTCTGCACAGGGACACCCTGTGGGCTGGTGGATGCCTGAAATCCCACCCTTAAAAGCCCATGCCTTTGATGTCTGACCTCAAACCCTGGAAAAAATGCAGGTTCCTTTTCCTCCGGTCAGCTGCGGCCCCATCAACCACTGATCCTTCTGGGTGAATTGTCTGACCCTCTCCTGAGAGCAGATTTCGGATCCAGGGGAGGAAAGACCCACCATGGGAGGGAGCAGTTAGTGATCTTTGGGAGAAAGGGTAGAAGGGAAGGAGACCTTGGCTGCCTGGTGGTTTCTCTTGGGATCAGCTGCCCTTTGGGGTAATGAATGGGTTGCCGGGGGCACAGCCTAACCCCAGAAGCCCACACACATCCTGGCCAGGGCTCAGGACCACTCAGGTCAGAGACACATGGGCTCTGCAAAGGCCAGATAACTGTTTGAGGGTCCCCTGGCACATCCCACAGCAATGCCTTTGTGAGGAGGAGGAAGAGGAGGAGGAGAGAACGCAGGAAGGAGGTCGGGGGTGTGGTGGAGGGATAGTTAGAACAGTAGGCAGGGGGTTCCAGCCAATTGCTTTCCTTGCGGAGCTGCTCCAGCCTGCTCCCCCACCCCCACCGGCCCTGCTGACATAAGAAGAGGCCAAGGCTTCACAATGTACAATCTGGCATTTGGGGAAGAGCCCCGGGCAGCCCCTCCCCACATTGCCGCATCCAGGGGTCTCCGCATAACAGGGACACGGTGACCCTCAGAGCCTCTCTCTGCTTGATTTCCATCTTTTCTTCATCCATGCCCACCACCACCCCACCCCCCACAAGAAACTACAGAGCGAAGAGACAGCTAGGGGCTTCAGTGGGCTCACTGCTGTCCCCGACAGGGTTTCTGAACAACCGAACCTCTCCCTGTTTGAAGTGTGAGAGGTGTAATCAGGTTTATTCATCTAGGCAAAAGATATTTATTGCCTATCGACTTACTGTTCCAGGGCCCAAAGACACATGGTGGAGAAGCTAGGTAAGAACACAGAGCTTGTGTCATCCCACGGCCCCGGGGGCCATGGGTAGGAAAGTAGCTTTCATTCCCAGAGCCCCGACTTGCTATCTAATCTCAGGCAGGTCACTGTCAGGGTCTGAAAGGCACATCGCGCTGTCCATGCCTCTGCCACCTGCCACTGGTGCCCCTGAGGTTAAAGCCCCATCTCCCCGAATTCTCGCAAAGCACTCTAGTGCTGTGTGTTCGTGCCTTCTTGCAATTTCCAGGACTACGTGTGCAAAATGGCCCCGCTGGAGTAGAGTGGGGTTGACATTTGCCTGCAAGTGGTTGAGTCCCCATCAGCACTGGCTTCATATCCAGGACCAGCCCCCGAGAGGCAGGGAACAGGAATGGGGACCCTTTTTAGATTGGGACTGACTTAGAGGGGTTTTTTCCTTTTTCTTTTTTCTTTCTTTCTTTTTTCTGCTTATTAAATGATAAAGGTTTGACTTGGCAGGCAATCAGAAACCCAAAATATCATAAAAGGGAAAAAAGTTGCCGAGTGGCTAAGAGGTGCACCACGGGAGTGTCACTGGGCTCAGCGGCGAGGTGAATTGCTGAGCGATGGAGCAGGAGACATTTTTCAAAGGCTTCTCTCTCCTTCTTTTCCTCTCTCTGTCCCCCATGCAGAAAGGGGAAAACAGAAGCAGAATCCAGATTTGGGCACGAGGCTGATTGGTCACCCTCCCCCAGACCGTGGAGAAACTTTGATCTGGGGACCGGACGAGCCTGGGCATCCCGGCAGAGGCTGCCACGGGTCCCAGCCTCCGGACGGGCCTCCCTGAGCTCCCGTGAGGGGACGTAACCCACATGGTGAAGGACAGCCAGAGAGAGTGAGGTTGGAAATGAGCAAATGTGGGACCGGCATCCCTTGAGCTCCGTGCTGGCCACCTCGACGACAGTTTGGATAACAAAGCCAGCCAAGAGCCAGGTGGCTGGGCTCAAATTCATGGAACCCTCTAGCTTCGCAGGCTTGAGGGGCCATTTGGGCCAACCTTCTTGTTCGGGTGGGGAAATGGTGCTCAGAGAGGGAGTGAGACTTTGCTCGAGACCACCCAGCAGATGGGTGGTGGGGCCAGGAGTGGAGTCCAGATCTTCAGCCTCTAGTCGAGCCTCCTCTGCACAAGGAGACGTAACTCAAACAGCACCACATTCTGGAAGCCGTGGCCCAACCACAGCACCGCTGGTCTCTTTGGTAGTGTTGGCCTTCAGACCACGGGACTAACATTCCTCAGTTACAGTCTTTAAACCAACACATACAGAAAAACTCAGGTCCGTCCCCGGCGGCTATGATCATTTTTTTGCCCTGAATGTCAGATCTTTGCTCTCTTGAGGAACGAACTGGCAGCGGGCACCCTGGTGTCCCCTCAGCTGAGCTCCTAGCATCACCGGGGAAAGTCCTTTCTGTGCTCAGGTCTAGCGTCCCTCGCCACCCCCGTCTCCACCAAAAGAATCGGGTGAGAAACAATTAAGTGAGAATTAGAGTCCCCCTCCCCTGACGGCGAGTCCACAGCGGCCTCTGGCAAACACCTTGGCTGTGGATGCTAAGAACGTGCTGGAAGACGCCCTGATGATGTTCCAAGTTCTAGTGGTTGTGGCAGCAGTGGATTCGCCCCTAGGAGCAGCCTAGCAGGGAGCCCCCGCGAGGCTTTGCTCTTTTCCCAAAGTCTGGCATCTTCCAGGCCAGAGGTACTCAGAGCTCTGGGCCCTTCCGTGCCACCAGCCTGGCATGTGGCCTCATGACAACAAATCAGAGCCTGCTTGGGGCTTTGGTGCCTCATCTGGCAAATGGGAAAGTCGTTTGGAAAGTCTCAGGAGGGTAGGCCCCTGCCAACTCCAGTCATCCACAGCAGTGGAAAGGGAATGTTCCTGATAAAGCGAGGGCCAAAGGCGTAAGAGTAAGATGACAGCCGCGGGTGTGTAGAACCTCCTGGAAGAGCAGGAGACTTGGTGCGCCCAGCTTCTGGGTGGTCTCGGATGCAGGGCCAATAGCATGGGCTTGTGACTGGTGCAGACGCACGACTGGCCCCACACTCAGAAGGGCCCCACACTGGGTGCTTAATGATCTACAGTCACTGTCTTGAAATTTGTGATAATTTTATCTTTGTAATTGTGTTTTGCAAATGAAGTCCAGCGAGCCAATGGACCATGAACTCGGAGCTTGGAGACCGGGCTCACATGAGTCCTGCCTCCCTGCTTCCGGGGTCTGATTCTCAGCCCCCTGGAGCCCCATTTCCACTTGGCCTTCCCATCCCAACCTCCACCCAGCAACTGCTGCCAGCCTGTCCCCCACCTGGGCTCAGGCATGGGGAGGGTCAAGGGTTGGACATGTGCAGCCCACAGCATCTTGGGGATGGGGCGTGGCGGCCACAGTTCCTGCCTTACTCTGGCAGCATCAGAGCACATTTAGTGAAGGACTCACTGGGAGGAGCCTCTAATCTGCCCCAATACAGGGACCTAGGCACAAAGCTCGCACCGCCCCCGGGGTTGCCCATCTGCTGGGGGTTGGGGCAGGGATCCTGCAGAAGAGGGAGATGCCTGGCTCAACCCCCTGTTCCAGGCCTGGGGCACAACATGTCAGTCCAGCTGCTGGGAAAGAAGGGCGCCTGACCACCAGGCTGGAGGACAAGTGCTTGGCCAGGTCACAAAGCAGGGCCCAGCACCCATGGGGCTCTCTACTCCCCCTGGGAGAACCCCCAAGCCTCGGGGAGCCCTTTCTCCCTTCTTCCAACTTTCCTGAGTCCAGCTTGTCTCCTCCGGCCAGTTTGAGGCACCCTCTTGAAACAAGTCACAAAACGTGTTGTGTAACTGGTGATTCCACACACGTATTAATGTTCCGCTATTTACCTTTAAAACTGGCTTTACACAATATAAAAATGAAAAGTAAAATTCACGTTAGTGTTTTAAAAAGTTGACTTTACTTAGAAGGACGTTAACTAGAAAATTTGAAACACCAGGCCTAGTCAAGAGTGAGAGACCAGGGAAAAAAAGAAAAGGCATTTTTTTCCTGCTTTCTGAATACAGGGCTCCCTATTTTCATTTTGCTGTGGATCTTACGAATTACGGAGCCCGTCCTGCCTGGATGAGTCACTTGCCCTCTGGGGCACCCACTTCCCTATCAGGAAACCAGACCATTAACCTTGTGCTTCCCCCTCCCTTGCCCACGGGCACATTATGAAGGTATACTCGGAAAAAACTCATGAACAAGATTTAGAAACCAGTGTGGTGCCAACCCTTGGCCTTGGAACATGGCCCTTCTTTCTTAAAAGGGGGTTCAGCCCCCCTCACGGAGCCTTCACCATTGACAAGTCAGTCTCTTCCCCAGGTATGTCCCTAGGTATTATGTCCTAGATCCAAACCCCCAGTCTAAAAGCTACCCCTCTCCCCTGGCGTACATATGGACTGGCCTCCATATTTGGAACCCAAGCATTTTGTGAAATGGAAAGATGTCAGCCAGCCCAAGGGCTGAGGCCTGACAGTGTGCAAAGACTGGCCACTGGTCTCTACACGCATCCCTTTTATTTAACGGTGAGGCCAGGATTTCAGAGCTCAGTACAAAGGTACCAGCACTGGGGAAGGCAGGCGCCAACCAGGTTTGGCTTGAGGGATCATCTTCTTGAGAATGGTAAAACTCTTGACTTCCAGGGGGAAGATAGCTGCATTTCAGAATCATTTCCCCGGCTACTCTCATGGAAGTTTCAAGGGCAACTATCCACCTGCCTTGCCTGATGTTTGAGGACTCAACTGTCCAAGGGATCCATGTAGCAGCCTGTCATCTTCTGTAAAAGTACCGTTACTTTAAGATAACATTTGTGGGGGCACCTGGGTGACTCAGTTAAGCGTCTGCCTTCATCTCGAGGTTCGTGGGTTCGAGCCCTGTATGGGTCTCTGTGCTGTCAGCGCGGAGCCCGCTTGGGATCCTCTGCCCCCCCCCGCCCCTCCCCCACTCTCTCTTTTTCTCTCTCTCAAAAATAAACATTTTTTTTTAAAAAGATAACTTTGGTGGGATGACTGCATGAGTGAATGAACGAATGCGTCCGTTTAGATCAAGTTGCCTCAAACGGAGCCCAGATGTTAAACGGCATAACAGTGTGCCATTTCAGGAGAGGAAAACTTGGACGGCCCGTTTGACTTCTTCTCCTGCCTTTCCCCGATAGTGGAAGATCTCGCACTCGTTTTAACGTTTTGTGGGTTTTTTTTTTTTTCCTTCAACTTTATCTTATTTCACTTCATTTCCTTTTGAGTGACGTCTTCTGGTTCCAGCTCCACCTCCTCCAGATAATCCATTAGGCCTGAGAGCCGCTCCAGAGTGGGATTAGAACTCGTGTAGAACATAGTCGCTTTAAACTGAAATCTGCTAATTAATGGCTCTCCTCTGCGTAACTGAACGATAGCGCTCCTTCCCCGCGGAATTGCAATTTCATGGTTCCTAATGATGGTGCGATTACATTATCTGGATCACTCAGACGGTGGGTGTCAGGAGCGATGCTCAGAGCGTGTCTCGGGGATGGGGAGAAATCGCGCCTACAGCCAAGGGGATGAGGGGAAGGAGTGCGACCGTCTGTTAATTTTCATTGATCTGTCCTGTTCCTTCATCTCCTTCAGGCGTTCATTTCAAGGTCGAATTTCCCCCAGCTCCACAATGCCTCCTTCCCCTCACTTTTTCCCCCTCATATTCATAGGGTTATATTTTCTTTAAAAAAAAAAAACAAAACTAAACTATTTATTTGGTGTATTCCACGGAGTAATTTATTTTCAGCATTTATTTTCATTACATTTCTTGGAAATGCGGTTCTACATATCGTTAGTACAAGTAATATATGTTGATTGTTGTTTCCCAAACTGACTTGTATTATTTGATGAGTTAAATAAAACGCCTCAATCCAACGTCTGCTATTCCCACCCTTTGCATTTCAATTATTTATCTTCCATTCCCTTTCTAAATAAAGGGGAGTTATAAATCTTCGGTACTTTGCTACAATTTCGGTACGGTGAATATAGACGCTGTCAGTTTTTTGTTTTAATGGTAGAACTTGAAAGGATCGTGTTCAAGGTTGCTTTTGAATGCCGGTCCCCCCCACCCCCACTTCTTCTTCTTTAATTGTCTCAGAGATGGCTTTGCAGAGTGACCACAAACCTGGACATGAGCTCTGGTTCTCTCGTTGGTGAGTTGGAATAATCTACCCATCTCTTCACTGGGCTTCTCTTTCCTCGACTGTAAAGTAGGGAAAATATCACCCACCCAGAGGACTGATAGGAAGATACCACCAGGGATGTGATAAACAATCACCATCCCCTCGTCTTGGTTAAACGAGCTGCTCTTTAACATCGTGGTGGACAAATATTGAGGATGGGGAGTTTGGGGGTGTTTTTATTTTGTTTTCCTTAAAGATTGCTCGTGATTATGGCCTTAAAATGCCTCAGGAATGCCTTCTATTAATAATAATCAAAGGAAGATCTTCACGTTCTTCATTAACATTTTTTTTTTCATTTAAAAAAATGTTTTCAAATTATTTGTTAACACTGAATGTCAGACATGGAACCAGGGATCGGAAAACAGCTTTGAACCCCAAACCAGAGTCTGCCTTGCCCAGAGCTCACAGGCTGGTGGGAGAGACCCAGCAGTTACCCGGCAATCACCTGCCTAAGGAACTGAGTCACCGAAACCCACCTGGAGAGGAAAGGCAGTCTCCGTTGGTTGGGCTGATCGGAGCCTATTGAATGCCAAGGTATGCCATCCTGAAGGAAGCTAAAAGACACGTTTGAAACGATAAAAAAGAAAATAAAAATAAAAAACGTATTGAGAATGAACTAACGAATGAATAGGAGGCAACTTCTATCACTGCGGGTGACCTGCCCCATCAGATTTTCACCGCCAGGAAGTTCCCTATTAAATTATCACTTGTTCCCCACCTGAGGGCAGAGATACTGTGGACTGTGGGGCGGGAAGGAGCGTGGTGTCCACCCTCGCGCTGGACAAGAGGTAGGGGCACTGAGCCACCGGCCACACCTACTCCTGGCACGGCAGATGCTCCTCGACACTTACGGGTGAGCCACCTGCCGTGGGACCCCCGGTTTGCTTCAGGAGTCGCCTTTTACCCATCTCATCTGGTCACCAAAACACTCCCCCCTCTTACGAGGCAGCTGACCGGCTTCACAAGGCTCGCCTCGTTTGGATGCACACAGCACAATGAATTTGTACCCGCCGAGCCTCCAGCGCCGATATTTCAAAACCTACAGTACACTAAACGTGAAACTTTTGTTCAAATTTCAAGGATTTTGATAGCCCAAGTGAATAGACACTGCCTATTGATTTTTCCCTTACAATGACTCTTGGATAACCTATTTTCTCATTTATTTTTAAAGACAGCTCATGAGATTTCATAGCAATGCTGCCCAACCTCCTAATATCAAAATCCCTCCTTGACCCTGAAAATTGTAATTCTGCTATAGATCACAGCTGCTGAATATTACCTTTTACTAAGCTGGTTAAATAAAATATGTCCAAATCACTAGATCCCACAAGCCGTGGCCTGCAAGTGTAATGATCCGGGGGCCGAGGTTTCTACGGCTGCACGCCCGCCAGCCCAGCGCTCTCGCCAGCCGGCTGACACCAAAGTGTGGGAAGCCAGAATATCGGCTCAGGTTTAAAACTGAAGGGGGGGGGGCGCCTGGGTGGCGCAGTCGGTTAAGCGTCCGACTTCAGCCAGGTCACGATCTCGCGGTCCGGGAGTTCGAGCCCCGCGTCGGGCTCTGGGCTGATGGCTCGGAGCCTGAAGCCTGTTTCCGAGTCTGTGTCTCCCTCTCTCTCTCTGCCCCTCCCCTGTTCATGCTCTGTCTCTCTCTGTCCCAAAAATAAATAAACGTTGAAAAAAAAATTAAAAAAAAAAAAAACTGAAGGGGGAGGAGAGGGAAAGGATAGCTCTTCTGGTCTTCAATGATTTTCTTGTAAAACTTTTACAAGGGAGAGTTGGGCTGTTTGATGTGTTCTAGACAATCAAATGCCCTCTGAGTCTGTGACAGAATGGCCGGGGTTTTCTCCCGAGTAGAGGAGGGGGTGTATTTGATGTAGGGCAGGTTCAAAACCTCCAAAGCCTTCCACGCTGGCGGGTCAGATTACACTCACAAGGTGGGGAAATGCAACACAGGCAACATGAAAAGGACCAGGGACCCGGGAAGTCTCATTTTGCTACCAGCTGGCCGGGGGCCCTCGCTCTGGCTGGAGAGGCGTGCCCCGTGGGATTTAGACCGAGGGGGCTTGGACCCTGCCTGCGCCCCGTCACCTGTGTGTAGTCCGGCTCTCACCTCAGCTTCATCCACTTGAGCCAAAAGGCCCCCACGGATCTCCCAGCCTACCGAGCGGCCCAGAGCCTCCTTCCTCCCGGACTGGCTTTTTCTCTTTCTCAGAAGAGTGAAGGACAGCACTGACCCCGGTTGGTTCCAAAGGAGTTTTACATATTTCAAAGCCAACACTTAGATCAAAAGTCATAACCTCTGGCTTTCGGATCGTCCTCTTGCCTTACTGGGTAGCCCCCAAGTCCGATGTGGTAATGTTTCCCGGAGAATCTCACTCATTACAGGTGAGTAGAGTCTGAAATAGCACTGACACAGCAGAAATGTGGCGTCTCCCGGCAGGGGCCACTGGAACCCATTTGCAATGCAGGAGACAAGAGGGTCTTCCCGAGACCTGTGGAGCTTTGTAGTGGCACTCCCCCTGCCCGCCCCCCCCCCCCCTGACTGTGGGACCCGCTGTCTCCCCTACAGGGCCGGCAGCCAGGCCTTGGCAGGTGATTTGTCCTGCGGAACAGATGCGGGAAACCCGCTGATATCAGCACCAGGTGAGTCAGGGTGAGCAGGAAATGGTCCGCGAAAGAGAAATTAAATAGCAGCACGCGTTCCCCCCTTTACCCCCAAATCAGGATCTGTCAGGAGGTCAAAAGAGCTAACACGTGTTACTGTCCCCTTAGCTACCTTATGCCAGGGACGACAAGAATGTGGCAGGAGGTCACCTCCTTCCTCCCATGCTCCTGGCCAACACTGCTAATTGATCCCAGCTCTTTGTCGGCCTTGGAATCCTCTTCAACCCAGCATTCCCGGCCGCCTCTGCCCATCAGTCAGACTTGATTTGGGGGGTACTATCGGTTTACCCTCCAGCCCACTGTGTCCCCACACCCCTCTCCCTCTACCTGGAGGTCCTCCTTTCCCCTCCCCTGGCAGCCCGCTTCTTCTCCTTCAGGGTCCCATCAAGTCCCTATTTCCTCAAGGAGGAACTCCCTGCTGGTCACGTGTTCAAGTCCCATGACGCGATCCTCTCCCAAGGGAGGAGAGTCCCTAGAAAGATGCCGTGACCCCAAGGTACCGTTGTTCCAAAGGGATCGGCTCCATCTGCTACCGCTCCAGGGGGCTTTGGAGCCACTGTTGGGAACCCCAGACTGTGAGCCAATGGGAGGTGAGGGAGACGGTCAGCATGGTGGCCGAGGCTCAGGTGCAGGAGCCGGGCTGCTGCCACACCCACCAGCTATGTGAGCCCAAGCATGTACGTCAACCTCCCCACACCCCAGCCCCCTTCCCTGCGCGTGAGGCCTGATGAGGTTACCCGTGGGCAGGGTGGTGGTGTGGATCGAGTGAGAGCCCATATAACGTGCTTGGCTCTGAACCCGGGCGGCAGTGAGTGCCCAATAAATGGAGACAGTTGTCCCCGTTCTCAGGAGGCAACCAACCAACCGAGGGCTGGCTCCGCCCCCCAGGCCTCTTGTCTTTCCTTGAGCCTGTTACCCACGGGGGCCTGTTCTGTCGGCTCAAACTGACTGCCTGCTCGGTGCCAGCCACTGCCCCCGGAGTGCAAAGGGGAATGAGCGATTCTTGGCCCGAAGGAGGAATTTAGAGCATGAGGAGCAATAATGAGATGAGGTCAGACGACGAGGTCCAAGTTGTGACTGTCCAGAGTAGACCTCGAGACACCACCTCCAGCCCCCGACCAACTTGTAATTGGCTGCACGCCGGGAACCCTGCCCGTGGGAAAGGCTGTGCCTGGTGGGGCTGAGCGCGCCCCTACCCAGTGGGCAATGCCACCTGCCTCCAGGGACAACGCAGGCTTCAGGACAATCAATTTTAGCTCTTGTTACCACCCCTCCATTCTCTTCTGTTGCTCTCTCTTGATCTTCCCCTCTCTGCTGACAACAAGATATGGTTGGCATTTAGTTGGGGATTTGAAACCAGGAGAGCTTCTCCCTCCCTTCGAGCTGGAAGCTCGCTCCCTGGCTCTCTGGGGCCTCTCGAAGCTGGGCGCTTGATGAGTGCCAGGAGACCAGCTCCCAAAACCGGAAGGAGCCTGCATTGTTGGACCAAAATAGCAAACGTGTAACATGAGTCTCCTCAGGGGCCCTCAGCGGGCCAGCAGCTTCCGGTGGGTGCTCAACACGGGCCAGCCCGTGGAAGCAAACTGGAGTGGCCCTCACTGCACTTGAGGGAGCCCTTCTGTGTACATGCTCTGTCCCTTAGCTACATTAGTTCACCCCACTGAAAATGGATCTGAGCTCTCCTTAGCCAAAAAAAAAAAAAAAATTTCTATGTCTGGGTCAGGTAAACCAAACTTCTACCCTTGACCCATGTACTTCCCGAATGACTTAGACCTTCCCATCTGGAGTTTGCTTCCCCTGGATGTTCCCGCACAAAAGGCACCCCCAAACCCAAAAGGACCCCCTTCCCATGGACGGCAGCCACACTCTCAACCTCATGAGGCCAGAATGCAAATTTCCGGGGTGTCACTTTTCTTCCCAGGTGGCGCCCAATTGATTACTTGTGTCACCTTCCCAAATGTTTTCATCTCTGGCAGAAACAATACACCAAAAGAGGCAGTTCCGAAAGAGGAATAAGAGGCTTGTTCGACTTGAGTCTTGGGTCAGGGTCGGTGGCCTGTCTGGGGGGGGCTATGAGCGGGCATGCTGGGGTTTCTGTGAAAGCCAGCCCTCTCCCCTGAAGTCCCTCTTCATGAAGCTGTCGTGCAAGCCCCTTGGAGGGCCCATATGCTCACAGTAGTAGCAAGTGTCCCATTACTGTAAACGGCCTTTTATTTTTAAACTAATGCTATATTTGGAAAGGAGTAATCCTGGCGAAATGATACAGGGACTAATGGGGAACATATTACCTTTCATGTGTTTTCTTCATGTTTAAGGTTTCTTTGTTATTATCTGAGTAGCAAGGCTCTGCATACACTCTTGGGCAAAAAAAAAATCAAAATAAGCCTTAAAGCAATACTATTTTAATAAGCATCAAATGTCTTCAATGAGATAAAAGTATTATATGGTGTTTTGATATTGGGCTTTAGTTAAAACCTCATTAAAAAAAAGAAAATTTCTCAGATGTATTGG
This sequence comes from Herpailurus yagouaroundi, assembly GCF_014898765.1. Taxonomy (NCBI): domain Eukaryota; kingdom Metazoa; phylum Chordata; class Mammalia; order Carnivora; family Felidae; genus Herpailurus; species Herpailurus yagouaroundi. The sequence goes on from NW_024412404.1 coordinate 50,305,941, forward strand.
GGTGGAGGGAGCAGTGATGTATTTTTCAATTCAGGTGGAGAAAAAGGGCCGGTTCGGGTCAATTATGCTAATTAAATACCACAAACGACTGAAATTGCCAGCAAATGGATGTTATTATTTGTTGCTTTCCCAGTTTTCCATTGATCAAAAGCAGCATCTAAGACACTTGAGCCTCCAGAAGCTGACACTCCAGCCTGAGTCAGCCTGGACGCCGGGGTGCCAAGCCCAGCCCTGGGGTGGCCGGGCTAAGCTTTCGTCCGGCCCGCACCCGCCCCCGTCCTCGCCTTGGGTGAGGCCCCTGACAGCCCAGGCGGCTGGCCCCCTCGCTGAAACTCAGATGAGCTCGGCCCATGAGTGTTTGCTCCTGTTCCCAGCCCCAGCTGGGAAGCGCTTAAGGGGCCCAAGTTATGAAATGAGACCAAGCCTTTGATTCCTTCACCCATGCCCAGGGACCGAGCTAGAATCACGGGCCCTTTAGAACCAAAAGAGGCCTTGGATGGAGATCCTCCGTTGGGTTTTATAAAATGAGGAAACTGAGGTCAAAGAGGGGAAGTGACCTGCCCAAGGCCACACAGCAAGCGAACTGCCGGGCCAAGAATAGAGCAGCAGTTGCCTGACTTTCGGTCCCGTGCCCTCCCGCTCCTCTCTCCATTGTTATAAAACAGAACTTCACTTTTCCTCCCCTCTCTCCTCACAGCAAACGCCCTCCCTCCCCGGGCCCAGCTTTCCCTTGCAGTTTCACATCAAATCTTGCTTGGGTGACATCAGCACAAATCAGCAAGACTTCAAGTTTGGAATCAGGCCAGGTGGAGCATGACTCGGGTCTGTCTCTTCCCGTGGTTGACCTAAAATGGAGCAAATTTCCGTTGCAAAATGGCTTTGGATAGAAGGGACCTCAAGGGGGTAGCGGGGATCAGTGCTTTCAGGCTGATACGCGGTCTCCACCATCCCGGCTTCCCCCCCTGAGTTAGACTAACGGCCATACTCCATAGCTGTGGCTACAAGTCATTGCTACCTCCAGATGAATGACAGTCTCTGAAAAGGTAGCTACTGGGAGGAATCAAAGTGATCAAGAATCTGGGGGGGGGGGGGTTGGTGGAAGATTTTAAACAGGGACAGTTACAGACGTCACAAACACACTGCTGTCATTGATTTGCTGGCTCACTGAGCTGGGCCCTGAAGACCACAAGCCTGTCGACTCCCTGATTTCCAGGTGTTGGAGAAGGGAACATGCCCTCTACTTCTAAATCAGAGCCCCCAGCCATCATGGAGAGGACCCCACCCCAGGCCTCAAATCCTGGGTTCTGTTCCTGGCTCTGTCCCAGCCAGGGCGCCCCGAGCAAGTCGCTTTCTCCTCCGGGTCTCCGTTTGCTGGTCTGCGAAACAGGAGGGCTCGGCCTGCAGAGCTGTGAGCAGAACAGCTCCCCGGGAGCAGCTGCTGGTCTCAGAGACACAGGCTCTGTCGTAGCCACGGCCCTAGAGACACAGGGATAATCCCCAGGCACAGATAATCCTGAAGTCCTATTTGGGGATCTTGCAGGGACGTGTAGAGTTTGGGTTTTGAATAGGGTCAGATCAACCATCTGAATTTGGTTTGTCTCGGGGTCATCAAGAAATGAAAGCGTGTGAGGGTGGCGGTGGAGAAGGCCCCGGGGGAGGGCAGGTGCCGGGGTGCCCAGGCCAGGCCAAGGTCTGAGGCTGAAGTCACGCAGCGTTAAGGAACTAAGTCAGTGCTACGCTAAGGCTCAGGCACACAGTGAAGCAACCTGACCGTGGACACCGAGTGCCTCTTCCTCTGCCCAGTGCTCTTGGGCTGTTCCCATGGCCACTGGACCAGCCCTGCCCTGGGGAGGACATACCCAAGAGGGCCGGGCAAAACCTCAAAGGCCAGAGCCCCTCCTGACCCCTGCCCGTTCTGCTCCCAGTGAGGCCCACACAGGGGAGCCAGTCCCCAAGGAGACCCTGGGACGGGGCTGGGGTCTTCCTCGGGTCAGAGCCCGAGCCCGCCCCAAGCAGCTGTGGGGAGTCCCAGGCACCTGGGAACCGAGCCTCCTGCACAGACAGGCTGAGCAAACACCAGGATGTGGTTCCTGCTGGGAAGCAGATTTGAGTCACAGAAAAATAAAGTGCTTATAAATCGCGAAAGGTTATGGCATACACGTTGTAAAGATTACGATCGGGAATGATCCCACAGCATAGATTTTCTTTCCTCAACTAATCTGTATGTAATGCATCCAATATTTTGTTGAAACCACCTGGAGACGCCCACCTCATAGTCATACACAGCTGGGAGGGGGTGGGAGGGAGGAGGAACTCGGCAACCCTTTGTTACCCCCACCGGGTGACGGCAGGTTGCAGTGAGCTTCAAGGGCAGGAATGAGGGCACAGGAGGAACCCGAGGGGCAGGAGGGGCAGAGGACAAGCAGGCTTCTGACACCCGGCGGCTCACTCTGCTTTCGGCTGTCAGGTAGCAGCACGTTCTCTAAAGGCAGGCAGATCTGGGTTACATGCCGACTCGGTTCCTCACTAGCCGGGGACTTGAGACGGATTCCTTAACCTCCCTGAGCCTCACTCATGGGCTGCAACAGGGGGATGATGGTAAATCCGACTTTGGGAGGCTGGCACCGGTATTTGAGAGGATCCATATGGCCCTCAGTTACTTTGGGCACCTGCTGTTGAAACTACACCACTCTATCCCCAAGTGGCTGCTTGCTGACCCCCCTGCCCAGCTCACCCCAAAGTGAGGGGCCACAGGCAGCCTCTGTAGTCACAGCCTGAGTCTGGCCCTGATGTCATCCTTTCCGTCAGTCACAGGTCGGGGCGGGAGCTGAAGCACCGTCTCAGGAATACGAAGAGCAGCCACGGGAGGAAGGAGTCAAAGACTGGCGGATTTGTTCACAAGGTGTTTATTGAGCACCTACCATGGACCGGACCGGACACGGAGAACACAACAGAACAGGGTAAGTCAGTTTGCCAGGCGGCGCTTTTCATGTGGTAGAGGAGGTAGATAAGCCACGAACTGGATGCCCCTGCTGTTTCAGGAAGGGTCCTGACCCGCAGGGCCAGCTGCCGAGGCTGCAGGAGGTGATACCTGTGCCATGTCCCGAGGCATGCCTCGGGCCAGGACAAGGGTGGCAGGCCGGGGGAAAGGCGAGAACGAAGCTCCCTCCCTGACCCACCACTGAGATGCGGGAAGCAGGGTCTCAGGAGGCCTGGGGCGGCACCTTGGAGGCTGGAACAGAGCCCGGAGAAGCCCGGGGAGGAGGCGCTGAGGCCCTGAAGGTGGATGGGACTGAATCTGCAGGTGGCGGGCAGGGTCTCCTCAGAGGGGGTGAGCGGTATTGGGAGGCTTAGAGCCGGGGAAGGGAAGGATGCCATCGATTTAGGTCTGTGAGGATCACTGGCCGGTGTGCAGGGACGGATTAAACAGGGGACAGAGGGGCGCCTGGGTGGCGCAGTCGGTTAAGCGTCTGGCTTCAGCCAGGTCACGATCTCGCGGTCCGGGAGTTCGAGCCCCGCGTCGGGCTCTGGGCTGATGGCTCGGAGCCTGGAGCCTGTTTCCGATTCTGTGTCTCCCTCTCTCTCTGCCCCTCCCCCGTTCATGCTCTGTCTCTCTCTGTCCCAAAAATAAATTAAAAAAAAAAAACGTTAAAAAAAAATAAATAAAAAAAAACAGGGGACAGACATGGAATCAGGGACCCGGCGGGCCTGGCCTCACCTCCCCACCCCCCGCTGAGGGAGCTCAGGCAGGTTACTTGACTTCCTTGGACCTCAGTGTCCTCATCAGGAGGATAGGCTGCCGTGGGGATTAAGTGTGCAGATGCTGACAACACAAAGGTAAAACGGCCCAGCCACATGGAAAAAAGAGGACTTGGAACCACAGTCCAGGGCGCCTCATGTGCAAAGACCAGCCCAGGAGGCCAGGCCGCTGTCTCTAGTGACAATCCAGGAGGCTGGACAGTCACGTCTGTGACAGTCAGCCCCAAACAGCCAGGACTCCATTAATAACTGACGGCCTCCCTGGTTGTCGTCCCTGCTTCTGACTCAAGCCAACCAGAGAGAGCCACATATGTCCCCCAACAACCCAACCAACCACTCAGGTAACCCACCTGCGGCTTCCCCAGGCCAGTGGTCTCCACCTAGAGCCCTCTCGAAGCTGCCTTTTTCCCACCATAAAGCTTTCCCACTCCTCTGCCTGCCTTTGAGTCTCTGCCAGGGTGCAAGCAATGGGGACTGACTCCCTTGCTGTCGTAAGCGCAGAATAACTAGCCTCGCTTTTCTCATTTGGGTGGTTCATTTATTTCCACGGTGCAAATGTATATAAAGCTCCCAGTGTATGTAAAGCACCGAGTGGGTAAAGCTCAGGGAGGTTCTGTCCCTCCCCGTCCACCGAGACGCCCGCTGGGCAGCCGCCCCACTGTCTGCCCACCCAAGAGAGTGTCGGAACCCTGAGACGTCAGGCAGTCGAGGTGTCCTAAGACTCAGCTGCTTCTCGGATCGTCTGCCTTGCGGGGAAGGTGAACCTGAGATGATTCTCCGTTTTGTTGTGTAGAGGGTTGGGAAGGGGGCTACGTTTGAAGGAAAGAGCCTGGGACAGTAGGAAGAGACTGGGTTTTGTCTGGGTTCAAATCCCAGGCCCATGCGGGCTGCGTGGCTCAGGCGACAGTTGCCTTCTTTGTTAAGTGGAGAAGATTAAATGAGCTAATTTGGGTTGGATGCTTAGCACACCGCCTGGCACCTAGGAAGTGCGCCGTAAACAGACACTGGCGGCCAGTAGGGGTGCTGACGACAGGAACGTGTGGCCGCCAGACTGAGTTGCCAAAGGTTCCGAAAACCGTTCAGAAGGACGCAGGGAGGCAGGTCCCCCTGAACTGAGTCTGGAGCCTCGGTGGGGCAGTCTTCCCCTCAAGACTCTCCCAGGGGAAGAAGAGACAAGCCGGAAGACTCTGGGACCCACAGCTGGGAGCATCTCCCGACCCAGACGCCCCCCCTGCAGGGAAGCAAGTGTCATCTCCCGAGGGCTGACGTTGGGTGGGTGACATTCCACCATGAGGTGCAGTTCACAAAAAGCCGGTGCAGCATCCCGTGTCAGCGGGCTAGACTGGGGTGTTCCGGAAAACAACACACTTGCTGTTCGTTCACGCCGAGGAGAAAGCGACGGAGAGAATTAGTCTTTATATTTTCATAGGAGGCAAAGCGCTAAGCCCGGAAGCGCCATTGATGTGAGCTTTCAGGCCTTTGGGTAAAAGCAAGTGGTGCTAGACTGAGAGAAGAGGGGCCTCTGAAGCCACACCGCTCAGATGGAACGCAGCTGCCATGGGCACTGGCCATGCAGCTGTCCATCAGCAGAGCCCGTTAGAGCTGCCAGAGGTCAGGGGAAAGTGGGCATCTGGCCTCTCCAGATGCCCCAAGCAGATAACGAATCTCAAACACAGAAAGGTGGTGAAGGATTCGTTCTCAGAGTGCCCGTGGCAGCCCCGGCCGCGTTCAGGGACAGCAGCACTAGAAAGGATGCAGCATCCGGGGGCCGTGCCAGCAGGGGAGCTCATGCCCCCAGGGCCTGGCAGCGTCCCTGGGGGCACCCACCGTCTAGGGTGCAGTTGCCCAAGTGCGGTTCTGCTGCCTTCCTGGCCTTCCAAACAGTCCCTCCTGTGCTAAGTCGGCGGCTCGCCACCAGGAATCCGACCCGATGCAGCCACAACGCCAAAGCCAATGGGGGCAAGAGGGTGATTACGGTAAAAGAGCCACACAGTTCACTTTGATTCCGTGACATGTTTTCCAACAACTGCCTCCAGAAACGGGAATTTCTTTAAGATGAGCTGCCTGTGAACAGATGGCAACATGATAGGGTTTCCATGGTAGGGTTAGGATTAGGGCAATGTGGTTTTCATGTTCTTGGGCTGTCACGAGACCTACCCCATGCTGCTCCCGGCTCCCCTGGGCAGCGTGGAGAACTCACGTGCAATCGCTCCTCTCACCTTGGCTTCCCTTTACAGCCAGGTGTTTACTACCTCACATCAAAGTGGCCAGCCTATTATGGGATACATCTCAGCATGGCCGTGCCTTCCTTGCGAGCTCCTACGAGTCCCCTTGTTTGGGGCTCTGGGGGCCAAGGACAACGACTGGTCCGGGTCAGCGGGCCCAGATTCTAGCCCCAGCTCTGGGATGAACTGGAGGCAACTCTCCTCTCTCGGCCTCAGTTTTTCCCATCAGTGAAATGAAGAGAACCCAAATGCTTCTGTGCAAAGGTCCCTCCGGCTCCAGATTCTATGATGCCATTATTCTGATTCTTTGGAACTCTCTCTCTCATTGCTTCCTTTTCTGCATTCTGTGTAGGTGGGCCACAGAAATAACGCAGAAAACAGGAAGGTCAAACTCAACAAGAATCTGACTTTCGTGGTTAGCAAGGTGGGGGATGTCTATCTTGCTGCCATGCTCTGTTTCTGGCCCTCAAGGTGTTACTGTTATTGTAGTCAGCAGTGGGGTGTTCATCAGGAAAATGGAAGCCCCTCTAGGTATTCCAAGAAGGAAAGGCTCAACTAAGGGCAATTGGAGACTTGCAGGGTGGCTGGAAGGGCCCAGGGAGCAAAGGTCAGGCCAGCAGCTACCAGAGGTGGGTGATTTACAGGAGCTCCCTAGGAAGCTGCAAAGGACCCCGAATCTCAGCGGCTGCTGCCACCACCCTCCCCGGAGCCTGAGGCACCAAGAGCAGGCCATTCTCAAGAGTCTGAGTTGTACGCAGGCCTCTGAGCTGCATCCGGCACCAGAGAATGCCGGCCATCCTCCCCCACCTCCCAATTCTTGCAGGAGCGCCTCTCGTTGGCAGACTCTAACTCGAAGTTATACAGGGAAAGGGATTCTGAGAAATGCAGTTCCAACCTTGTCCTCTGATGTACAGGCTGTCAAAACACGTGGCCGTGATGTCAGGACACATGAGATAATGACTTTGCCTTCACATTCGCAAACCAAGGAGAGCAAAGAAATTTCATCCTAAGAGCCAGCTCTTGGTTAGCTGGTGATGGCAGTCTGGAGCGCTGCGTTGGAAATAATTTTGAGTTTGTATCTAGGCTCCACAGGAAAAGGAGCTATGATGGATCAGCAAGGCCGGACGTAGGCGTAGAAGGAAAGCGGGGGATCATTTGCAATGAATTTGCAGTGGTGCTCTAAATTAACGACTGGAAGACTTCCTAAAGTCACTGCCGTTTGTATGTATTCCTTTTTCCCTCCGTCCAATGTGTAAGTCATAACCATTTGCGTGCGAAGACACAGGAATTAGAACAACTGGTGAGGAGCAAGGAAGGGACTTGGGGAATCTGTGCAGGGTCTCCAGCCTCCTGCACAGTCCACAGTGAACTCCTCAAGGTCAGGTCATGGTCAGCTCTTTCACCCCCGCCTCGACCAACCTCTGCCCCCCACCTCACTTCGCGTCCAAGTTTCTAGGTCCGTCTCTGCCCAGTCTTTACCTTGTCATCGTGGAGGAAACTTCCATCTCTTCTCCAATGAATTAATTCTTCTCTCTGTGCCTTGATTTCCTCGTTGGCAAACTCAAGAGGTGGGTTAGATCTGTGGTTTGCTGACGGTGTGTTTAGAAGCCTAGGGTGTTCGGGAGGAGGACGGTTGGAGGAATGCCAAGGCCTGGTGCTCTGGGAGGCACTTTACCTTTATCAGTTCTAGATATGGTGCTTTTGCTTAAGATGTCACTTGGAAGGGGAGGGGGACAGTCCTGCTGCTAGGTAGACAGACAAATCAATAAAAAGCTTGAGAACCTCTGGACAGGGCCTCCCCGAGGGTCACTTCCAGGTGTCATGTTCCCTGGTGCTGCTAATTCGTCTGCCTCTGCAAATACTAGTCCCTCTTCTCTTCCCACCTCCTTTTCTCGTTTCTCTCTCCATTCCCTCTCTGACAGAGATAGGAATTGCAAAGTCTCCATCTTAACTTCCAAACTTGGGCTGAACGTGAAACCAAACTTGAAGGCTGGCTCTTGTCATTATGAGATGCTGCGAGGTCATGTAGAGGAGAAAGGGGAAATTAAATCAGTATGTCATCCCCCCCCCCCACCACCCCTTCCAAAAATCTGGTGTTGTTCCTTTTATAGCTGAAAAACACATTGAACTGTAGAAAATTTCGAACTTGACTTTCTGGAGTCCAGAGGTACTCTGGCTTTTTCCCCTTACCGTACGCTACGGTGCAAAATTTTGAGAAACGGGAACCTGCTGCTTTGAGTTGTCATTGTTTTTAATGACACCGCAATTACTATATGGCTTTTTTTTTTTTTATTGTTGTTGTTGTTTTAAGGCAGGAGGAACCGTTCAAATAGGTTTTCTGCTCAAAATGTACTTTGGAGTTCCATCTTGGGGAATAAGAGCCCTTTTGTTCCTCTTCCTGCTAAAGTTTCACTTAGTTCTCACTAATACTAGCTCTAGAAGAGTCTGAGTCAGCCAAAAAATATGTCCATTCAGGAAAATGACAAGTTCATTTTCATTTTTTCCTGCTGGAGGGAAAGGGGCAGATTTGAGGAGAGCCCCGGGTGGCTTGTTTGAAGAATGGGGCATAGAGTCCAACATTCTGCCCCTGCTCTGGTGGGGGGGGTCCTCCTGGGCCGTGGTGCTTAGCTCAAGAAGGAAGTGGCTGGAACCCTGCCCACCCCACCAGCAGCCCCCGCCTGGTGTAAGTCCAGGCACCAGTGGGGTCAAGATCAGCCCAATACCCTTGACGGAAGCCCTTGTATCTTAGCACCGCACACAAAGAACTCAGCTAGGCTGGCACTGAGCATGTGCACACCTCGCCTGCTGATTGGCTGCAGCCTGAGAGGCAGCACCTCCTCCCATTGGTTGGTCTATATTGGTTTCCACCGCAGGAGGGAGTGAGGCTTGTGATCCCCCAAAGCCCCTGCTTCACCTGCTGAGTCCCCAGTTCTCCCACCAAAAAAAGAGACTGCCTGAGTTTCACCAGTGCCTTGGCTCTGGAAAATGCTCTCAGAATTACCATGTGCTTCAGCACCCCTCTTGCCAGAGTGCACAGTGACCCGCATGCAGGGGAGAGGGTGGCCCCGTCTCTCTGGGAGCCCCTTGGAGACAAAGGGCTTGGGGGCAGGACAAGAGGAGGTGCCTCTCAGCACAAGGGGATGGGAGGTCTAGCCATTTCCCTTCTCACTAACTCCAGATTCACCCTGGCTGGAGCTGCTCCCCGGAGGGCAGGAGTGGGGACCTTGGTGTCCTTTCTGGAGAAGAGTGGAGAGCGCGAGGCAGAGCCTGGCATGAAGGGAAGTCGCCTCAGGGGCAGGAAAGTTCAGCCTCTCCAAATAGGCACATCCTCTGCCACCCTGTTTTCCATTTCCTTTGGGAGTCTTTCCCCAGACACTGAAGCCTGAGTCGTATTACCAGAGCTTTCCTGGGCTCCTCTTGAAACACAATTCCCCCTGAGGGCCATAGTAAGTCACATCTTATAGAAACGGACACTTCATTAACCTGGAGAGTAGGGAAATGAGTAACTTTTGGGTAAGCACGAGTGAGGGTAGGATGGACACAAGCATACATGATTGATACTAAAACAACACTGTCCAATGGAACTTTCCACAGTGGGGTCTAATGGAACTCATCTGTGCTGTGTAATACCACATGGCAATCGAGTTTGAAATGTGGCCACTGTGACTGAAGAACCGAATTTGTAATTTAAATGTAAAGCTTCATTGGCTAATGGCTACTCTATTGAATAGTGCTGTTTTAGAAAGTCTAATCTGGAAGAGACCCTAGATTATTCTTTGGTTCTGGGGGTCTCACCGGTTGGCATATCTTTTGGGGCTCTCTGGGAGATACAGTTTGCAGAAGCCTATGCCTTACAATTTTATGTTCAAAAAACAAAAAACGAATCCCTAGTTTTTTTTTTTTAACCTTTATTTATTTTTGAGACAGAGAGAGACAGAGCATGAACGGGGGAGGGGCAGAGAGAGAGGGAGACACAGAATCGGAAGCAGGCTCCGGGCTCTGAGCCATCAGCCCAGAGCCCAACGCGGGGCTCGAACTCACAGACCGTGAGATCGTGACCTGAGCTGAAGTCGGCCTTTTGCATAATGCAAACCTTCAGGAAGGTTGGAGGTTTTTGTTTATCAAAAGGTAGCAAATCTTTGCAGTATAGTCCTACTGTTCCGTATGAGAGGCTGAGCCCCAGAAAGAGGGGGAGAGTGCCCAGGCTCTCAATGCGACACTGATTTCTCCAGGGTGACCTGCTCTCATCTCAGCAGACCAGGAAAAGCAGGGCCTGTTAGATAGCAGGATCCTGTGCTGGTTTTCTCATATCACAGTGGCCTCGGGTATATGGAAAGAAGTGGGTGATGATGATAATGGTGTTTGTTCTGAGTCCCCACCCAGTATGCTCCTGCATCTTAGAACTCCAACCCCAGTCTTCTCGGGTCCTTGCAGGTCCCAGGTGGCTCACAGGCTTCCCTGGTGTCCTTCATGGCCCTTTGATGACCCTCCCCGCTTTTTGCTACTGTGGTGGACAAGATAATGGCCTCCCAAATCCTCGAAATCTGTGAACATGTTACCTTTTATGATAATAGGGATCCTGCAAGTGTTAGTAAGGCAAAGAGCTTGAGATGGGGAGATTATTCTGGATCATCTGGGTGGCCCAATGAAATGACAAGCGCCCTTTTAAGAGGAAGGCAGGAGGCAGGTCCTCATAAGAGTCAATAGCAGGAGACGTGACAGTGGAACAAGGGGTCAGAGGGATGGGAGGCAGGGACCACAGCTGAGGGGAGCTGGTGGCCTCTAGACGCTGAAAAAGGCAAGGAAGCGGGTTCTCCCCTGAAGCCCCCAGAAGGAACACGGCTCTGCCGATGCCTTCATTCAGACTTCTGATCTGCAAACCCATAAGAAAACAAACCTGTGTCATAGGAAGCGGCTAAGTTTTTAGTAATTTGTTCCAGCAACAACAGGACGTGAGTAGAGCCGCCATTCCAGGGGGTGGCTGCTGCTATCAGCGGGATCTGCGGGATTGAGGGAAATGGATAATACTGCCTTACTTCCTCCAGATCCGATGTGCCTCTTATGTTCTGCTTCCTGCAAGTGAGGGCTCTCTCCTGCCTCTGGGTAGGTTTCTGACTCTTCTATGGAGCCTCTTCAGTGGAACAGCCTCCATGGCCCTTGATGCTCCAGAGAGTTGATCATCACCCCTAATTTCCCTTTGCCTTTCTCCCAAGAGGTCACAGGCTATTCATGCAGACCAGGTTTCCCAGGGTTCGTCTCAATACGCCAGAGCCCCTGCTCGCCCCTAACTTTCCTATTCTCTTCGCCGTCATCCCTTCCCTCCATCCCCTCAAAAGTCCAACAAGCAAAGACTGAAAGTCAAGCAACAGTGGGAATCAAATTCCTGTTTCCAATCAGGAAACAGGAGTGGGGCAGGTCTCCCTCTGGTCCCCACGATGACAAGAGACACTGAATCACTCTGCCTGTCCCTGTCCTTACAATCTGAGCAGATCCCAGAGGCTGAATTCTGTAGGCAGCTCCTACTTGCCACCAACAAAAAGAAGGACCAGGTCGCAGGCCCCACCTCAATGTCCGCAGGGAACGTTCTGCCTGGGCTCCTGGCAATTTCCTTACCAGCACAACACACACCACCACCAAGCCAGGGACCCACACCAGATGGGATAACCATTGTTCCCCCATATAAACCCCAAGTTTTATGTGTACTCATTTATCCATTCTGCCATCGGACATTTCCCTAGAGTTCCTTGGGTGCCAGATCCTATGCCCGCTTGCTGGAGAAACTTGTCTCCCAGTGGAGGCACTGGAAGCCAAAGGCAAGGAACCCATCTTCAGATATTTCAACAGATACCAGATAGCACAGAAGAACCACCCAGCTAAGCCCAGTCCACATTGCTAAATCATAAGAAAAGAAATTGCTGTTGTTTGAAACCACTCAGTTTTAGGGTCATTTTTTACACAGCAATAGATCATTGAAACACTCCCAAACCTCACCCCCACATAAGAATGGAAGGCTTGTCTTTCTCTTTTAGGATCTTCCTAATGTCTTGGCCCAGCTCTCTCAAGCCCTTGTCTGTCAGCTGCTGGTACTTCTGGAATAGTGTATAATGTCACCGTGAGCACCTACCCAGCCAGTTCTTTGTGTGGCCAGCTGTAATTAGTTAATCAGACATTTGTGAGCCCCAAACAAGGGGCGCCATTGATTTTCAGGCTCCTCCTTTGGTGGGGAGTCCTTGGAGCTGGAGCCCTTGAGGTTGGGCAACGATGAATCTGGGGCAACCCCAGGCATAGAGCCCCACCTCCTGCTGTCTCTTACAGGAGATGCCCTGATCACTTGGTTGCCATGACAACAGGGCCAGTCATCTCCAAAATGTACAGGCCAGAGGATCTTCTCATACCCTTTATGCTCCAAGGACCAGAAGACCTCAGCATGGCAAAGTGTGGGTGAGGCAGAGACAAGCAGAACGAACTGATACTTTCATTTCTTCAGATTTCCCCCACATGAAAGTGGCAGCACTCTAAGGGCAGAGAGCAAACTCATTTCTTGTGGGAATAATGTAGAGGAAGTTAAAAATATCCCAGACCACCTGTATGACTCGTGATGGGCACAGCAAGGGATCTTGGGGCAGGACTTACGATTCGGGAACGAATCACGTGAGGGGCGTGTGTAAGTCAAGTAGACGGCCACTTCCCTGCCGACCCTCAAAGGCTGTTCCTCCCCATATCACCCTTCTTGATGTGCAAGGCTGGTTGCTGGGGGTGAAGTAGGCAAATCTGCACAAGAACCAAAGAACCTCCTGGGAAGAAAAAAAAAAAACTTAGACCACAACATCTTCCGTTTTGAATACCACCATTTCTCAGATTCCTCTGATAGATCTGCAGGGTCCCAGGTAAACTGGTGGACAGGAAGTACAGGCAAGGACACCTAAGCCCAGGGAAAGTCAACATGAAGGAAGGGAGAGTTTAGGCGTTTGGGTAAATGACCCTGATCAGACCCTGGAGAAAGAAGCAGACTCAAAGGAGACTACTTCCCCCTACTTCCAATATGTAGGGGGTGTCATGAGAAATAATTGAGAAAGAAACAAGACGTGACCATGTTCTCCAGAAGCTGGAGAAATAGATCACGGTAGTTACAGGAAATCATACATTTACTTTGGATAAGGCCAATGGGACAATTACCTTATTCAGTAAACAATTCAATTATTTACTTCAGTAAACATTTATTTATGAAGGACGCTTTGGTGATCACAGCCAGGAAGGCAAAAAAGAGAAGCAAAACAGTGATTATGCTGCCATGTGATAAGTGCAGAAAGAAAAGTATATACAGAACCCAGAGGCTGCTCTGGGGAGGAACGGAATGACAATTTCTGGGGGTGTCCAGGAAGGCTCCCAGGAGGAGGGGACCGACGAGATGGGTTTTGAAGGTAAATGGGAGTCCACACTAGTCAGGGCAAAGGATGGGGGCTTATCTTCAGTGGCCAGAAGCCCATGGTTTGTGGATGGGCCTACCTGGCTTAGAGGTAGAGGAACAAAGCCAGCTTTCCACATTCAAATTCCAACAGACAGATACGTTGATGCGATGGTGGGTGGAGCTGAGCTCTTGGATTCATCAAAACGTTGGAGATGACAGCACCCACTGGGGCCCTGGCATGAAGCAACCTTAGAAGTCACAAGGGCCCACACGACTGACCAGTCACAGAAGTTGTATTTTTCCCTGAGTCTTTGTACACAGAAGGAACCACAGAAGAACAGATCAAAAACGGCACATCCAAAGCTGGTCATCAGCAACTGTGACTGATAAGACCCCAAGTGGTAGCTGTGCTGGCTCAGGGGCCCTCCACCTGCTGGAAAAGTTTCTACGTTGTCTTCACACAAGGGCATTCATCCCCTAGTGTAGCTCTCTCTGCCTAAGCCCAGGGGTAGAGCTTTCAGTTACGAGACCCCATGTGTGGAGATGGCCTCTCTAGGAGGCTGGTGCCCATGGCAACCCCTTGCCTTACTCCACAAAGTGAAACAGACCAGGCCTTCAGCACGTTGACCAACACAGGTCTTGAGTGGCGACTCAAGTCTCCTGGTCTACCGCTGGTCCTGCCTCTGAGAACCCACCTTTGACTATGGAGGGTTCTATCTGGGTATCCATTGGTGAGGGCAGCCCTGAAGTAAGTATCACCCCTTTGAAAAGGAGCAGATGTCAATCTTGTCACTTTAAATTAACTTCCGCTAAGAGGGACTGACAGAAACATGATGCTGGGTGAACTATATTTGACTGATACTCTGTCAAATATCGCATGGGGTTGCGATCCACAACTTTTCCCATCTGCTGCTCTGGTCTGAGTCACTGAATGCACAATAGCATGATTACCATATCTTGTGCGAGTTTCCCACCACCAGAGCAGAGCGCGTGAATGTGAAATGTGCCCACAGGAAAAGGAAGCCCTGGCCGGGAGGGTGCGAGAGCAAGGGTGTCCCTCAGTTCTTCCCTTGGGGAGAGCCACCGAGGGAGGGGACAGCCCCGGAAGGCGTCCCAGCCCTCACCCAGGAAGGTGGATATCCTGGAAACAGAGGAGGAAGGTGGAGGGAGGATCGGGAGTAAGGGGCAGGATTAAGATCACACAAACCTGCAGCCCTTAGAAACTGGCTTAATCCACTTTATAAAGAGTTGGGAGGGTTTTTCTCTCCGTGAATATAATACCTTGCACATCTGATCAGCTCTTTTCCCAGAACATTTCAAAGCTCTCTGCAAATACAGCAGAGTCTCCTTAGATTAGAGCACGGCCTATTATTACCTGGCTTTGGAGACACCCCAGGTCAGCGGGTCACCTGGGGCCCTCTGAAATAAGACAATTCCCTTACAACAAAAAGCCTGGTGTGATGTGGTTTGTCTAACTAGTGGTTTTCAAACTACATGAGTCATGGGACCCTAAAACACACACGCACACACACACACACACACACACACACACACAGCCTGAAGCTAGACTCCTAATCCAGAACAAAGTAAAACTGTTCCGATTACAGCCAAAGTAGGATGTGAGGGGGAGCAAAGAGGGGTCTACTCGACACCCCCATCCCTGAGCCCCAGGACTTCCCAGCCATGGTCATGCCCCCACCCCCAAGCACAGGCACGTTTTTCTGTGAAGCTAACAGAACTTAAGTTTCTTCAGGGTACCTCCCAAGGCCTGGTACCTAATTTCATTTCGCTCATTTAGTGTTGTTTTTATAATGAGGGGCCCCCAAATGACATAAGTTTCGTGTCCACCCAAGTGCAAAATAAAAACTTGAAGCCCTTTGTTCAAGATGACGAAAAATTTCGAGGTGGGGACAGCAGAGCGTTAAACCAGGCACAGGGCCCTCCTGAGCAGGTTGCCTGGGAAACACGCCCAGGAAGCCAGCCCTGACTTCATGCCCCACAGAACCTGCCTCTGCCCTTTTCTCCACCTTTCCAAAGACATGCCAGTAGTTTCAAAGGAACTTTGCGCTTTTTCTTCCGTCCTAGAGAGTCAGGTTCATCAAGCTCGCAGGCTCGTGGGCCTGACGTTCCTCCCAGAAGCCAGGCCGGGCCTTCTGCATCTTGCTTTCATATAGAAGAAAGGCCTGAAGGTGAACGACCGCATCTGCAAACAGAAACCAGAGCAGACCACAAAGAATCTGCTGTATCTTCAGGGGTTGGTGCCCGAGTGGCACTTGGGGCAGTTGTGGCTCAGTCTTAAAACCCCCAGAGTACTGGATAGAATCATCTCAGGGTGCTCCCCGAGGGCCCGGGCCTCACACACTCCTCGCCTAGGTTCCCCACAACACCGGGCTGTGGTGTTACTGAAAACACGTCTACTGGATAAACACGGTCTCTGTTCCAACTAGACAGGCTGCTCGTGGTTCTGTGACTCCACCACACTCACTACAAATGACAGACCTTTGACCAGCTCTTCCCCTGCCCAGAACTTCTTATTCCCTTCTCTGACCCAGGCCCTAGCCACATGCCAAAGGCCTGCTCAAGGGTTCCCTTCGGGTGGCCCTGCCTTCAAGATGAAGTAGGCTGCCTTAATTGTGAAGTAAGCAGTGACATTCCTGGAATGTCTGCTTGAGGCCGGACCACCACTTGCTGAGTGGTCCTGCAGCGTCTACCTAGGAAACAGAAACCACTGAAGCATGGAAAACAGACGGCCTTGAATGCGGGAATGGTTTTGCGGGAGACGCAAGAGCTGTGAAGCCAGACGGGGGGCGTTCAGTCCACCTAGCGCTAAGCAGGGTAGGAAGCCACCAGCCCTGTTGGCCAGAGGGACAGGGGGAGGGGGTGAGCCGGGGCATCCGGGCAAAGCTGCATCCACAAGGGTCCGTCCAGAAGAGCTGGAGCCATGGAGGAACAAGATGCCACCAGGGCCCCTGCCTGCTGCCGAACGGAAGGGGGAGAAGCCCTTCCTTACATCGGCCCCTCTCCCTCCAAAGCAGCCCCACGCCTAACCCAGCAGAAAGCCCAGAAGACACAGCTTGCCGGGGCAGCCCCTCCCAGACAGAGCAGGGTAGAGGCCGGGCGAGGAGGGGACCCAAGGACTAATAAGCCCTGGGTTGCATGGGTAGGGGAGGGAGGTCGCGTGCTGCTCTGGGGGAGGCCCGGAGGGGCCTCTGAACTTGAAAATCTCTGGGAACCTTTCCAGCGCTGAGAGGGGCACTTGGTAGGAACACTTTACCTTTCTCAACAATTCAGATGATAATGGCCTTAGAAATCATGTTTTTCATGTTCAGTAAAATGACAGTAGAAAATCTCTCCGTTGGATATGTACTGTCCCACTGGGTTGATTTCTTTTAGTAACTTAGGAGAAACATTGTGTTTTCTGACTTGCAGATTCACTTCCTTTTAGGAGCCGATGAGAGTTATATAAGCCATCATGTTTCCCTTTTTGCCTTAGCGGCCAGGAAGCTCCAAAGTAATTTCAAACTTCCTAAATACAGGTTTTTAATTATATACTATCCTCTTCTACGTTTCTTTAAACCCGGTTTCTAACTTAACCCTCTTATCGATTGGGTGTGTTATAAGACACCTCAAGTATCTTGAAGTAGCAGATAAGTCTATCTCAGCTTCTTTCGAATCTAAGATGATCCCAACAGTTCCTACCTCTAATTCTTCCTCACATTTGGTCCCTGTCTGCTCCCCTTCCCCCCACAAAACTCCCTAGTGATTTGTCATTTTCCCACGTTGAGAAAGCCACAGGCCCTTCCCACTTCTGCATGCCACTCTCCAACTCTTAAATTGTCACTGTATGTCTTTCACTTCCCTTTCCACTGCCCTTGTCGGAGGTTTCCTCTCCAGCGGGGCATGAACCCTTCCCAGGCAGTGCCAGGATCACGGGGCCCACTAAAGAGGAAGCCGAAAGCCTGGACAGAGAAGTGAGGACCCCTGGAGGTGGAGGGCTGGCGTGTGGGCATGACGGACGGCCCTCAGAGGCTGTGGGTCACTGACCTGGTTTCAATCCAGCTCTGCCACTCACCTGCCGTGACCAATGGGCACCTGCTGTGCCTGCCAGCTTACCAGCGTGCTGTTCCTTCCCCTGCCTTTGGTAACCGTGCCCCAGTTTTTCTCTCGGGATTACTCCCCTCCCACAGCCTCCAGTCTGCGTGGGATTGACTTTCAAAGCGCCCTGTCCTATCTGCCGAGGATCTGGTGAGGTGACCCATCCAGACCCACGAGACTCTCTCTTCCAAGGGTGGGGTGGCAAGCTGGAGCTCATTCATCTTGCCTGCGGTCCCCAGTGAGCTTCTCCATCAGCTTCCACTACCTCCAGCCCCAAAGCGGACCTTATCCTTGTCCCTGCATGGCCTGCGTGCTTGCGTTGTCCTTGGGTTTTTCATAACGAGTGTCTGTTGCCGCAGCCCTCAAGGTCCACGCGATGCAGGGCCCCATCCTGGGAAAGTTCTATAACCTTCTTGAGCTCCGGGTTCTGCATCTGTACACACGTCATGGGGTGAGGGGTAATGTGCTTAGGCCATCGTGGGTGTTCCACAAAGATTTCATCCCTCCTTCCCTGCCCTGCAGAAAAGGTGGCCTTTAAAAGGTGATGGAACCCGCCCCCGTTCCACAGGTGTCCAGGGGCAAGCGTCAATGGTGATGTCTCCTGAGACCCCACGTTCCTCTTTAGGACCTCTCCCCTCTTTACGGAATTCCTTGGGATCTCACCAAAGGATGAGCAGTGGTTTACCTGTTTCAATGGGGGAGAAGCAGAATTTCAAAAACGCTTCTCCCGAGGAATGAAGACGTGAGATTCTCTAGCTGCGGCCTTTGCCGAAAGTCCTGGCTCAGGCTCCTACTGCCGGCAGGCTCGCGCTGGCGTGCTCAATGGATTCCTCCCTTTGTAAACCTACAACCAACTTGGTTTTCGGAGCATATGCACCAGCAGACTTGGCTGAGGGGCCTGCTGTTTCCCATGGTGACTCACGACTGGTAGGCACCAAAGATCCTCTGATCCTCCAAAAAGGCTCAGCAGGCATCCTCTGCCCTGGTTAGCGAGAGCCCGGAGCTGATGTGGCTCACATGCCCAACTGCCTCCGAGGGTCCTCGTGGAATCCCGGGCCAGTCTCCAGAGAGCACTGTTCTCGATGAGAGAGTGGGAGGTAACTAGTGATGTTCCCGAGGCCACAGCGGGCTCCACGGGGAACCCACTGGCAGTTCCAAAGGGCCGGCCACAGAGGCTTCTCAAAATAATAACTACTAGTCGTCTCACCGCTGTTTACTGCTTCACATCAGGTAGGAACTAAGTTCATCAGCCTTCCTTTGCAAACACAGAATCAGGCCTGAGCCATTAAGAAAGTTGGCCAAAGTCACATGGCTGTTCAGAGATAAAGAATCTCACCCCGGTTGACATGATGGCAAAGCCTGTGCTCTTCACAGCTACGCTCTCTTGTGTCTCTCATACTCCCGGGGGGAGGCCCACCAGGACCCCCACTGACAGTCATCAGGGGGTCACCGGCCTCCCGGAGGAGATCATGGAGAGTAAAATGAACCAATCTCCAGTTCTGCTGCTCGGCGGCAAAGTGGCTTTGGAACCTGGAGTCCCTCTCTGGTTCCCAATTCCCTCCTTTGTAGGGTGGAGGACAGGACACCCCCTCCGCCTCAGTGGAACGAGGTCATCATCTACAACATTCTACACAGAATCACTGTGACGGGCATTGCTGGCCCACAGTGAGGAGACACCAGCAGAAAAGGGAGAACAATGAGGAGGTACCGGGAAGGACATGGTTCCATGTGGATCCGCGGGGACCTGGATGCCTGCCTCCTGCTGCTCCAGGCTGGAGGGCCCAACAATGGCTCTTCATGAAGGAGCCCATAATGGGTGGAAAACAACAGGATTCTGCAAGTGCACATGAAGGCTTCCTCCTGTGGGTCTCCAACGAGTCCTGCTGGTTCTTTTTCCCACGTCACCTTGGGCCTAAAGATCTTCCTGCTTCGACTGGGAAGGAGTTGGAGAAGGTGGAAATGGGAAGGGAAGCCCAGACCTCGAACTTCCTGCCCTGGCATCACCCACAGACCCAGTGACCACAGTATTTTCTCTGCCCTGTTCTGGCAAGCCGAGTGGCTTCCCCTCACCCACCCCGTGGCCACCTCCTCATTACAGAACAAAGGAACCTGGCTCTTTTCCTCCAGTCCAGAGAGGGTTCCTAATTGGCTTTCCATTAAAGAGAAAATAGACTACTGTTTCCACCTCATTATTTATGAGCCTTTCTGGAAGTGCATTTCCATGCACTCTGGGATTACTCATGCCCATTTTGCTTGGCCATATTTTATGATCTGTTTTATTTATTCAGGGCCTCTATTGGGTACTCACATCTGAAACCAATTAAAAACCAAGAAATAGGAAAAACCAAATAAACACCTGGAGATGTCCAAACCCAGTCTTTCTGAAACCTGTGATTGGGAGAGTGGCATGGCCATGCCAGTAGTCTAGGCCATGGGAAATGGGGACCTTTCTCCTAGAGACATCAGGTGACAAGGCCACACAGATGACAGTGCATACATTCAGAGACCTGTTGCCAGAGCTTGGGCTGAGATGGCCTGGTTCCTCGGCTCACCTGGGATCTCCCTGTGCACGGCAAGGCATCATGGATTCATTTGTGAATGCCCCTCTGTGCCTGGCACACGGCGAGAACTCAAAACTTCTTTGCTCACTCTTGTGTTCATTACCATCACAACTGCTGAAGCAACAATATGGAGAACTATCTCTATGAATTCGGGGATGGTTTGCCTTTAAAAACACTGCCTCTAACTCTACTCCGTAAGGATTCTTAGGGGTTAACGTGCTCCCTTTCCTTTTGTGTGTGTGTGGGGGGGGGGGGCAAAGAAACCTTTAATGAGGATTTGAGGTACAAGAGGAAGATGGGGGAGGACCTGTGTTCAGCCCCAGCCACCTCTTGTATCCATGGCTCCGTGGAGGTTTTCAAGTCCTTCCTCTGCTGCGCGTGAGGCTTATCTCGTCTGCCGTCCTCGTAAGTGTCATCATCAGCTCATGGCGGCACAGGGGGAAGGGCAGAGGTGATGGCAAGCCATCTCAACGACAGTCTCCTCCTCCAGCCTGAGAGGCCCTGATGACTGTTCTGGGAAGGTTCTCCACCAGTCGTGGCAGCAGGTGGAGGCAGGTTGGTGACTACCAACCCCACTTCTTCAAAGTCCATCGTATTGAAAAGTGATCTCCTAGAGCCGGCTACCCTCCCGCTCCTGACTCCCCCTAAACACGCTCCCTTTCAATTGCAGAAAAGCAACTGCCAAGCTTGGTTTTCCCAGAGACCTGCAGTGTTTCATCAAGACATAGCCTGGTGGGGATGGGGGTCTCAAGGAGAGGAAGGCAGGTCCTCCCTTCTTTGGGCGGGCGAGGGGGTGGGGGTGTCTGAAACTATTTCACTCATCTTTCTAGAATAAGCTTTGGAGTCTGTGTCCATGGACAAGCCATCCTGCACCGTTTTGTCCACATAAGATGCAGAGAGGCCCCTCTTTCATTCTGCCTGCACTATCCCTGCTGGAACTGGGGGCCTCTCTGCCCGCATTGCCCACCTTCACCCTAGGGAGTCAGTACGTTGGTTGCTGGTCTCTGTCCTGAAGCCAAATGCCCCCTTCTTCCCTTTACCCTGAGCTGGGTGCTCAGATGGTATGGAGAGTGACAGGTTCAAGGGCCAAGAGCAGTCTTCTGAGACAGCAGCAAGATGGCAGAATGTCGCGCATTGTGGAACTTTGCAGTGTTTCTGTTGGGGTTAAAAGAAATGAAGTGGGGTGAGAGGTGGGCGAAATGGGGGGAGACCTCAAAAAAGGTACTAATTCCCGGTTATAAATTAAGTGCACCATGAGAATGTAATATACAGCATGGTGACTACACTTAATAATACTGCATCATGCGGGCGCCTGGGTGGCTCAGTCGGTTGAGCGGCCGACTTCAGCTCAGGTCATGATCTCGCGGTCCGTGAGTTCGAGCCCCGCGTCAGGCTCTGTGCTGACAGCTCACAGCCTGGAGCCTGTTTCAGATTCTGTGTCTCCCTCTCTCTCTGCCCCTCCCCTGTTCGTGCTCTCTCTCTGTCTCAAAAATAAATAAACTTTAAAAAAAAATTAAAAAAATAATAATACTGCATCATGTATTTGAAAGTTACTAAGAGTGGATCCTAAAAGTTCTCATCACAAGGGAAAAAAGGTATAACTATGCATGGTGACAGATGTGAACCAGACTTACTGTGATCATTTCACAATATGTACAAATATCAAATAATTACATTTTACACCTAAAACCAATACGTTATATGTCAATTATACCTCAGCAGAAAAAAAAAAAAAAACCTTATGAAAGGCATTAACTTAGCACAGAAAAAAATGAAAGAAATGATGTACATCACATCTCTGACTTTTTTTCTTCCCGAGATATTTGTGGTGCTAATTGTAATCTGATTTCTCCCCACTCCCCGCCGCCCCCGCCCACGCACAGTAGGGGAGGGAACTGGGCCCCATAATTCTTAGGGCTAATGCTCCTTACAGACTTATCCTTCCCAATCTCTACCTTTCCTTAGTAACTTATATCAATCGTTCCTTCCTTCGTTCACTTACTCATTTGTTCATTAATTCAACAACGTGTTGAGTGTCTCTATGTGGCAGGCACTGGCCGTTCATCTGCTATGATGCTCAATCAAGCCTTCTTCCTCCCACTAGCAAATTCGGCCTGAGCCTTTCTCCCGGGATAAGACAATTTAGAGGTTTACTCCCCACTTTGAATCTAGAGAAGAACTCTAGAAGAATCTATAGAAGTATAGAAGTTATATAGAACGACTCTAAAAGCCATCAAGTCTTGAGACAGGAGGGGAACTGGGAAACCAACACAATTCTACCAGTCCACAAACCACGGCTTCCAAATTGGAGGTCTGCCCCCCTATGTCTTGGTCACATTCTGGCGAACATGACAATGTCGTGCAGCTACTGGATGGCTGACCTGATGCTTCTGAATATGAGAAACAAAGAGTGAGAGAAAATGTTGGAATTTCTATACCGTTGGTGCCGGGGACCCCAGTGGCCACTGGGGAAGGCTTCTTAGATTAATATTTGTAAATCCCTGAAACAAAATATATGGGATGGAAAGGAAGCCAATTATATTAGAAAACAGTTATCAAGATTATTTTTTAATTGTGGCAGGGTAACGTAGTGCGACTTTATAAACACATTCAAATAACAAAGCAATGCATTTTAAATACAGGCAACATTAACTCATATTTTATTCTTTAAATATAAAAATGTTTTAAGTTTATTTTTGAGAGAGAGAGAGAGTGCAGGGGAGGGATAGAGAGAGAGAGAGGGAGAGAGAGAATCCCAAGCACTGACAGTGCAGAGCCTAACGTAGGGCTCAATCTCATGGATCATGACATCACTACCTGAGCCGAAACCAAGAGTTGGACGCTTACCCAACTGAGTCACCCAGGCGCCCAGACACTCAATTGATTTTGTTTTTAATTTTGATGGTTCTGACGGCTGATTCCCAAAGAGAAGTTGCTGCAAAATTATTTTAAAAGCCCACAGCTTGCTTTACAAGGGACACCTGAATCCTCCAAAGTTTATGGAGTTAATCTCCAATTGTGGGAACACACGACTGCAGCATTTGGTGGCTGAATTATTAGGGTCCAGAGATGCTCCAGAGTTGGCAAGTTAGGACTCATAAGTATCTG
Organism: Herpailurus yagouaroundi; assembly: GCF_014898765.1. NCBI lineage: Eukaryota > Metazoa > Chordata > Mammalia > Carnivora > Felidae > Herpailurus > Herpailurus yagouaroundi. Next base: position 50,329,097 of record NW_024412404.1, read on the forward strand.
CGGACAGGAGCGCTGTGATCTTCTGCGATCTGGGGAACAGTCAAATAGCTGGCATGGTGTCCAAGTAGAGTACAGATGATACTTCAAGATCTGTAATAATTGCATATAAAATATAAAATATATAGAAAAATATCTGGATTTCTTGTGGTGACGAGGTCACAGGTACTACTGATTTCTTTCCTACGCTCACAAGAGGAGGAAATACTGAAATTCAGCAGGAGGCTATCGAAAAGATATCATTTCTTCCCATCCAAGTTCCCAGACCCCACAGAACACCTTGGACGTCCACGGACACCAGACTAAGAAGGACCCTTCTAGAGGAAGAGGAGGAGGAGCCGAGATAAAAAGTCAGCCAGATAACACAGATCTGGAAAATTCCAAACATAGGGCAGCCCATGGAACAATCTTAGCACACAGGGCCCAGGAAGGCCTTTAATGAACAAGACTGGCCTCATCCTGATGTTTGAGCTGTAATGATGCAGACCCTTCTGCTCCTGGCGAAATCCTTAGCCAAGTCTCCTCACTCCCATACGCGCTTCAAGTGAGTGGGGTTTGTAGCAGAAAAGAAGGGGCTACATTTCATGACAGGATCCATCCATCAGGGCTGTGTATCTGTCTGTCAGTGGAACCGATTCAGCGCGAGTGGGAATCCGGGCCGGAGAGGTAGCGGTCACCTGGAAATTTGCAGACCCTCAGGGAGGGCTCCGGTCCTCCACGGGGCATGGGGTGCAGGTCCAGGTGGATCTCATTTAGATCTCAGCATCCTGGGGACCCCTGCAGACCTCGGGTGGCATCTAGAAAGCTCACGGAGCCTTTTGCATAGGAGGAAATCAATAACTCACGGATCTGATGTTTGAAAAGCTGGAGGAGGTTGAGGAGGGACTCCACTGATCCTCCCCCACCCCACCCCACCCCCCGTCTTCTCGCTCGCTTTTTTCATGGCACAGAGCCCTTCCCTGTGGCTCGGGCACCCAGAAGAGAGGTGAGGCCTGACTCGGTTTATGGTGCTCCCGTCACCGGAGCTAAGGGTTGGGCCCGTACAGAAATCTGAGCGAGAAACTGGCTCGTGGCAGTTGCCAAGCCAGGCAGCGTTTGCCGAAGAAGCTCTAATGAGAAGCCGACAGACGAGTCCCCTTTGCCCTGCCCTGCCTCCAGCAAGACGGCCGCTTCCCCGCGCGGCCTTCTCCACGCTGTTTTCTAACTTTTCCTCCCAATCTCCACCTCAATTCCTCGTTCCCATTCTTCTGAATGTTAAAGTCACGACCTTTGCGGTTTATGGGCCACCAGAGACTGAACTAAATGTGTTAGCTCTGAGTCCAAACAAGTAATAGCCGGCCAATTAAATTAATAATCCATATTGTTACAGTGTTTAACCACGGCTGTTTCCTCAGCGGTCTGTTTAAATCACAGCCAAGGCCTGACCTATTAAAATGAATAACTGGAATTATGAGAAACTCCATTTAATAAACACAGTGAGGAACGCAGCACAATTGGGCATGAAATATTTATTACCACTTGAAGCAGAGAGCTGTTTGGGACTTTAAGAGGGCGTTAATGAATGCGTTTTAATTTCTGGCTCACAAGGTGGGAGGTGGGGCTGGAACCGAGGGCCCTTTGGCAGATTCCTGGAAAGATCAGCTCATGTTATGTTATTGCATCGCGCTGGGGCTGTTTGTTTACGCGTGGGCCTCTGCCAACCCACTGTGGGAGCGGGAAGGTGGGCATGGGACCACTTGTTGAGCTAGCGCATGCTCAGTGAATGCCTGCTGGGTGGGCGGAGGGGTGGCTACACGGATGGAAGGGTGACCCATAAAACGTTTTGACACCGTGATATCCACACTTCAGGGATAGAGGGCAGATAAAAACACTTAGCACTGTGCCTGAGACGTGCTAAAGCCTCAGTAAACGGTAACTGCCATTATAGTTTGGAGAGCAAAGTCTGGTTAATTTACTGGAAAGTCGGCGCTCACATTTGGCAATTCCTCGGGAGCCCGAGACCTGCCCCGGGACCCTGACTGGCCCGTTTGTCTTTCTGCGCACTTGGAAGCCTGTTTTAGATTAGATGTTTTTGTTTGAATACTTTGGCTTTTCTCAGAATGGAGTCTTCTTGTCCTTGTTTTCCCAGAGCTCCACGTCTTACCTCTGCATTTGCCCCAACATGTCCCGTGTTCCCAGGTAGGACTCTATTCCCCAGAGCCGGTCCCCCTTTCCCAGACCTCAGCTCTGAAGTTCTGATCATGGGTTTGGAAATTGTGGTTGCTGTAATAATAGCCCTTGGCAAGTCTCGTAACCACCAAGTCAAGCGGGGTTGTTATTGGGGATCTAGGAGCACGATAACTGGGTCTTCTCTATAGGAGATACCCCAGATGGGAAAAGGAGGGGTCAACTCCGCCCAGAACTTGCTTTCCAGAGAAAGCGAGAAGCAGGCAGACCCAGCTATACGCTGATGGAACACACTGGACCTTGTGAGGGCCTACGCCGGGAAGGTGGCGACTCCCGAAGGCCTCGCCTCGGCTTCCCCTTCAGGAGCATCCAGGGGCCGTCTCCCGGAGACCACAGAAATACCCCTCAGCTCCAGTCGCCGCGTACCCAAGGCTAAAATTAAATGTAGTAATGAATGCAAGGCAGGCAAAGAGTGGTCTCATTTGGAATAGGCAGAATCTTGAAAATAGAAATAGAGGAATGTGGGCTTGTTTTTCTTTCAGTGTGGAGAGAATGGTTCTGACCTTGTGGAGGGTTTGATGGTGTCTCACCACCTCTCCACTGCGTTCAGAAGCTAAGAACGATCCCAGGCAGGAAAAGCGTCCCAGGTGGCCAGCGCATCCTCACGGGCCGTGAGGTGGAAAGCTTGCCTGACCCTGAGTGAGGCCTCAGAGGGCTCTGTCGGGCCCGCGCACCGCACAATGCCTGTTGTCAGTGTTAGTGTCTTCAACGTCTTTAATCCTAAAGGATGCTTACAGGATGATGGGTGTCATGGCTGCCGTCTTGCTCTTGCTTTCCCGTGTGTTGGCGGGAGGCTTCTGTCAAATAAAAGATGTCTCTGCCAAAGATGCCTTCATGGTAGAAGCCTTCAGAATTCAAGAAAAACCCACGGTAGACTTGTTCCTCACCACCCATCCCTCCCCTCCTAGCTGTGAGTTCCTGCAGGGTAAGCCTGTGTCTTCCTCGTCTTCATATTCCCCGCTGTGACTTGCACCGTAGACAACGTCTTTCTGGTTCTAAGCAAACGTTCATGCATAACGGAAAGCCACCACTTATGGAGCCTTTAAACTATCCAAGCCCGGTGCTAAGTTCCTTGCCCGCGCTCTCTCATGTCATATTTCCAACCACACTATGACTTTCTACCACGATGCCCCAATTTACGGATGGGGACATTGAGACATAAAGAAGCGGAGCACTTGTCCCGGATCACCTGGATAACAAGTGGAAGCCCTGGAATTTGAACCCTAGTCTGTGCAATTTCAGCACCTTTGCTTTAATTGCCATGTTGTCCTGTTTCCAAGAGACAAAGGTGCATGGATACGTAGCTCCAGACTCAAGAGTTTATAGTCAAGCAAACGGAACAGACACATAAAGAGGTCATTAATTACAGTGCATTAAATGAGCCCTACCCTGGTGACCAGGTGAATACCAAGGTGGTTCAAACAATCTAATCTGGAGGTTATCAGGGCAGCTTCCTGGAGGAGGTGAGACCTGAACTTATTTTATTAAAGGGTGAGAGGGTGGGCAGACAAAACATTAAGTGAAAAAAGAGACTATCCAAGCAGAAGGAAGAACGTGGACGATAGGAAAAGACCTTTGGGTCCAACATCCCAGAAGGATGGTTCTCAGTGGTAACAAGATGGCAGGGCCCAATTACCAAGGAATAGGAGGAAGGCATCCATCCTCCTGCTGAGTTCTTCCTTGTGCCTTCAACTAGAGATACTGATCATTTCCTCCCTGTCCCTCCCACACCCACTCCCCACAGACTCTTCCTAATGGACAATTCTATAGGGACAGACACGCTGGAGACAAAGCCCAAGTACCAGACGATTCCACCCCACCTCCAGCCATTTAATCCAAACTGAGCTCATCAGGTCGTCTTCCCCAGGAACTTGCACGTGAAGCACTAAGAACGAATCAGTTATCTCTGGGGAGCTGAGCCGACAGGACACACTGACACAGGGACTGAGGTTGACGCGTTGTGGCACCCATCAGGGAATCACAGGCAAGCGATTAGGAAGCAGCAAAGCTGATGACCAAGAAAAGAGAAATAAACAAGCAGCTGAGATGTGCAAGTGATCCTAGACACCCAAAGAAGAAATAACAGAGAAAAGAGAACACAGACTGGGCCACAGCCGATGGAGAATAGAGGGTAACTGCCTTGGTTATTGAGTCATAGGGTCATTTCTTGCCTTGAGATGGCACACACATTATAAAAAACCCGTCTCTACTTGAAGCCACTTCATAGGGTCTCTGAAGACACTGAGAGACCTGAGAGAAGAGGCATCATTTCAGGGGTGGGTAGGCAAGGCCGTGCCTCCGAGGCAGTCCCAGAACTCGGTCTGGCTCCGACAGAAGGCGGTACCATGCCTCAACCAGACCTAACGGAAAACAGCCTTGGAATCATTGTTATGTCTGTGTGTAATTGTAAAAAAGACACAGTCTTCGCAGGACTTCTTTGAGAGCTCTCCTTTTACAGCAGGTTGAGCCTTTATCTACGCAATAAATTGTTGAGGTTATGATTACCCAGGGCTTGTCCATCAACAGTGTGGTGTTTTCTGCCGAGCGTCTACACTGATACTTCTAATTTCAATCTATGGCTTTATTTATCCGCGTCAGTGAGGAGTGTTAACCCCATACCAACATTTCCAAAGTAATCTTAAAAAGAAAAGAGTAAATACATACTGACGTTGTAACTTTTTCAGATGCAAACAATATGATTTTTTTGTGCCAGTGGCATTAAATCATCACTGCAAGGTAAATATCAAACCATATATACTCATATATTCACATAAATATGTATCAAAAACCTAGGGTGCCTGGGTCGCTCAGTCAGTTAAGTGTCTGACTTCTACTCAGGTCATGATCTTGCAGTTTGTGAGTTCGAGCCCACATCAGGCTCTCTGCTCTTAAGCCCACTTTGGATCCTCTGTCCCGCTCTCTCTCTCTCTGCCCCTCACCCACTTGTGGCCTCTCTCTCTCAAAAAGAAATCAACAGTAAAAAATTAAAAAAAAAAAAAAAACCCGTATGAATTTCTTGCCCCAGACCAGACATCAGTCTTTATCCAGAGACCCCTAGTCTTAGTGAGAAATGGTATTTCTAGAACACAGTCTGGAAAAATGGAGTTCTCTTGGCGGTTGGATTGGTCGTTGTTTCTAAGAATTTAAGTGGAAAGCATTGGAAAATATTTTTTTAAGGGAAACTACATCATTAACTTATACTGGATATCCAATTTTAACTTACTTGATTTTACATATTTATTTCTTTGATGGTGAAAATCTTGGTTCCTAAGAACACTAACATGATTACTCATTTGATATATTGGGAATGATTTCCAAATAATAACATAGATATTAATACTAACAATATGACTTTCAAAGTACAAAATGAGAGTGGAGCGTCTGGGGGCTGGAAGGGAAGGGAAATATTACTTGAAGGGTGCAGGACGTTCTTCTGGGGTGATGAAAATGTTGGAAACTAGAGAGGGGTCACAGTTACACAACGTCGTGAATGCACTAAATGCTGCTGAATTATACACTTTAAAATGGTTACTTGTATGTTAGGTGTGTTTCAATTCAATAAAAAAGAAGGCAGCCTGACTGGCTCAGTCAGTAGAGCAAGCAACTCTTGATCTCCGCATTATGGGTTTGAGCCCTACATGGGGGACAGAGTTTACTTAAAACATAAACTCAAATCTAATAAAAAAGTAACAGAGACAGATTTCAGAGACATATCAACCACATTTAAAAGTGTGGACCTGGGGCGCCTGGGTGGCGCAGTCGGTTAAGCGTCCGACTTCAGCCAGGTCACGATCTCGCGGTCCGTAAGTTCGAGCCCCGCGTCGGGCTCTGGGCTGACGGCTCAGAGCCTGGAGCCTGTTTCCGATTCTGTGTCTCCCTCTCTCTCTGCCCCTCCCCCGTTCATGCTCTGTCTCTCTCTGTCCCAAAAATAAATAAAAACGTTAAAAGTGTGGACCTTTACTAGATTCTCATTCAAACAAGCCAACTATTAAACAATAAACAGGGGTGCCTGGGTAGTTCAATCAGCTGAGAGTCGGACTTTGGCTCAGGTCATGATCTCATGGTTCATGAGTTGGAGCACCGTGCCGGGCTCTGTGCTGAGAGCTCAGAACCGGGAGCCTGCTTTCGATCTTGCATCTGCCCCTCCTCTGCTCATGCTCTCTCTCCCAAAAATAAATGAAGATTTAAAAAAAAATTTTGTTTAATGTTTATTTACTTTTGACAGAGACAGAGACAGAATGCGAGTGGGTTAGGGGCAGAGAGAGAGGGAGACACAGAATCTGAAGCCGGATCCAGGCTCTGAGCTGTCAGCACATAGCCCGACGTGGGGCTCGAACTCACGGACCGCGAGATCATGACCTGAGCCGTCGTTGGACAAGAAACTGACTGTGCCACCCAGGCGCCCCTGAAATAAATGAAGATTTAAAGAAAAATTTTTAAATAAACAAACAAACATGAAACAAACATATCTGAACACTGGATACTTGTGGGTGTATTAACAAATTATTGTTGGGGCGCCTGGGTGGCGCAGTCGGTTAAGCGTCCGACTTCAGCCAGGTCACGATCTTGCAGTCCGTGAGTTCGAGCCCCGTGTCAGGCTCTGGGCTGATGGCTCAGAGCCTGGAGCCTATTTCCGATTCTGAGTCTCCCTCTCTCTCTGCCCCTCTCCCGTTCATGCTCTGTCTCTCTCTGTCCCAAAAATAAATAAACGTTGAAAAAAAAACTTTAAAAAAAAAAAAAACCAAATTATTGTTATGTTATTATTATTATTTTTTAAGTCGGCTTCACACCCAGCATGGAGCTCAATACAGGGTTGAACTCATGACGCTGAAATCAAGACCTGAGGTGAGATCAAGAATTGGACACTTAGCCAACTGAGCCACTCAGGCAACCCCAATTATTGTTATTTTTAAGTTTGGTAGTAATATCACAGCTCTGTGATAACAAAATAAAGCATCCTTTTGCATTTAGTATGTATACTGAAAATGTATAATGGATATGATGCTTGAGATTTGATTTAAAATAATGTGGTATAGGGGCCCCTGGGTGACTCACTGGTTGAGTGACAGATTCTTGATTTCTACTCGGGTAGCGAGTCATGGGTCATGGGACTGAGTCCTGCATCCGGCTCTGCACTGAGAGTGGAGCCTGCTTGAGATTCTCTCTCTCTCTCTCTCTCTCTCTCTCTCCCCACCCCTCCCTCTGCCCCCTCCCCCACTCATGTTCTCCTCTCTATCTCAAATTTAAAAAATTAAAAATACTTTTTTAAATAAAACAATGTGGTGTATATGTCATGTATGTGAAGGGGAAGGAGGATGATGTAAGCGAAGCACGACTGGCCACATGTTGTAAATGTTGAAGTGGGGTGATGGCTACAGAGGGATTGGTCTCTGCATTTATGTTTTTTTTTAATTTCCATAATAAATTTAAAAAATAAATCAAAAAATTCGGCCAGCCAACATTTTCAAAATAGCCTCCCTCGTGATCAAAGAAATGCAAATGAAAATGACAAGATACATTTTTCAACCGATCGTATTGGCAAAGGCTAGAAGAATATCAATACTCCCTGCTGGTGAGGATGCGACAAACAGGCGCTCTTCTGCATTCCTGGTTTACTTGGTATGACCTTAGTGTCACCGTACTAGAAAGCATCTTGGCAATATGAATAAAAATCTCTAAATATGTGGAGGCCTTGGCCCTAGGAATTCTACCTCTTGTGATTCATCCAAAGGAAATGATCAAACAAGGGTACGAGATATCTGGTCAAAAATGTTTATTACAAGGTAATTATAATAGTCAAAATCTTTTAATTAACCTAAATACACACCAATAAGGACATGGTTTTAAGAATAAGGAAGCGTCACATTGTGGATACATACAGAGCCATTAAGAACGGTAATGCACTCTGGTCCTCCCCATTCACTAGACAGACACATCTTCTGGTGCAGGGCCAGCAGTGTCCCCAAGACACAATGGTGAAGGTCAGAGTAAACGGATTTGGCCGTATCGGATGCCTGGTCACCAGGGCTGCTTTTAACTCTGGAAAAGTAGATATTGTTGCCATCAGTGACCACTTCATTGACCTCAACTACATGGCCTTCATGTTTTGTTATGACTTCACCCATGGCAAATTCCACGGCACAGTCAAGGCTGAGAATGGGACACATCATTAATGGAAAGCCCATCTCCATCTTCCCAGAGCGATATTCCACCAACATCAAATGGGCTGATGCTGGTGCTAAGTGTGCTGTGGAGTCCACTGGGGTCTCCACCACCATGAAGACTGGAGCTCACCTGACAGGTGGGATGAAGAGGGTTATCCTCTCTGCCCCTTCTGCTGATGCCCCCATGTCTGTGATGGGTGTGAACCGTGAGAAGTATGGCAACTCCTTCAAGATTGTCAGCAACGCCTCCTGCACCACCAACTGCTTGGCCCCTCTGGCCGAGGTCATCTATGACAACTTCAGCATTGTGGGAGGATTCATGACCACAGTCCATGCCATCACCGCCACCCAGAAAATCATGGATGGCCCCTCTGGGGAGCTGCGGCATAATGGCTGCCCAGAATGTCATCCCTGCTTATACTGGCACTGCCCAGGCTGTAGGCAAGGTCATCCCTGATCTGAATGGGAAGTTCACTGGCATGGCCTTCTTTGTCCCCACCTACAATGTGTCAGTCATGGATCTGACCTGCTGCCTGGAGAAAGCTGCCAAACATGATGATATCAAAGAGGTGACGAAGCAGGCATCAGAGGGTCCCCTCAAGGGCATCCTGGGCTACACTGAGGACCAGATTGTCTGCTGCAACTTTAACAGAGACACCTACTCCTCCACCTGTGATGTTGGGGCTGGCATTGCTTTCAATGACCACTTTGTCAGGCCATTTCCTGGTATGACAATGAATTTGGCTACAGCAACGTTATGGTCCCCAGGGCCTCTAAGGAGTAAGAGCTCCCTGGACCACCAGCCCCAGCGAGAGCAAGAGGAAGAGAGAGGCCCTCAGTTGCTGGGGAGTCCTTGCCCCAACTCATCCCCCAACACGCTGATAATCTCCCAACCTCTACAGTTTCCATCCTAGACCCTCTGAAGAAGGGGAGGGACTTGGGGAGACCTACCTTGTCATGTACAGTCAATAAAGTATACTGTACCCAGCCCCCCAAAAAGCTATAATGTAAATGTATATTTATTAACATGGAAAGATGTGTCATAGCTATATCAAGGAGGGGGAAAATCAAGCTCCTAAAGCTATGTATAGTAAGATACTTTTTTGTTCTTTAAAAAATAAAAGGAAAAATGGCTAACAATGATTACCTCTTGGTGGTAAAAACATGGATTATTTTTGTTGCTTTTCTTTTGCTTATTTTTTCACTTTTCTAAATGAATTTTGAGTAGTTTTAGCATTCTAAATAATGAATTCCTGTGTAATCAAAATAGCCTTTGCCTAATGAAATGACATGATATCTGGAATTTGCTCCAATCATCTCAGGTTGGGCTATGGATGAAACAGGTTTGGCTATGAGGTGACAGCCCTTGAAGCTGGGTGATGGGGTAACTAGGGGCTTAGTTTACTTTGTTCTCTACTTCTGTATATGTTTGGAATTTTTTCATTCTACCATTTTCCCCAATATATCCTTTTTCAGTCCAAAGTGACATCTTGTCATCTCTTGTCCTGTCCCTCCCACAATACACCTCCAGAGATCACAAAGTCCAGCACCTTGGCCAGAGACATTAACGCTGTCTGATGTTTTGATGAGTAAAATGGCTCACCTCTCCCGTGGTCAGAAAGGCATTGGGTTGGAAATGCTCCTCCTGTGAGATTCCCCCCTGCCCACCTTTCCAACCTACACAAGACAGGCTCCTGGGGCCAGAGGTGCAGACTTCAGTCAAGAGCTAACTGGCCCACACAAGAAACAAAGTCACAGGCTTAACACCTTTATCAGCCTGATTCCTGTGTCACCCTATCTATGATTGCCTGCCATTCCTTCCTCCCACGTGGGGCTCTCTCTTTCTCCAAGGGAGGAAGTATGGGTTAGTGGATTTGGCATACCCAGCCTAAAGATTGGCTCTTCTCACTTGGCTACTGCCCTGTGCTTTCTCACCCAGGCATATTGGCTATAAAATTACCTAGAATGCAAAAATCACCATGAATATTCATGAAGTCATATTACAAATAATACGTCTTTAAAAATGAATAATCTTCTGGCTAGTCTCCCTGGAAATTGAATTCTTCTCCCACACTTTGAGTCACTTGGAGATTGTTAATAGTGTTGGTCAGAAAACAACAGCCCAAATCGGCTCCACCATCTAATTTTGTGTGACCTGCAAGTCTAGAATGGTTTTTTACATTTTAAATCATTGAAAAAAATCAGAAAAATAATAATATTTTGTGACACATAATGCAAAATTAAGTTCAAATTCCAGTGCCCATAAATACAGTTTAATTGGAGAATAAGTCACAATCACTTGTTTACACGTTGCCCGTGAATGATTTCACACTACAATGACACAGAGTTGTTTGTGATACAGACCATATGGCCCATGCAGCCTGAAATATTTACTATCTGGCGTTTTAGAGAAAGAGGTTGCCGACCTCTGGCTTGAGGGTCTCCTAACTACTCTTGTGATTCTCTCTTGCCTAATGGAGCCGAACGGCAATGCCATCCTTTGCCAGTAAGTGAGACTGTCCTCCACACGTCAGCCTCAACCATCCAGGTTTGAGGCTCTGGGTTTTAGAAAATTCATTCACCCGTCCAATGAAGATGTAGCGAATGTCAACTTTGTGCCACATGCAGATTTAAGTTCTGGATTCATAGCAGTGCCTGAAACAAGCAAAAACCTCTGCTTTCTTGGAGCAGAGGTTCTACTAAAGAAAGATGACCACAAACAATGTTTGTTGAATAATAATATGCAATATGCTAAGTGGCATTAAATGCTATGGAGGAAAAAAAAGGGGGATAAGTGGGTCAAAGAAGGGGAGAGTAGCAATTTCCAATCAGGTTAGGAAAGATCTCATTACAAGGTAACAGTTGAGTAAAGACTTGAAGGCAATAAAGAGAAAGTCATGGATACACCTAGGAGAAGAACATTCCAAGCACAGGAAGAGCAAACACGAAGGTCCTGATGTCCACGTATCCTTCATAGTCAAGGAATATCAAGCACAAGGAGTGGTTGAGGTCGAGGTCAGCGAGGCAAGGGGTAGAGAAGAGATCATAAGGGCTCTTACGTGCCATATTGATAGCATGGCTTTTGTCCAAGGTGAGATGGGAAGGCAGGATGAAGCATAGGAACAGAGAAATAGCATAGTCTGACATCCAATTCCTTATTTCACAACTTTATGTAAATGAGGCATACCTTTCCATTTATTCTGACTCCTTGAGTTTAAAGAAGCATCGGAATGTATGAAAACAAGTATAAGAGTTTAGGGAAAAGGAGAACAAGCACATCAGTGAGCGTTTTAGTTATCCATTGCCGTGTGACAAATCAACCCGAAGCTTGGTGGTTTACAAGAACAATATTCTGTTATTTCCCCTGGTTCGGTGAACTGAGTGGGATCAGCAGGGCGATTCTTCTTTTTTGTACATCAGTTGAACTGGGCCGGAACGATCAAGCTTTCGTTCACTCATATTGCCCCTCTATTTAGCCTCTCCTCTTGGCTAACTCAGGTTTCTTCACCGCATAGTGGTCTTGGGTGTCAGAGCTGGCTTCGAGAGAAAATGTAGAAGCCGCCAGACTCTTAAAGGCTAGACCACCACTTCTGCCACATTCTATTGGCCAAAGCAAATCAAAATCCACTTCGGATTCAAGGATAGGAGAAAAGAGATCCCCCCCCCCCCCAGTGATGGTTGCTTGATGGGTTGAGCTGTGTTCACAACCTGACAAAAGAAGAAATTGTTGGTGGCCGTCGTTAGAGCTTCTCAGAATGGGCAAGAAACTCTGATTCCGCCCCAACCCCATAGAACCATGAAACTCTTAGGGTCCCTTCCTCTCTTTTGACCATCGCGTATGGTCATGACATTGACAAGTGTGGTTAACAGATTATGGCTGATTACCTTTGGGTTCTGGAATCATGAGATTCCCTAAGCCTTGAAAATCATTCTGAGAAGCATCTTGAGTCCTGCATCCATAGAGATTGTGTTCATTTTCCTCCCTAGTTCTGCTGGCCCAGCTGTCTGACTGAGCCTCCTTGACATCCCCTGGGCACAGTCACACTCCAACCAGCAGCTGGACTCATCTCAGAAGAGGGGATGGGTCGTGTGGTGTTGGGCAGAATTTAGAGAATGGGGTGCAGCTCTTTCCGCAGAAGCAGCCAAAACTTCCCAGGCTGGCCAAATGTGCACCCAGCCACAGTACTGCCTGCCTTCCCCAAAGGCAGGAGCACGTAGGTCACCACTGGACTGTAAAAACAAGAGGAAGGGCACCTGGGTTGTTCAATCGGTCAAGCATCCGACTTTGGCTCAGGTCACGATCTCACGGTTTGTGCGTTCGAGCCCCGCGTCGAGCTCTGTGCTGCCAGCTCAGAGCCTGGAGCCTGCTTCGGGTTCTGTGTCTCCTTCACTCTCTGCCCTTCCCCCGCTCATGCTCTGTCTCTCTCTCTCTCTCTCTCTCTCTCTCTCAAAAATAAACATTAAAAACAATTTTTTTAAACAAGAGGAAAACTTTGAAAATAAAATTTTAGATTTACAGAAGAGGTACAAAGACAGTACAAAGTCCCCATATGCCTTTCACCCAGCTTCCTCTAATATTATCTCCTTATATAAATAGGGTAAATTATCAAAACTAAGATATTAACCCTAGTACAATACTATTAACTAAACTTACAGACTTATTCAGATTTCCCCGGTTTTTCCACTAATGTCGGTCTTCTGTTTCAGGGTCCCATCTGTGATCCTATGTTACATTTAGCTCTTCATGTGTCCTTGGTCCCCTCTAGTCTGTGACCATTTTTCAGTCTTTCCTTGACTTTTATGACCTTGACGCTTTTAAAGAGCAGCGGTCAGGTATTTTGCAGATTGTCCCTGCATTTGAATTTGACGCATGTTTTCTCAGAATCAAACCAAAGTTACAGGGTTTAAGAAGAGTATTATAGAGATGATGTGCCTTTTAGCGCATCGTATCCAGGGGCACATGACAGCAATCATTTTATTACCGGTGATGTTAACCTGGGTGTTAACGTTCAGTAAGGTGGTATTTGTGAGGTTTCTCTCCGGTAAACTTACTACATTTCCCTTCCTGTTTTCTACCTTAGTGTTGAGCCCACACTCAAGGGGAGGGGAACTGAGCTTCTGGAGGAAGAGACTTTTGAGCTTTTAAACATCCACAGCATGCTAGGGCAGGGTTGCCAGCAGGGAGGGCCCCAAGCCTGCCCACTGACTGGCTGGTGACCTTGGATGAGTCACTCAGGCTCTCAGAGCCGGGATTTCCCTCCCTCTTATGAAATCCATGATGGCATCCCTGCCCACAGCTGTCTCCCAGGGGTCTCAGGAGGTTTCAGCTGGTAACACTTGGGGCTGCTGGAACATAGATGTGCTGGGGGACAAAGGGTCCTTGCCAATAACAGCTGAAGTCTTGCCCCCGTCTGTAAACTTGCCCCCCAGTCCTTACTCGCCTCATCCCCACAGCAGAAGTGCCCCTAAAAGTGATGAGGCCATCACTATTTTTATAAAATGGTCTCATGTTATTAATGTGCTAACAAGGGCTCGATGTAGAAGGAAATGCTGGAGGGAAGTATTTTTGTAAAGTGAGGCATTCTTTTATAAAGCGAGCGATTCCCCTGAATCGGCCTTTTTGTATAAAGTCACTTTTCACTTACTGGATTTGCCTTAACCAGAGGGCTCCAGGAATTCCTTCCAAAGCACATGCCATGTTCATGCAAATGCTTTCGAAAAGACAGAATGCTTTCTACACCGATGGAGATGCCTTACCTTCGAATGGCCAGCAGGTGTAATTGTTTCACGTCCTTGGCTCTTTCCTGGTGGAGAATGCTGGCCAACCTGTATGTTTGACCCTCGACGCCAAACTATAGAACTGAACCCCAAGTTTAGTACTAGTAGAACTAAAGATGTGGCTGGTGAGTAACGTTTTTCTGGGGATAGCTGTATCTGCTGGGACTGGATGTCGTCCTCCATTCTTTGGACACCACAGGCTACTTGGACTGCCATTCTGGGCACACAGGCTTTGCCTTGTATAGCCCAAGGGCAGCCTTCCCGAGGGCTCTGATGTAGATGTATTATCAACTTCGGTAAGGAAATCACTTAGAATAGTAGGTACTCAAGTCCTTATTGAACACAGATGTTGCGAGCCTGGTCTATGCTGCAGACCTTATAACGTATGACAGGGTGAACAGTATGCACATGCGCTCTACCCTCGTGGACCCTAGACTGATGAGGAAGTGAGTTATCAGTCAATGAAAGAAACATGGGGAGTAATCTGATAGGGTGAGTACAAGGAACTCATGATGAGAGGTTCAACATAGGTTAGGCATTTAGGAGATGTGGAGAAGAGGAGGAGGGCTTGTAGGACTGATAAGGAGCAGATGTGAAACAGAAAAAAGCAAGAGCCGTGGATGTGGGACATTAGGATCATCCCCCCAACATCCATTCTGCACCCTCAGCCTTGTACTTTAGATGGGATCCCCCTTGTGCCTAGCTACAGGGGTCATTTCAGCTCCTTGGGATAGTAATTGGGTGAAGCGATCCAGACTTCAGCCGTACAGCATATGGCGTTGTCCTGGCCATAGCAGTTGGTTCAGGATGGAGATAAAGACTCTTTTTCCCTCTTGGATATGACGTAAAAAGCTCTATTTATTGTCGGAAGCCATTATACAACTATCAGGGAAGCACAGATTGAGGGCAAAGCCAATACACTGTAGAGAATTGCAGCACCAGTGCCCTGATCAAACTGTACCTGAAGTCCACTCACCTTTGGTCTTTTGACTGACCCATGAGCTGATCAATCCCCTTGGTTGTTTAAGCAGCTTGAGCTGAGTTTTTGTTGTTTTGAATCCATTATTCTAACTAATGCCAAGGGAAAGGTAGTTTGAAAATAAGAGAACAAACACAGCAGTGCCTGATGATATGAATGTGTCAAGCAAGTCAAGGACAAAAAGTATCCATCGGATTTGGCAACATGGAGGTCATGTGTGACCGAGGTGAGATCAGTTTCAGTGGTAGGGGTGAGGTGGCAGGGAGAACCCTGTGCAGGCTTCTGTGGGACATCCAGATGGACAGAGGACCCTGAAGCTATGAACCCTTGTCTGTGCTTTGAAGGAAACAGGCAATCCTAATATCTGTCACCACAGAGAAATTGGGATTTCTAAGATTTTAGACACTCTTTCCTATTGTCCTCACTATCCATCAAAACCTTCCTTCGCCAAATCCTTTAACTGTGGGTTCTGTGCTGCCCTACAGGCTTAACTATAGAAAGATCAGGACTTCGGGGAGCTTGGGTGGCTCAGTCGGTTAAGTGTCTGACTTCAACTCAGGTCACGATCTTGCAGTCCATGAGTTCGAGCCCTGCATCGGGCTCTGAGCTGACAGGCCTGCTTCTGATTCTGTGTCTCCCTCTCTCTCTGCCCCTCCCCTGCTTGAGCTCTGTTACTCTCTCTGTGTCTCAAAAGTAAATAAACATTAAAAACAATTTTTTAAAAATAAAGAACAGGACTTAGAATAAACTATGTAAGAAGTTTCCATCACAACTGACCAGTTAGAATAAGTCTTGACCTTTGTCCCTCTAAGGTAGTTACTGTATCTTAACTTTTTAGGGCTAGAAGTCACATAGCCCTTAAAGAATTACATTAAAAACTATGTTAAAACCTTTCTCAGGGCACCTGAGTAGCTTAGTCACGTGAGCACCCAACTCTTGATTTCAGCTCAGGTCATGATCCCAGGGTCATGGGACTGAGCCCCACACCAGACTCCATGCTGTGTGGAGCCTGCTTAAGATATTCTCTCTCTCTCTCTCTCTCTCTCTCTCTCTCTCTCTCCCTCTCTCCATCTGCCCCCCTCCCCCACTTGCGTGCGCTCTCTCTTTCTAAAATAATAATTAAACAAAATTTAAAAAATAAAAACTAAATTTTAAAAACTAAAAAAATTTTAAAAGCTTTCTCTCTATTGGAGAGAAAATACCCCAAATTCTGCATTCATTGCTAGCACAGAACCCGACGTGGGGCTCGAACTCACGAGCCACGAGATCATGACCTGAGCCAAAGTGGGTTGCTTAACGGACTGAACCACCCAGGTGCCCCAGGTGGGGATTCTTTATACCAATTCCACCTTTTCTAAAAGTCTCAACTTATTCTCCCCCCCCAAAAAAAAGTAAGTGGGGGTTAGTAGTTAATCACTTTGTGATTCCTGTGAAGCTACGAGGCCTTGCAGATCATGTGGGACACGGCACAAGCATTCCATCATTTACCAGTTGGAGTGAACAAATAAAGAATTCCCAACCTATCCAACTAGCTCCTTCTTCCTGCCACTGCCTCCTGGAACCCTTCTCACTTTCAGGAATTGATCCGGGAAGGGGTGACAGCTTCCTCACCTGTCAAAACTCGTTCCCACCAGCGTCTCCCTGCTCCCCTCCAAACCTCTCCTTTCTGAAGCCCAAACCTCCAGTCATGGCCTTGGAAAAAGCATTGGATGTAGGAGGTGCATATAGTTACCCTTCTCACTCATGCGTGCCTTTATCCCAAAGATCCGACGTGCATAGTGAGCCCCAGCCCTCAGACGTCTGTCAGCCCCTGGGCACCACACCCAGAAATCAGGTGGCAGTGAAGATATCCAAGCCCTAGACATGACCTGCCCCTAACAGTTCCCTACTGGTGGCATCCAAATTTTTCTCATCATGTTAGCCCATCAGCATAAAAAAATTCACTTGTCCCAAAGTGCTGGTTTCAACCTGGCTCAGGGACCCACTGGTGAGGGGTGAAGCGATGTAGAATCTGAAGGAAGCTCTGACTGTCTGGCCGGGAGCAAACTCCTCTGCCCTAACGGTGTGCACTTCCCACCTGAGTAGAAGAAAGGGGCCTAACGTGTTTCATGGTGACCTCTGTTAGCACTAGTAATTATGGCCTGATTGTTTGCATACCCACCAGTCATCCTCACTAGCTCCTTGAGGGTGCAGCCATGAATAATTCACACTCATGCCCCGCAGAGTTCCAACAGATAATAACTTGAACAAAGTGAATATGGACGGAGCTATCTGCTCTGAGAATTAAGTTAAGCCCTGTCTGTGTTTATCACCCTCACAACACCCTGCAGAACCATCTACTATTAACCCCCACTTACTTTTGTTTGTTTTTGTTTTTGTTTTTGTTTTTGCGGGGGCGGGGGGAATAAGTTGAGACTTTTAGAAAAGGTGGAATTGGTATAAAGAATGCCCACCTGGGGCACCTGGGTGGCTCAGTCCGTTAAGCATCCCACTTTGGCTCAGGTCATGATCTCATGGCTCATGAGTTCGAGCCCCTCATCGGGCTCTGTGCTGACAGCTCAGAGCCTGGAGCCTGCTTTCATTCTCTTTCTCTCTTTCTCAGCCCCACCTCCGCTCGTGCTTTCTCTCTCTCAAAAATGAATAAACATTTTTTTAAATAAATCCCCATGTATCTTTTGCCCAATACCTCCCTCCCACCAATGTTAACATCTTGAGTAACCATAACAAAGTAGTCAAAACCAGGAAACTGACATTGATATAATCCCATTGAGTGATCTACAAAGCTTATTCAAATTTCACCAATTATACCACCGCTGTACTCTTTCTGGTACAGAATCCAGGCTCTCGTGTTGCATTCAGTTGTCATGTGTCTGGTTGCCTTCATCTGAGACGGTTCCTTCTTTGTCTTTTATGAACACTTTTTTTTTTTTTTAAATTACAATGAAGCTTATGCTGAAGCAGTTGTAACACAGGTGAGGTGAGAAAAAGATACAAAGGAAACTCACATTAAGTCGGAGACTTCACACTTTTCTCCAGTACTGGCCAGTTAGTGATTTGTAGAATATCCCTCCATCTGAATTGATCCGGTGTTTCAAGATTCGACCCAGGTTATGTCTTTTGGGCAAGAATACCATGAAAGCAATGCTGTGCCCCTTTCAGTGCATCTCATCGGGCAGTACATGATGTCAATATATTTCATTACTGGGAATGTCAACACTGGTCCCAGATGAGGTGATATCTGCCAGGTGTCTCTATGATAAAGCTACTATTTTCCCCTTTGTCATTAAAAGATATCATGGGGGCGCCTGGGTGGCGCAGTCGGTTAAGCGTCCGACTTCAGCCAGGTCACGATCTCGCGGTCCGTGAGTTCAAGCCCCGCGTCGGGCTCTGGGCTGCTGGCTCAGAGCCTGGAGCCTGTTTCTGATTCTGTGTCTCCCTCTCTCTCTGCCCCTCCCCCGTTCATGCTCTGTCTCTCTCTGTCCCAAAAAAATAAATAAACGTTAAAATAAATAAATAAATAAATAAAAATAAAAATAAAAGATATCATGGGGGGGAAATACTCTGAGGTTGTATAAATATCCCAGTTTTTATCATATTTTGGCCCACTCATTTTAGCATCCGTTGATGATCTTTGTGCTTGAAAACAATTACTACTGTGATGTTTTTCAAGAACGATTATTTATGTATCTCCTTCGATACTGAGGATTTGAATCCTACTCCAAGGAAGATCCTTCTTCCTCTCCTTTTCCTTATTTACTTATTCATTTACGCCAGTATGGCCTCCTAGAATATTAACCTCATCTTTCAGGTGAGGAAACTGAGGCCGACAGCTGGTAGATAGGGTGTCCCGAGCCATAAAGCTAGGATGAGAGAGCACCCAAACTTAGTCTTGGGCTGCCTGAGTCCTTAACTTCTCCTTGACGAGTCTTCATCCTTTTCCGTGATGAGGAGAGTCTTGTAACTCAGCATGGTTACCTCTTTGCTTTGGTCACCAGGAAGTTTACATTGAAAACTGCCTGTAGTAACATTGCTGATTCTTACGACATGAAAAATTTGCCTCTTGTTATTATATCTTATTTCTCTGTTCTCTTGCTCCCTTGCCTTTATCTGTGTTTCATTTTATTAAATATATATTAATATATATATATATACAGTAAAACCTTGAATTGTAAGTAATTGTTCTGCAAGTGTTCCTCAAGACGAGCAAACATTTCCAATACATTTTAACTTGATAAATGAGCGATATCCTGCAACACGAGTAGTACACGACAGCGAATGTCACACGACCACAATTGAGCCAATTATTCTTGAAATTCTCTCTGATATACAAGTGCTTTGAATTACAAGCATGTTTCTGGAACAAATTATGCTCACAAACCAAGATCTTACTATATATGTGTGTGTGTGTGTGTGTGTGTGTGTGTGTGTGTGTGTATAATAATTGTATATATTTGCAAATCACCTTAAGTCTCTCTTTGGGAGAAAGCAATACATAAACACATCTCTGAGGCTAGAACATAGTTGGTTTTTTATCATGGTTTGAAAAAAAAACTAATTTGATTGCTGGAAGATTGTTTCTTGACAGTAATGTCCACTGAGTGGTCTTTGAGAGTTGTTCAAATGCATAAATTCACAAAATATGTAGAGACACGCTTCTCTCTATGCCTTCCAATAAATGAGAGTGTCCAGCTAGGGTTATGAGAGTACGTAACTCTGACAGTTGGATCCCAAGTGCTGAATAGCCCAAGTGGATAAATGTGGAGGGACCATTTTGAATGATGCTCTATGCATCTTTAAGATGGAACTCTGAATGCCTTATTCTAAGGCATTGTTGGAAGATTAAAGGGGCAGAGGGTATAAGCAGGGAGCTCTCTGAGACTACAGTTATTCAAGCAGAAGCTTCCAGAAGATGAAATACAAATCAAATGGGCAACTTTGGGGCATGCCAGTGTCACTTGGAAGATGTGGAGGTTGGACCTCCGTGCTTGACTTTGCAGGATCTATTTTCTCTCCTCCTGGGAAGCATACCTAACATTCTTTTGGAAATGCAGCTCCCCTCCACTCTCAGCTGTGTGTTTAGGGTAAGCTGAATTCATCCACAGGTTAAGGGGTTTAAGCCTAATAAGCCTAACCCACACCCCCAGTCATAATAATTGGTTCAGGTATGCACAGGTAACAGTCTCAGAGCCAGAGACATGACGAGTTCCTGGGACCCCATAACAGAGAGAAGCTTGGCTTCTTTATGGAGCTTTATGGAAGAGATCCAGAGAGCCCCTAATGGTGGGGTTAGAGGGTAGAAGGTCAGAACCCACAGGGGCTGTCTTGTGATCTTGTGATAGAGTTTGCCTGAGAGCGGAACTAAACCAGAGAGCTGAAGAGCTGAGAAATGGAAATACCGTCTAAGCTGTGTCTCTGGCTCCATCAGAAGCCAGATTATTTCCTGACTGTGATAAGAGCCAGGGAACTGCCATTCTTTTATTAAAACAGTTTGGATAGAGTTTTCCATCATTTGCAAGCGAAAGAATCCTAAATGGTAAAACTACCTGGATTAAAGTCCCATTTAGTGTCAGAATCACGGGGGAGTTTATTGAACATGCAGATGCCCAGAGATTATGAGCGTGTAAGAAACACCCCCAGTGATTCTATGCACACCCAGGCCTGGGAATCACAACTCTCTGGTCACACACATTAGGACAGGCTGTTATGAGGCCCTCCGTGTGTCCCTTCTGCATCCTTGCCTCCAGCCTCTTGCATGCCAGGTGAGAGACCCCCCCCAACCAGGGGGTGGGGGTGGGGGGGGAAGGACCCCTGGCCCCAGCACCTGAGCTTCAGTGCTTTCTATTTATATGTGAAATTGCTCGCGTTTTCCTAGTTGGTGGCAGATCTGCCTGTTTGATGTTAATGAGTATGTGAACCCAACGAAAACATAAAAGATGAGGATCTTCCGAAGAGAGAAAATAGAAAATAAAGTGCTATCCAAAACGGGATGGGCTTAAAATTCGCCTTGAACTTCACCAGCATCTTCTCTGTCTTCCCAATGGGGCCCCTTTCATCCAACTAAAGAAACCAAGATAAAATGCCATCCTGGTGAAAATCCTGCAAAACCGAACCAATCTGATTTGTCCGCACAAAGAAAATGAGGAATTTGGCTGATCAAAGAGGACACAGCTCCCCCCTAAACTCCTCCCACCCTGTGAGAGGAGACACAAATTTCTCAGACACCAGTGATGGTCCCATACCCATTTTCAAATAGCCCCTCGCATCCTGGTGCAAACCTTAGCTGCCTCCTAATAACCCACTTTAGGACCTGGATGTTCTGATCTGATATTATTAAATGAAAAGTGGCCGCTTTCTCTGCTAGAGAGAGGCAGGGGCATTTGTAACAGCTAGAATCAAAGGCCCGGTGTCTTCTGTTCCTAATTATCAATAGTGTTTTATAATCTTATTAATATTGATACACAGTATACTGAAGATCTGTTAAGGCGTAATGTATGTGGAAGATAATTAACAAGATTCCAGTCAGATCAATCGCCTATTTGACAGCCAACGGTGTGTGGCTTATAAATTATACATATTCTAGGTATTGCTCAAAATGTTTAAAGTTTCAGTCCAATCCCTCCGATCCAGCGCTGGGGGAAGGCATGAACCTAAAGGTACCGTCCCCAGCCTATTGGAGCCTCCTTGGCACATACAGGACTCACTCTTACTTAAAAATCAAAGGGTTCCATTAACCGCCAAGATCTACGCACAGCATAAAAACACACCTTCTCCATGTAAAGTGCAGAAAAACAAAAGGTGAAATCTTGTAAGAAAAGAGATGATTAATAAAAGGAAGGTAATTCGCCTTTTGATTTCCGAAAGAAGGTAACAGTTGGATGTTTCAAATGGCAGGGCTCATCTTTCCTGCTGGGGCTGGTCCGTAAAAGGGCGAGACGTTTGTTTGCAGTCAATACAATGAATAATCCCAATTAATGTGAATGTTTGGGTAAATTCAAGAGCTTAAAATCTCCTGGCTAAGCATAGTGTATGTGCAAAAGTGTGTATGTGTGTGTCTCCGTGTGTGTGTGCCTGTGTGTGTGTGTGTGTGTGTGCATACATGTGCACATATGTATTGTGAGGGCAGTGGACATTATTGTTCCTCTCAGACACTATGTCTTTTAGGGGCAACCCCAATCCCGTTCTGTAATAATCCCGTTCAGTCCATTCAGATGGGGCTACCCTATCCTTGCCCAGGAATGAAACACATGACCCAAACTGGCCAATCAGAGCCCTTCTCGTGATTTAGTTTTCAGAACCCTTCGAAAAGACAGGTGCAGTTTCCCACTGGGGTTTTAAGTAGAAGGTCTTACACTGCTGACAGTCAGTCCTTTTCCACGAGGGGGAAAGAGCCTACCTGAGAAGAAGCAATCCAGAGGAAAGCACAGTGAAGAGAACTGGATCCTGCTGACATCACTTGAGCCCCTGGATCCAGCTGTGTCTGAAGCTCATACTTGGGCTTCCGATTACCTGAGCCGATCATTAGTTCCCTTTTTTGCTTAAGGCAATATGAATTAGGTTACCTGAAGAAATTCTAGCTAACACTTAAATGAAGAAATTGCCCCAACACAGGAGATTAGGGCCAGATTTTTGGCCTCTCTTCTTCTCCATGATGCAGATGAGATGCTAGGTTCAGAAGACATTCCAGTTCAGAAGCTGGAAATAAATATGAAGCACACACACAAAAAAAAAGGTTAAAAAAAAAGGATGCAGCAGGTTTATGGAGACAATGGGGTTATGATGAGGAGACCTTGATCTGGGATGGAACCTTGCAGAATATCCTAGGGTCCATCAAATTTCCCGGGAGATTGCAGCATTCTGTTATGGAGCTTGCAGCCCCCATGAGAAGAGAGCCAGGGGCTCAGAGAGTCCCCAGATCAGTCAGTAGCCTGACCTGAGCTAGGAAAGTCACCGCTCCAAAAGGGTAACTCCAGAAACCTAAACACTCCATGGGATTTGTGATGGGTCATTGTGAGGACGTGAAGTGACATTGAGGTCCCCCGTGCACTGTGATATTAGGATGACAACCGTGACGATACAGTGAAGTCTTATCTTATTTGCTGGCCAGGTTCTAAGATCAATGTTAAAGTCAAGGTCATTGGTGGAGGGCAGTAGAACAGCTGCAAGCCTCTATAAGGGTTTTGGCACAAATTAGAAAAAGGTGCCTACTCCCTTTCTGAACTAGAAGAAAGATGCCTCCTCTGGACAGAAGAATCTGCAGCAGAGCACAAGCCTTGGGGGAAAAGAAGCTTGAGCAGGATTTTAGCTCCCATTCACCCCATAAGCTGGCATCTTGTGCAGTGTGCAAACTGGACAACTGTATGTGGCAGCATCAAGGAGAGACTTCCCAGCCAGCCTCCCTAACTGCCTCTGATCCATTGGCTACTCTTTCTGTCCTCTGTAGAATGTTGCATCCCTGGGTACATGTGCCTGTGGCCCTCTGAGTGCTCAGGATGACTAGGCTACCCTCTAGGGCATCCATAAACACCTGCTTCCCCGGCTGACTAATATTATCACGAGTCCCCCTGGTTTGTACCCAAACCTATTTCAGCCACTACATTGCAATCACCCTGTTTAATTAAAAAATATGGTAATCTTGGGGCACCTGGGCGGGTCAGTCAGCTGAGCATCCGGCTCTTGATCTCAGCTCAGGTCTTGATCTCAGTGTCGTGAGTTCATGCGCTGCTTTGGACTCCGCACAGGATGTGAAGCCTACTTAAAAAAAGACAAAAAAAAAGGATGGTAGTCAAGAGAAGTAAGAAAAGAGCCTTGTGGTTTCTATGAAAATTAAAAAAAAAAAGCTTTGGAAAGATAAAGGCAAGTTTGCTAAAAAAAAAAATCTTGAAATTAAGGCATCTTATAGGGGTGATGGAAATGCATTATAGTTTGATGGTGTTTTCACAGCTGTAGAAAACCGCATACAACTGTTAAAACTCATTGAAGTGTGTGCTGTAACTAGAGGCAATTTATTACATGTAAATTATCGTTCCATAAAATTGAGAAGGAAAAGGTGCCCGAGTGGCTCGGTCAGTTAAGTGTCTGACTCTTGATTTCAGCTCAGGTCAAGATCTCACAAGATTGGGGCGCCTGGGTGGCTCAGTCAGTTAAGCGTCTGACTTCAGCTCAGGTCACGATCTCGCAGTCTGTGAGTTCAAGCCCCGCATCGGGCTCTGTGCTGACCGCTCAGAGCCTGGAGCCTGTTTCAGATTCTGTGTCTCCCTCTCTCTCTGACCCTCCCCCGCTCATGCTCTGTCTCTCTCTGTCTCAAAAATAAATAAATGTTAAAAAAAAATTAAAAAATGATCTCACAAGATCAAGATCTCGATCTCGTGAGATAGAGCCCCACCTTGGGCTCTGTGCTGACAGCACGAAGCCTGCTAGGGATTCTCTCTTTCCCTCTCTCTCTCTGCCCCGCCTCTGCTTGTGCATGTGCTCTCTCTCTTGCTTGCTCTCTCAAAATAAACAAACTTTAAAAAAAATCGAGAAGAAAAATAGTGCAAGTAAAACAATATAAAAGATTAGGGGAAAGAAAACGTAACCGTCCTTGAGGAGCCTTGCATTCTGATTGTTCTGCAAGTGGCTGTAAGGTTTTGCTTCACTTCAAGAAGAAAAAAAAACACAACTAGAAATTAGAAGTCATGTGCCACTGGCTTGGGGAAGATGGAGAAGCTGGAACTGGAAAGAACAGACCCAAACACCCACAAAACCTCGGCTCTACATCAAAAGATTGGCAAAGAGGGGCACCTGGATGGCTCAGTCGGTTGAGCGTCCGACTTTGGCTCAGGTCATGATCTCGCGGTCTGTGGGTTCGAGCCCCGCGTCGAGCTCTGTGCTGACAGCTGGGAGCCTGGAACCTGCTTCGGATTCTGCGTCTCCCTCTCTCTCTGCCCCTTCCCCGCTCATGCTCTGTCCCTCTCTCTCTCTGTCAAAAACAAACGTTAAAAAAAAGAGATTGGCAAAGAAACTGGACATTTATCATGTTTGAATTTAAAAAACTGTTTAGCGTATATGTATACGTGTTGTTTTATAAATATTCCTCATTTTAGCTGATTTGGGGAAGGGGGGGAGTGGGATAAACTGCCAGCTTCTGCCCAGATCCCAGCACACAGCAAGGCTTCCCCTGTGATCTTTGTCACCATGAAAATCCCTGAAATCATCTTCATAGTTTCCAGTAGTGCTTTGTTTCAGTAAACCCAGCACAATCTCCTTTTCCTCCTTTCCTCCTGCGGGAACAGATCGCTGTTTCTTCAGGGGCATATAAGGGCCAGGTTGCACAAAATGCTGGCCCCCACCTTCAGTGTGGTGAGAGGCTTGCACTGTGGGCGGCCTCTGACCCAGGGAGCATGGGCTCACCCAGGAAGATGCAATCAGCTACACTGCTGACATTGCACACACTTTCTGGCACTCTGTGTGTGTTGCTGAGTTCTTATAACTTAAATGTGCGTAATGGGAATCTACCACGCATCCACTTGTAGACAGCAGTTCGTTCTGTATTATTTCCAGTTCCTGAGCTGCGTGGCGGCATCATGGGCTCTCCCACTTAGAATCACTGAGCACTAACAATGCGAGTGGTCAATAAGATTATCTTCCCCAATTCTTCTCTCTCTCCCTCCTGTAGAATTATAATCTCCCTTCTTTGGTTTCACAGGGAGCACCTGACTCCTCTGCCCCTTCAGGTTGGGATGAACCATTGATTTAGCTAATGCAGACCTAGCACCAATAGGACTAAATGCGTATGTGCCCCTGGCTTGCCATCTTTCATTTCTGCTATGTGCCAATGAAACGATCATACCCTGAGAAGCCACTGGTCCAAGGAGGATAAGAGACACATGGGGCAAACCTAGATCTAACCCAGTGCCTGGAGCTAAGCCCAGTCAAAGCACAGCCTGAAGCAAGCTACTTGGGCCAACTCATATAACCATGTGCTAGAAATATGCATATTTGTTTGTAAGCTCCTGAGACTTAGGAGCCATTTGTTACGCAGCATTGCTGACTAAAGACCTGACTGATACAGAATGGGAGGATGTTAAAGAGCCTCTTGTACAACCCACTGGCTTTACAGATGAAATTATTTACTAACTCTGTAACAGTGGACCAGGTGGTTTTTGGTCTGGTTTTTTTGCATCTGGAAATGAAAATACAATACCTGTCTCACCCAGCTCTCAGAGACGTGATAGGGACAAAATGATAGCTGTGAGAAATTTTGCCCCGTGGCATAATCACAACCACATAGCTGTGAACCTTAAACTACTGATAGCTCCCCATTGCCCAAGGTACACAGCCAGTAATGCTCATCATGGCACGCATGCCTACTGTGTCCGGTCCCACCTGTCATAACCACATTACTTCTCACCAATATCCACACACCATGTTGCCACCACTTGAATCATCTGCTGTCCCCAAACTGTCTCTGATCTTTTTTTTCTCCATGTCTTTCTCACTCTGGACCCTTCCCTTAGAACGCCTCTTCTTGTCAACCCACCCTCTGGAAACCTTCAATGTGTAACCCAAATAGCGAATCCCCTAAATGGCTTCTCCCATCCCTGTGGCCAAAGTGAAGTCATTATTTCCTCCTGGACACTTAACACCTTTTACTTGTATTCTGAGCCCTGAGCCCAAATCCATCACCGACGCTAAGTGAGAATCAGCTTTCCGAGCACAAGGATCAGTTTTTGTTTATTTTCATCTCCCGTGGACCCCAGCCTAGGATGCGCTCAGTGTTTACCGATAATGAAAGAAGGTATCTTCCCCCAGCTCCAGGAAGCAAAGTTAACCCAGCACACTCTGGTGGTGTCTTTCTACCACGTTCTGGTGCACAGTCAATAATGGCACTGCTGCCCGTGAATGGTGACCCAAACAGTGGCCATTTATGGGCACTTATTCTGGGGCAGGATCTGGACTAAACACTCTTCGCATATTGTCCTGTTTGAATCTCCTGAAAACTCCCTTAGACATTTGTTTCATTTAACTATGGAGATGCTGTAGAAATTGTTATGGGTTGTCCTGTACCTCCTGGGCACCCAGCTAGACCACATTTCCCAGATACCCTGGCAGTGGGGGGTAACCATGTGACTAGGTTCTGCCCAGTGGAATGCAAGAGAGGGTCGCGTGGGCACTTCTAGACCACACTTCTAAAACCCTGTCCTGCAACAGTCTGTCTTCTCTTCTGACAGTGCATACAGAGGATCCCGCCAATCATCTCAAGGCCTAAAGGACGGTAGAACCAAAAAGTAGAAAGAGCTTGGGTTAGCGAAGCATGCGCCAGGTGAAAGGCCACCCGTCGGATATTCCTGCGTTGGACTGTGATATAACTGTGATATAACTGATATAACTGTGAAGTAAATTTCTATTTTGTTAAGCCACTAGGATTTTACTTACTTGAGGCTGCGACGTGAGGAGCCCGAGGTCCCAGTTAACTGACTGTAGGCAAGTTGCATACAAGTTGGAGCTAGGATTTTAACTCAAACCTAGCTATCTCTCCTACCCCTGTGATGCTAACTGCTATGCATATTTCAGCTAAAAAAAAAAAATGCAAGCAAATGAAAACAAACCTCCTAATGTGGCAAAATCAGGGTTTCCTAAAACCATGACTCTTTGCGGCCTAGGAATGTGGCAGAGCAGAGTTCCCATGGTTTCATGAAAATACTGTGTTGTTGCCCTACTTTAAGGCAAGAGGCGGAAGCAGAAGGGAAATGCCATGTACTGAGTGCCCACACACGCCAGACACTGCACATTCATGTTCTCTCGTTTACCCTTCACATTAACCCTCCGGGAAGGTGTTAGTACCCGCAGGCTCAGGAAAGCTAAGCAACTTGCTCAAGATGCCACAGCTAATGAGCAACAACGCTGGGATTCAAACCCATGTCCATCTGATTCCAAATAGAGTAGTTACTGTTTCCATTATGGCTCTAAGGAGGATATCGTTTCAGGGTCCATTTCATTCA
>NW_024412404.1:50357230-50408166 GCF_014898765.1 Herpailurus yagouaroundi
ATTCATTCATCAGGATCCATTTCATTCATTCATTCATCGGGGTCCATGTCATTCATCCATTCATTCATCCATCCATCCATTCATCATTCATCCATTCAATATTTGTTGTGTACCTACTGTGGGCCGGGCACTCTGCTAGTCTCCAGAGATGAGGATCAACCCTGAGGTGGCCACAAGAAGGGCACCGAAGGCACTAAATTGAAGGAGGCACTCATTCTCAGGAGCTTACCCTGCCCTCCAAGTACCCAGAAAGTGAACACTTCCATGTTGTGCCTTAGGCATCAGTTCACTTCTAGTCCCAGATCTGATGGAGTAGCCAGCAAAACCAGACAGAGATTCTGCCCTCAGAGAGTTTATATCTTAGAGTAGAAGACAGACAAGCTACTATCGCAAATCACCCCCACCGTAGTACCTACCATAGTCCAGTGGAACCACACCGTTTTGTTATACTCACAGAGACCGTGGTCAGGCATTCAGCAGGCACAGCAGGGATGGTCTGTCCTCTCTCCACACTACTTGGGATTCAGCTAGAAGACTAGGCCAGGGTGACTGGAACAGGTCTGGGGCTTTGTCGTTCACACATCTGGCATCTCAACTGTGATGATTGAAGTTTAGGCTGACCTGGGACTGTGCCGACTGGAGCACGTCTGAGGACTTCCCTTATGGCCTGGGCTTCTGGGCAAAACAGTCACCAGCTGCCCAGATCCAAAAGGTAGAGACAATGGAAGGAAGGTCAAAGTATTGGTGGCCATTTTTAAAACCGTCACAAAAATTGGCAAAAATAAATGAATATAATTTTTCTGTGGAGGAAAGAAGCAAAACAGTAACCTACTGAATGAAATGAAATGTTTGTAAACCATGTATCGGATAAGGAGCTAACATCCCAAATATATAAATAACTCATGTAACTCAGTAGCAAAAAAAAAAAAAAATCTGATCTTAAAATGGGCAGAGGATCTGAATAGACATTTTCCCAGAGAAAGACACAAATGATCAACAGGTACCTGAAAAGGTGCTCAGCATCACTAACCATCAGGGAAATGCAAATCAAAGCCACACTGGAATATCACCTCACCCTTGGTACAATGGCTAGTATGAAAAAGTCAAGAAGTAACAAGTGTTGGCAAGGATCTGGAGAAAAGGAAACCCTATGCACTGTTGGTGGGGATGTAAATCGGTGCAGTCGCCATGGAAAACACTACAGAAGTTCCTCAAAAAATCAAAAATAGAACTACCATGCAATGCCGTAAGCCCACGTCTGAGTATTTATCTGAAGAAAATGAAAACACTAGCTCGAGAAAATATATCCACTCCCATGTTTCCCACTCTATATTTTATAAATCTATATATTTCATGTATATACCTTTTTTTTTTAATTTTTTTATAATGTCTTTATTTATTTTTGCGGCAGAGAGAGACAGAGCATGAGCAGGGGAGGGGCAGAGAGAGAAGGAGACACAGAATCGGAAGCAGGCTCCAGGCTCTGAGCTGTCAACACAGAGCCTGATGCGGGGCTCGAGCCCACAGACTGTGAGATCATGACCTGAGCCGAAGTCGGACGCTTAACTGACTGAGCCACCCAGGCGCCCCACCATTTTTAAAATAAAAGGTAAAAATCAAGGAATTCATTCAGAAGTCTCGGGGCACACAGACAGCGAATTCTCATGGCTGCTCTTCAGAGCACGTTGTAACAAGCTATACATTTTATTTTGATCATTCTTTTCAGCGGTTTGGCTTCCACTCACAGAAGAAAGAGCAAACTAAAAGATCATCCAGTCAATCAGCTGCATTAACCACCGTGTTCCCCGAGAGTGACTGAAAGTATATACATTCAAGAGAAAGGTAGGCAGGTGAGAAGAAAGGGCCATTGTTCTATGAAAATGTGTGACAGGGGATGCTGGTTGAGGGCCTGAACTGATAACAGCAAATATGCCTCATTCATTCGTTCATTGATTCAGTCAACCCATCGATATTGACGGAGCACCTGCAGGGCACCAGGCGCTCCGCTGGGCACCGGGGAGGAGGAGCGTTCTGCTCGGGGACCGGAGCAAGGTCTGCACGTGCTTCTGTGTGGCCGCTTCTCTGGCCCTACGGGCAAGGCTGACCCATCACACAGAATTGGTTCAACTGTATGTGTGCAGTCGTGTCCTGAGTCCCTCGTGTGCGTTTGCCCAGGGGAAGAAGGTGAGGGCGCAGCCGTACCCCTGGAGACCCTGTCACATGTGCCGTTATCATCACCAACACCCTTGTTATTCTCGGAACGCGTTGCCATCCACAGTACCTTTATGCCCTCCACAACCCCTGGCGTCTGTAAAGGGACTGTGGGTTCCAAAGCTCTGTCAGACTCTTCACCTCACCTCAAACCCCTAGGCAGGACGCCAAGCATCCCCCACACCCCCGTTTTGCAGGTGACACAACTGAGCTCCTCGAGGTTAGGCCTAGCGCGTGCCCCAGGAGAACATCTAATGACAGCAGCCCTGCACTGGCCTCAAGGGTTTCTCCAAATTCTCAAGTCCCTTTTCTCCCAAACTCTTATCTTTCCCCGCCATCCCTTCACCTCTACTTGCCTTCAATACCAACCACTTAGAAATAAATGCATAAAGTGGGGCGCCTGGGTGGCTCAGTCGGTTGAGCATCTGACTTCAGCTCAGGTCATGATCTCACAGTTCATGAGTTCGAGCCCGGCATTGGGGTCTCGGCTATCAGCACAGAGCCTGCTTCGGATTCTCTGTCCCCCTCTCTCTCTACCCCTCCCCTGCTCTCTCTCTCTCTCTCTCTCTCTCTCTCTCTCAAAAAATAAATACATTTTAAAAAAATAAGAAAGAGATGCATAAAGTAATTCCGCACCTGTGATCCAGGCTCTTACAAAGAGCCCACCTGTACTGGCCCACGAAACCTTCCCAACACAGAGATAGAACCACCAATCTGCTCCTACTTACAGGTGAGGAGACCAGGCTTAGGAAGGTAGAGGGACTTTCTCAAGGTCCCCCCCGAGATTAAGGAAGCTGCGAGAGGGACAAGATGGAAATTCACTGTCATTGCCAGCTTGGGGGAAAGGGGCTTCACTGATGCGATCAATTCTGCACGGTCCGGGCTAGGCGCTGTACCCGGGGAGTGGAAGCAAAGGGATGGGTCCCGCACTGGGTCACCTCTCCTCTCACTTAACTCTTTCCTCGCTGCCTCGGCCCTGGCGACAGGGATTTGGACCCGGACTTCAGTATTGTGTGCCTCAGCCAGGATTTGTGTTGGGCAAGCCACAGCTGGATTTCCGCTCCACGGTGTCTCGACAGATTGGCCCGGCCAGCGAGCCTGGGCGGTGCCATTCATTTCTGGCCTCATTAGGGCCCCAGCTCGGATTTACACAGATGTAAATCAGGTCATTAGCACCTCACGGTTTGGCCAGGAGGTGTGGCCAAAAGGGAATTTAAGGGCGGAATTTAAGGGACGTGGGGGTAGGGAGCAAACTTTGAGCCCAACTTAATGTTTAACTTCTCTGACAATGGGGTTGCAAGCCTTCCCCGCCCTTATCCCAGGCAGCTCCTTGGGTGAAGAAGTCGATAAATACGCGGAGATAACAGATGGGGCTGGGTGGGAGGAAACGGATTGCTAAATTATACATCAGATGCAAGGGTAGCTGGGCTGGGCCAATAGGAGGCAACTTCTGCAGAGAACGGCTTTCAGGAGCCCCCACCTCTCTCCCCAAGCACACTTCGCCCTCCCTTTGTCTGGGAAGAGAAGCCCCTGAATGCCTCTTAACACGGTGTTAAATGGTAGTAGGAGGGGGAGAACTGAAGGAAAGATAATTCCAGGAGGGGGAAGGGAGGGAGCGAGGGAGAGAGAGAGGCAGAGAGAGAGGAAGAGAGACCCATTTCTGGTAAATAATTAACAACAAAAAAATGTCTCCCTCAAAAAAAAAAAAAAAAAAAAAACAAGGGCCGTGGCAGAACTTTCAACTTCTCTAATTTGGAAAGTCAAAAGTTTAACAGGGCGTCAGGGTGCTGATGCCAAGACCGGTTCCAGCCAAGTCATGCTGGCCATGCAAGAGCTGTCACCCCAGCTGTGGCCATCTCCTTCGGGGGAAGACAGTGGTTTCTGGTGGCAGTAGGTGAAGGCCTTGAGCCTTCCCTCTGGAGGCCCAGGGCAAGCAAACCCAGACCCCAGCATCTCTCACCTCAGATGTGGAGGACCGTCCATCCACGGGACCTCACGGAACCACCAAGAGCTGCTCAATCAAGTCGAGGTATCAGAAGCATCGGCTTTAGAATCAAATCTGGGGGGCACCTGGGTGGCTCAGTCGGTTGGGCGTCCGACTTCAGCTCAGGGCACGATCTCGCGGTCCGTGAGTTCGAGCCCCGCGTCGGGCTCTGGGCTGACGGCTCGGAGCCTGGAGCCTGCTTCGGATTCTGTGTCTCCCTCTCTCTCTGCCCCTTCCCCGTTCATGCTCTGTCTCTCTCTGTCTCAAAAATAAATAAACATTAAGAAAATTAAAAAAAAAAAAATCAAATCTGGGTGTCCATTCTGACTCGGTCGTCACCTGGCTGTGTGACTTTGCACGAGCTCCTCAGCTTTTCTGAGCCAGCTGGCTCGGGTATATATGAAATCAACACAAGTGCTTTTACAGAGTCGATGCTAGGATAAGACACGGGATTTGTCAAAGGTCAGCAAAATACGGCCTATGGGCCAAATCCAGCTGCCGCCTGTTCGTTTGTGTTTTGAAAAATTTTTTTAATGCTTATTTATTTTTGAGACCGAGAAAGACAGAGCATGAACGGGGGAGGGGCAGAGAGAGGGAGACACAGCATCGGAAGCAGGCCCCAGGCTCCGAGCCGTCAGCCCAGAGCCCGACGCGGGGCTCGAACTCACGGACCGCGAGATCGTGCCCTGAGCCGAAGTCGGACGCTTAACCCACTGAGCCACCCAGGCGCCCCATTGTCTGGTTTTTTTAAATCATGTTATGTTGAAAAAAAAAGTCACGTCCGCTTAACTACTTATATTTGATGGCTGTTTACATGCTCCATGGGCAGAGTTGAGAAGTTGCCGCAGAGATTGCATGGCCCCCAAAGCCTCAAATATTTATTCTCTAGCCCTTTGCAGCAAAAGGTGCTGACCCCTGGGACGTGCAGAAGCACAGCCCGATGCTTCATAAAACTCGAGCTTGTGGCAGAGGCGGTGGTGAATTTCATCAACATCAGCCCAGGGTGTCCAGGAGTCAGGGGTCAGCCTTCATTTTCAGAAGAATGGGTCTCGCTTCTCTTGCTCATTTCCTTCCTCATGGCCCCTGCCCTCCTCGCATACTAAGTGCTGGCGACTACACTGGGGACACTGGGGACAGGGCTCTTTCCTTATGCTGCTGAGCGCACAGCACCTCCCATGCCCAGCAGGTCCAGGAGACCCTTGGCTCTTGGAGGCCATCAAGTCACTTGACAGATGGCAACTGGAGGACCCAGGAAGAAGAAACCAGAGAAGCAGGTAAGAGCAGAGGAGGCCCCCAGATCTGTGGACTCGGCATTGGCGTGGCTGAGCTCTTCCTGGGAGCCAGGGATGAAGAACAAGGGAAGCAAATGGCCCCGCTTTTATAGACCGGTCACCGGAACACAGCAGGCTGAGCCGCCATGGCTGCGGAAAACCATGCAAGACGCTTCCCCACAAAGGACCGGGACAAGCTCAGGGCCAGCACCATACATCCTGCCCCTGCTTTCTCAAACCCAGAACCAAGTGTACAAATGCAGCGATCCTCATGAAGTCAACGAAAGTGACGTGTTGGATTCGGCCAATGGAGAGGGACCTTCTCAATAAACATGGTGGATTGATAATATCCCCATCCCTTTGCACAACTAGGCCTTCTCACACAGGTCATTTAATTGTCGTGGCAAACACTGTGCCTGTTTCACGCGAGAGGAAACTGAGGCTCGAGCCATTGAGACGAAATCTCTGCTCTCCAGATCAGGCAGCAAGATTCAAGAGGGAGCCCTCGGAGGCCGACAGGCTGCCTCTTTTTCTGGCTTGCTCTACTTGACGCAAATGCACCAGCCTACACCGCGTGGCTCATTCTGTCCGAGTAGCAACAGGGATTCAAAAGTAGCCTTGGGGCGCCCGGGTGGCTGAGTCGGTTAAGCATCAGACTTCGGCTCAGGTCACGATAAATGATAAAGTAGCTTCCCCAGCCCAGCCCACAAATACCTCCAGCCTGTTTTCGTGGCCCCTTGACGTCCTGCTGGCCTTTCCCTATAGGCCCTGCCTGGAAGAACTCAGCCCAGACAGTGAGCCTCCAGCCAGAGGCACTACAGGTGGTGTTTACCCACCAGCTCCAAGTTAGTGAGGCCTGCACACCTGTCCTGTGGTGCCAGCCAAAAGTGCCAAGCCCCTGGACCGTAAACACTGGCCCTTGGCACTGTGCATGGAACATCTACCATGACCTGCACATTATGTTGCGTTCTTAACAGGCACTAGAATGTCCCCAGAGACACTTCCAGGGCATCTGTGAAGTCAAAACTACTTCAGGATATCTTTTTAATTTTACTAAAGCACTAATTAGTTGCTTTTTTTTTTTTTTTACCCTCATTCTCTCTTAAGCAGACGATAGAATTTTCCAGAAGATACATGATGCATGTTGATGTCATCACTCCGATGGCCCATGGAGTGTATTTTCTAGAATGCTCAAAAGTGAGCTCCTTGGGGTTGTTAAAAACAAGACAATAGGCCACAAAATGGAGTCACTTAGGCTAAGCCCCACATCACCAAACCAAGATCCAACTTCTAGTTCTGGCCTCTCCCAGAAAATGGAATCTTAAACAAATCAGTCAGAAATCACCTGGACAGCACTGGTGAGGTAATCTGCCTGAGAGACCCCTTCCAGCCCCTACAGCAAGGTGCTCCTACCACAACCAACCCACTGTCTGCTGGTATAACTTCCTGTCTGCACGGCCTTCTGCCTGTAAACATCACTCACGTTGTACAGCTCCGTGGAGCTCCTTTCCATCTTCTAGTTGGGAGGCTGCCCTATTCGTGAATCGTTGAATAAAGCCAACATGATCTTCAGAATTTGCTCAGTTGGATTTTGTTTTTCAACAGCGTGCTCAATAATTTTTAAGTGTGCAGGGGGATCCTGAGATCGCCTTAGTTGTAAACCACTGTCCGATTCCCATCTTCTTGTGTCGAGCTCACAACGATCCTCTGAGGTGGGTACTGTCATCTCCAGTTTACAGATGAGAAAACCGGAACTCAGAAAAAGGGGGCTTGCCCCAGGTCACACGGTTAACAAGCAGCTGGGATTGGAAGCTGGGTCTGTCTCTGGCCAAGGACAAACCCTTCTTGCGTCTGGCTCTCATAAGAAGACACCACACTGGGGGTACACATATCACGACTTGGGCGTGCCTGAAGTGGTTTATCTGACCAGCCCCTTCCCTCCTGAGAAGCCAGGAGATGCCAAGTCTTTTGGCCTGTTTTCTGCTTCTTCAAACGAGACCAGGGGACTGGTCCCTGGAGTGGTCCCGGAGGTCCTTCCCAACTAGACTCCCCAGGCCCAGCGTTCAAAATGCCCACCTGGGAGGACAGGTGAGGGCAGATGACAAAGGAGCGGCCATGATGGGGCAAGGTGGTCATGGGATCCGCTCTATCTGCGCATTGGCTTCCCTAAGATTCCGAGTCTCCCTGTTTTGACTTGGACACAGAGTCCAGTCAGATCCCAATCCAGTGGTTTTGCCAAGAAGAAATGATATTTAAAAAAAAAATCAAAACCAAACCTTTTCAACATTGAAAGTTTGGTCTGGCCTTCCCTTCCCTCTGTTCCCTCTTTACTGACGGCTGTCCCAGCGGCCTAGGCCAGGACATGGCTTTGTTCACAGTGTGAATAAGAGAGCAGAGCACCTGTTTCTGTTAAATGGCTCCATTTAAAATGGGTCCCAGCACCGTTACTTGCAAAGGAGCCCTGAGAAACAGAATCCCTGACTTTTGTTGGGTTTGTGTGTGCGTGTGTGTTTCATCTTGTCTTGTTTTGGATATTTTGTTATTCCGTGTGCTTCAAAAGAGGCTTGGGTGGCCCTGGGAAGGCCTGTATTCTTAGCTCATTCCCCTTCCGTGGGGCTTTTGTGGACTTGCTTCTTGCATTGGCCTTATTGTCCTTGCCCAGAGATTTGGGCTGTAAAATAAAGAGATTGGATTTTTATACGGAAACAAATGTGGCCAGAATGAAGGTGCCTCGAGCAGCTGGATTATACCCGCAAACATCCATCGGGGTAGCCCTTGGGACCTGCCTCCTGTCGCTCACACAATGAACCCTATCTGCCGAGTTCAATGAGCTCATCTTTGATCCTTGCTCTTCCTCACTAGCCCACCCATTGCACCTCCAACGTCTGTGGATTCTGTCTCCTTTTGGGTCTTAAGTGTTTGGGGTCACGGAAAGAAAAAGAATTCTGGCCTGCAACAGGCCTAAGTTTGAATCTTGGTGTGGCTCCTTCAGCTCTCACCATGGCCTTCCGCAAGCATGCATCAGAGTGTGCAGGTCACCTTTGAGCTCACCCCCCAACAGTCTCCGCCAACGAGCACCCAAGCTCTGTCTCTGCGTGGTGACCAGAAAGCTTTCCCTGGAACCAGGGGACCTCGCTCGGTGCCACAGAGCAGGACAACCAGGGGGCTGTGGGTTCCGTCCTTCCAGAGAAGACATCCCCAAAGAGGGACCAGTTGGTAGATAGACATCTCAGCCTCACTGTCCTTGAGGGGCCAGAATCATCCTGGGCACAGGCTTGCTCAGAGGGTCCCCAGCAGGATCGAGCCCCAGTCGTGCACGGCAGAGTCTGCAACCTCTCTCACTTCCCCGTGTGCTCACTCAAGCTTCCCGGGATCACCTTCCAGGCAAACTGCTTGCTCCCGGGTCCTTGTCTTGGGATCCTCTTTGGGGGGGTGAGGCCCGAACTACCACAGCAGATGACTTAAGCTCCAGGAGCCTCACTTTTCTCAGCGGTCAAGGGAGTGGTAATATCCCCTTGCCGGGCTGTCAATGAGTCATAATGTGTATTGATCCTTACGACGGCAAAACCCAAAAGTGCGTCTGCTGTGTCCCTGCACCCAGTCTACCGCATGCTCTGCAGAACCAAGGTGGGTCTTTTATGAAGAGTCTCATTATTTCCCAATCAGCGTCGATTAATATCCGGGGCACATGCTCTAGGCTTTGGAGAATCTGTGTCGCACGCCTGTACCGATGCACTAATGTTCTTCTTTGGGCCCCTGTGACAAATGAAAAATGGCTACTGTAGAAAAGAGGGGGAATGGAGGCCTCTGGGTGCAGAGACCATTCATTTGCCAGAAGATGTCAGGTCCTTTCAGAAGTGGCAGATGGAAGACCAGAGTTGGAATCCTGACCCCCGTCGCTTGAGAGCTGTGTGAGTTTGAACAGTTTACTCGATCCGCTGAGCCTGTTTTCTGCCTTGCAAAATTGTAGCGAGAATGACAAACCGGATCCGTACACCCTCGGAGGCAGTTCTATCACGGAGGCAGAAACGAATGGCATAACCTCTGCTTGCACAGACGGCAGGATCTCCCCGGGAGACGAGATCGGACCCCGGGCGTGACTGGGTCCTTGGACAGTGGTGGTGGCTGAGCGTCTCCCACGCCCCGGGAGCTGGAGTGGAAACGCCAGCCAGAGGCGTCCTCAGGAGGGTTTCCTCCTTTCCTCCCCCCTCCCGCCATTTTTTCCTGCCTTTCCTGTCCTTCTTCCTTTCTTGCTCTGTCTTCTCTCTCCCTCCTTTCCTCCTCCTTCTCCTCTTACTCGTAGTCTTCCTCCTTCTTCTCCAAACCTGTTTCCCTCCTTTCCTGCCAGCACCATAGGCGTCCGACCAGCCGCGTTACTTGACCTCTGAGAAACCACCGTCTCCGGGATGGAAGAAGCCCTGTAAACCCCATCCATCCTTGCGTGGACGCTGGGGGCAGTCTTCTTCCACCCCCTTGGAATTTGAACTCAGATGGATGGAGGAACATTGTAACCAGCTGAATTCATCAACATCTCTGGGTTCCATTCTATGTGAGGCATTCTGTAAACAGCAGTATGCCGGGCCAGCTCCTACTGGCTTATACGAGCCGAATATTAAATGTTCAGGAGTTTTGCGTGTGGCTGATATCACGCTGGTAGTTTGAAATT
The DNA here is from genome assembly GCF_014898765.1 of Herpailurus yagouaroundi. NCBI lineage: Eukaryota > Metazoa > Chordata > Mammalia > Carnivora > Felidae > Herpailurus > Herpailurus yagouaroundi. The sequence goes on from NW_024412404.1 coordinate 50,367,363, forward strand.
GGCTCCGGTGAGTATTTACACTACAGAAATTGGCAAACACTGCACATCGGGGATTTTCTTTTTCCCAGAGAGCTGGGTGTTAAACATTTACCAGCACAGCACTGGGTAAAATGCAGGCAGCAGGGCTGGGACAGATTGGTATAGAAACAGGCCGTGCCTTCAAGGAGCTGCCGAGTGGGCCTGATGTAGGGGATGTCTCTGGTTGACAGTCAAGGGGATACATTTCACGTTGCAGCTGAGTGACCCAGGGCAAGTCACTTTCCTTCTCTGAAACTCAGTTTCCTGTCTGCTAAATAGGGATTAAAACAGCAATACCTCCCGCTCTTTCTCTCTCGATGATCAGGTGACTCACCAGAAATGATACACATGAAAAAAAAAAAAAAAACATTATGACCTATACTGAGCTGTTTCAATCATCAGAGAAACATCTGGAAAGCATGAGACTATCATCTTCTTGAATGGCTCCAAAAAGTGATTTGACCACACACAGCACCTGCCTGACAACCACTGGAAGCTGGGTTCTGTCTCCCCTGCTTAGACTAGAAGCCGCTGGATAGCACACCCTGTCTGCTGTCCCTCCACAGCCCTTGCAGAGCACACGGAGTATGACAGAACGGAGGGGAGAAGGCACGGCTTGGCGGACCCGTGGGGAGCACAGCAGCCAACGCTCGTGGGTGGGCGCAGAGAAGATTCCGGCTTCCCTGACCCGCTGTGAGCCAGCTGTGGGATTTGGGTGGCCATTTGCACGGCAACATGGAACGTCCCCGATGGGTGAGGAGGAATGGCTACTCCAAGCTTCGTTTGGGAAACTTGACCAAAAAAAAAAAAAAAAGAAAAAAATACTGATCAAAAGAGTGAGGTAAGAGCCACTGGCTTTCCAGACTGTAGATTCCTCACTGGGTCACTGGTCTAGCGTCTTCCTTGGGGCACCTGGGGGGCTCAGGTGGTTAAGCGTCTGCCTCTTGATTTCGGCTGTGGTCGTGATCTCACGGTGTGTGGGTTCGAGCCCCGCGTCGGGCTGTGTGCTGACAGTGCAGAGCCTGCTTGGGATTCTCGTTCTCCTCTCTCTGCCCCTCCCCCCATCTCAAAATAAGTAAATAAGCTTAAAAAAAAAAAAAAGAACTTGAAGACCCTCCCCATAGACCAGGCATTGGCCCTGTAACAGCTAGATACCTAGGGGGTCTGCGGGAATGGGGTTCCAGGGTGACGGACAGGGGCAGCATGAGGCCCTCAGGGAGCTCAAGGCAGGGGCCCTTCACTAACCAGGATGGACATGTTTCAACATTTGAACAGCCAGCCAGCGTATCAGGATGTTTGCTTGATGGACTGGTCTTCACCCACCCAAAAGAAAGAAAGGTTGAAGGATGATGGTGTGTTTGACCCATGCTTGTTGAACCCCCTGAGATGATGCAGGAATCGTAAGTGTCTCAACTGATCGGTCAGATGGCAGAGGCCAGTCCCGGCCAGTCAGAGGAGAACCTTGCCACCAACGTCTCCTAAAACTTCATGTTATTATGACTTCAACAAATCTCGAATAACTGTGATACGCTGCCTCAAACAGGAACAACTGTGAAAGGCTTTTAGAAAGAGCCCTAGACTGGACATCAAGGGACTTAGATGCCAATCCAGGTCTATCTCTGACTATGAAAACTTGGGCAAGCCATTTCCTGATTTTGTTTTGTAGAATGAAAGAACCAGATGGTACATCAGCCGTGGCTCTTTTGGTTACAAATGAAAGACTACCAACTCAAACAAGCTTCGGCCAAAACCTGGATTTTTGCGGGGGGTCACATACTGAAAAATTCAGATAAATTTGGCTTCAGGAACGGCTGGATCCAGGGGCTCAAAAAAAATCTCCTATGATGTGGTCTTTTCCTCACGCTTTCCTATTCAGGCATGCTCACTCTGTGTGGAGACCCCAGGAATTGCAGCCTGACATCATCCTCACAGACAGCAATTTCATCAGAAATAGGCCTTCTCTATCCCAATAGATCAAAAACAAACAGGGGTGCCTGGGTGGCTCAGGCAGTAAAGCATTCGACTTCGGCTCAGGCCGTGATCTCATGGTTCATGGGTTCGAGCCCCGCTTACAGGCTCCGTGCTCGCAGCTCTGAGCCTGGATCCTGCTTCCGATTCTGTGTCTCCCTCTCTGTCTGCCCCTCCCCTGCTCATACTCTCTCTCTCTCTCTCTCTCTCAAAAATAAATAAAGATTTTTGAAAAACGTTTAGAGCAAAACAAACAAAACACCCAACTTGATTGGACTGGTGAGAATTAGATGCCCGTCCTAAATGAATCAGTGGAATTAGAGGGCCTGAATATGCCCACTGGCCAGGGCTGGCTTACGCGCCCAGCCCTTGGGACCAGGGGGTAGGTCAGTCCCATCCAAAAGTCTGAGGGTGCAAGAGAGGGAGTTTCCCAAAGAAAACCAGAGTGCTGTGAGCGAAAGAAGGGAGAAGGGAGGACCGGAAGGCAGGAGTAGCAGGTGTTCTAACAGTCCGTGACACTAGGGAATACAGTCTTCTGCTTTCTGTCCTTTGGTAGCTTACAAAGAGAAGCACATGGGGGAGAAGGGCGTGTTCTCTGAGTAGGCCCTTCTTGCTTCTTATTCCACCCATTTTGTCACTGTCATATGTGCCCCGGGGGAAGAGAGCAAAATGAGGAGTTGACCTTGTACAAAGTCAGACAGCTGCTCTCGAGTGGGATTTAGGGAAGATGTTCCGGCTCATCCTTCCCGAAGAGCGGGTCTCCATGCAAATAATCCCCATGCCCGTTGCCAGCGTCCACTGCCATGCGAACAGCCACATTTTCACTCACAGAGCAACTCCCTTCCCACCGCATTTACCCCCAAGAGTCCTCTGGTCCTTAAATCAAGCTCCAGGCTGATTTGTATGCTGTAACGGTGACATGCACCGTCTGGCTAGAACCAGATCCAAACACCAAATGGTGAACTTGCTTGAGAAAGTGCAGTTTTGTGAGCAACAGTAGAAGGCAAAATGTTAATAAAGGGCAGTCTGCTGAACGGAGGTTAAATACTTTCATACTTCTCAGCTAACCCAGAAACTTCCCTGAATTCTCATTAAAAAAAAAAAAATTTTTTTTTAAGTTCTCTGTAATCTGATGTTTTACCTCATTAAATGTTGCAATTTGAGAAGCAAGTCAAGGACGGAGTTGAAAATTGGCACCTGGTTCAGGTCACTGAACTGTTACTCTGTGTCTGGTTCCCCTGTAGGGGAGGGCTCAGCAGAGTGACAGGGAACCAACAGGGCAGGGTTCGAGGTTTCCTGTGGCCTCCCAGTAGCCTTTTCCTCTCTCAGCCCCAATCACAACAGCCCATCTGGGCCCCTGCTCCATAACTCTCCACAGCCGCTCAGGACCATTACACTGTGTGGTTGCCTTTGGGGGTTTGCCGCCATGTTGGTTTTTGAATCCTGGTTAAAAGGTAGGGAAATCCGGAAGCAGTCAGTTCCTCTTCTTTGCAAGCATTTGGTTTCCTTCCTCTGTGTCCCTGACCCATTTTCTCCTTTCCCTTCTATACTTCTACTATCATTGTCTTCTATATGCAATTTGTTTCTGTTTTTCAGTGACAGTACTGAAGTTTCTGATCAGAAAATATGGACCAGGGGTGCTATACTGGCTCAGTCAGTGGAGTGTGTGATCTTGATCTTGGGGTTGTGAATTCAAGCCCCATGTTGGGTATAGAGAGTATTTAGAAATAAAATCTTTACTTAAAAAAAAAAAAAAAAAAAACAGAAAAGAAAACGGGCCAGTTAAAAAGTTAATAAAATATGGACCAAACTACTGAATTATATACTTTAAATGGGTGAGTTGTGTGGCGTGGAAGTTAAATCTCAATAAAACTGTTTTTTGTTTTTTTATTTTTTAAAAGCATTTTTTAAAGTTTCTTTATTTTGAGAGACAGAGAGAGAGAGAGAGAGAGAGCACACGTGCACCCAAGTGGGAGAGGGTCAGGGAGAGAGGCTCAGTCTGGCTCAGAGAGAGCCCAGGTAGGCTCTACAGTGTCAGCGAAGAGCCCGATGGAGGGTTTGAACTCACAAACCGTGAGATCATGGCCTGAGCTAAAGTCAGACCCTTAACCAAATGAGCCACCCAGGTGCCCCAGTTTTGTTTTTGTTGTTTTCAGGAAAAGGTAGAACCTACAATCCGGTTGACTCATGATTTGTGAGGAACAATTTGCTTTTATCTGTCTTTTTTCCTTATTGACATCACTTCCTGCTCCTTTCCATTTCTCAGAGATGGCTATGGGATTTGGCAACATGGGCACAGCCACGTACAAGGAAGTTATACAGCCTCTTGTCTGAGTGTGGTGGCCGTACTCAGGGAGAAGTCTCAGGGCTCATCTATGCAACCCCAGTCTTTCCCATACCACCTGCCCCAACTTACACACTCTCGGTTCTGTATAGGAAATTCACCACTTTATGGCCCCACATAAAAGTGCCATTCTGAATAAACACAAAAGCAATCAAAGGCTCTTGAGTTGTTGGTCTTAAATATCAGTCATGCTTCATCGCAGGCATATAAGACCTGCTCCTTACACGATATCATCATATAAAGAGTAAGGGCCTTAGGGGCATCTTAATGAGGTGATAATGAGGAAGAAAATGTTCTGGTTTGGGGTGGGGGGAGCTGGTATTCACTATAATGTTCCAAGTAGGTTTAATCTTACACTGGACTCCTTGCTATGTAGTCTTTACAAAGAGAAGGGGGGGAGGGAAATGAAGATGGCATTGAGGTAGGGGTGTGTGTGTGTGTGTGTATGTGTGTGTGTGTGCGTGTGCGCGCCTGTGTGTTTTGAACTTTGTTTCTTAATCGGCCTTTTATTACTCTTGAAGATTTGCCCAAAATATCATAAGGCTTTTCTTTTGATACAGATCACCCAAGTCCTAGAGCAATGTCTCCAAGGAGCTTCCTTCTCCAATATCCAGACCTCTTTATGTGCCTTTCCTCTGCATCTATGCTGCCTTCCTTGCTGTATTATGCTGTTAACTGTTTTTGCTTTGTTTTCTAAGATGCCGTTTGTTACTCTTGAAGACCTGCCATTATTTCAAAATCTCTTCTCTTTATAGGAACCATTATGGAGCAATAGGTCGAGCAAGCTTCCTACTTTGCCATACAGATGGTCTTTATTCTCCCTTCCTCCTTCTTTCTCTTCGAACACTTGGAATAACCAGATCGTTGAGAAAGTTCTTTGAAATGGGAAGTAACAAACTCTGCCCTTTACTGAGCGATTTAACCTCGTTGGAGGAGAAAAGATTGCCCAGAAACCAAGGTGGCATTGTTGTTACTACTGAATAAGAACAATATGTGAGTCAAATCATTCATTCATTCGTTTGCAACTGAAATATTCCTCTGCAAGCATGAGAGGTCTTATTTATATTTAGTGCCAAAAATTATGTTTGCCCCGAGTCTTCACCCTGTTTACTAACAGGATTACAGAGTATTTTTTTAATTATTTTTTTTTAATTTTTTTTTTCAACGTTTATTTATTTTTGGGACAGAGAGAGACAGAGCATGAACGGGCGAGGGGCAGAGAGAGAGGGAGACACAGAATTGGAAACAGGCTCCAGGCTCTGAGCCATCAGCCCAGAGCCCGACGTGGGGCTCGAACTCACGGACCGCGAGATCGTGACCTGGCTGAAGTCGGACGCTTAACCGACTGTGCCACCCAGGCGCCCCTTTAATTATTTTTTAATGATTCTCCTATCGAAGAATTTCAGTTTCCTTAGTCATGCTCACGAATCAGTTCTTATTTTTGCCCCCTTGCTGCCATTGCTGATTAAACCAGTCCACAATCAACCATCCATCCATCCCTCTCCCTGTCTATCCATCCATTCACACACCCATCTGTCCATTCACCCATTCATTCAACAAATATTTATTGAGCACTTAGTATGAGCTAGGTACCTAGCTAGGTGACTAGCTAGGGATACAGTGGTTAAGTCTGAATATCTGCCCTCAGAGAGGACACAGTCTTGTGAGGAATAGAGACAAAGAAAGAGTTGACTGCAATACAGTGTCAAGTCCAGAGCAGAGCTCACTGGGAGGACAAAGAAGGTGGCCAGAGGTAATTGCTGGCCAGAAAATTTCAGAAGGAAATACTATCTAAGCCAACACCTAAAGGAGAAGAAGGACGAGGAGGGACAGAAGTGGGTCCTTTTGGGGGTGCCTGGGTGGCTCAGTCGAGTAAGCATCCAACTCTTGATTTTAGATCAGGTTATGATCTTGTGGTCATGAGATCAAGCCCCATATCAGGCCCCATGATCAGCATGGAGCCTGGTTGGGATTCTCTCTCTCTCTCTCTCTCTCTCTCTCTCTCTCCCCCTCTCCCTCTGCCCCTCCTCTCTCTCTCTCTATCAAAATAAATAATAAATCAATAAACATTAAAAAAAAAAAAGAAGTGGGATATTTTTCAGGAAAAAAAAATTCCACAAATGTATCCACTACTTTACTGAGCAAAGGAATTCATCTTGCTGAACCCTGAGCCTCTTAAGTAATGATGGATTTTCACGTAGAAGGAAAATGGATTTGGAGACAAAAAGACCTCAGTGACTGAGAACAATTTGCTTACGCTTTTGGGGGCCTCATTTGTAACAAGAGCAAATAATAATTCCTAACCTCCAGTGTTGTTGTTGGAACAATTAGATGTGTTATAAGCTAAGCCCCCAGCACGTGAGAGGCTGTCACAAATGGCAGATTTTATTACCATGAGAAGCACAAAAACATAGCTTGGTTCTTAAGGGCGGAGGTGGGGGCGGGCCACGCACTCCCGGGAAGCTTTAAAAAAAAAAAAAAAAAAAAAGTCAGGACAAATAAACAAACACACCCAGGTTCCATCCCATGAGATTCTGAGTCACTAGGTCTGGGGTGGGTCACTAGCATCTGGATTTTTCTAAAAGCTCCATAAGGTGATCCTGGTATTAAGCCGTGGTTGTGAATTGCAGCCCTATGTTTCACTGCATAGCTGCCATTTCAAGTACATGAAAACCACAACTGAGAACCCAGTAACTATGATTTAAAGTAACTATTAAAACAGAGTTGGAACAGCACGCTGATGGTCAGTAACCATCCTCCCTGGGTAATTGAGAAGGGACTTAAGAATCAGTGGAAATAGAACTGCAGACTTTCTCGGGCTCTTAGAAATGATGTCTGCAAAAACGTCTGGCTTGAGTCAGAGTGGAATTTGGCTGTCATATTTCTCCTGACTGACCACCATAACCCTTTGGTAATTGATCTAGTAAATTAGTAACTCGTATCATACAGCAGCTTAAACTTTCTAGAGCTCACAATTACTTGCTGAAAATAGACGTCTGGCAGTAGAATTTTCAGCATAACTAGTAAAAAAGAATTCAGATAGTCATTTGCTCAGGAAAAGTCTCAATATTTCAATTCCCAGTCTGAAATTTCAGTTGTTCAGGGTAGAATTCTCAAGCATATGTTAGTAAATGTTCCCTGAATGGAGGGCATCCCGGCTTCTTTGTCTCTGATTCGCTTCCTCCCTGGCAGACGATACGATGCAATGTTGCTGGAGTTTGGATTTGCCTAGAGCTTGGGGAGCACCACTACCTACAGCGTGTTAGGAGAATCTCAGGAATTACCAAGCTTTGATCTTCAGAGGTGGTTTTGTTGCTCTGGAGACAGAATGAGATGAGACTAAATATTCTCTAATTTTTAACATTGTTACATCTATCTATCTATTTATTTATTTAACTTTTTAAAGTAAATAATGCCCAGTGTGGGGCTTGAACTCACACCCTCGAGATCAAGAGTCACATGCTCTACCGATTAAACCAGGGAGGCGCCCCAAGAGGAGACTAAATAGTCGTGATTTGGCCTGATCGTTCTGAAAAAGAATAAGCCTAGTACATAACTCTCTCCAAATACTGTCCAAGGAACCTGCCTGAGAATCAGCTGAGGGAGCTCGTGATAGATGCGGAGTCTGGGATACCATCCCAGCCTGACCAAATCTGAATTTCTGGGGGTGAGGGCCAGAGCCTCTCAGGTGATTTTTATAGTCACAACCACCTTACGAGATCGTGAAAATCTCTTTTTAGTACACTCGTATCTTCCACACAGTGGAATTCTATTCCTGCATTGAGATTCCCATGAAGAAACCCCATTCACTTTTTGGACTTCTGTTTCCTTTGTTATAAATGGCACTAATAGGTATCTGAATTCAACGGGCACTTTTAATTCCTGTCCTCCTTACCTTTGAGACCAAATATGAAACTATTTTGAAAGCTAAAAATACACAGTTCTATCACTAAAGTCATTGTGTACGTGAAGGATCTACTGTTCGAGATTCCCAGCTACCATTTGTTCCTGGCCAAATGCTAACCAGACTTCTTAATTTGGCTTTTATTTGTATTCAAAAGGAGGAGGATGCGTCCATACACAATGAGCCATCTAGCCCTAAGCATAAAGAAGATGGTTCAGATGTTGCAAAGAAACAGACAGAGATCACTAAAGTCCTTAACAGATCAATCCAGAACTGCATAATTCGCGTCTAGAGCTGCTACCAACGGTGGGGGGGGGGGAAGCAGCTGAATGTGTTCCCCAAAGCCTATTATGTTATCCGCATCCAGGAAGCAGCTTAAGTCAGAGCTTACTCAAACCAAAGCAATGTCCACTATCTCTGACTGCTTGCCTGCTGAGATTTTTTTTCTTTTCCCTCTTTCTGGCGGATAAATACCTGGCTGTAGAACAAGCCAGACTGATGCGTTTTTTGACAGTTCCTTCCTAATATTCTAATCTCTCAGGCCCCAGACATGAGTCCTCAATAGCGGTGGAATGACTTTGTCTAAAGTTTAATTGATATATAAGAACCCTCTATTATCTGCCTTGCATTATCCATCTGAAGCTTCAGTCTAAGAAAGGAGGCTGTCCCCTTCCCACGCTGCATTCCTTGACATTTTCCTGAGTTTACACAGAAGCTGAGCGAAACGCATTAGGTCGCCCTGCACGCAGCTCCCGGGTTTAGTCACCCAGGATCTCCTCGGTGCGTTTTTCTGGCATACTCCGAAGGGTGCCTGTCCAATTTTTGTGTTCGTGTTCTGTGGTTGTGGGGGGGGGTTGTTTTGTTTGGTTGGTTGGTTGTTTGTTTTTGCTTTGAAAAGATCCGTTTTCCAGGCCTGGGGGAAATAGCCATGGATGACAGGACCCTTGAAAGTCCTTACCTAGCCCGGATAGGAAACGAGGAAAGATCGGTGGAGGGGCAAGGGGAAAGGAAGAGGGAGGGAAGGGGGCGCAAAGCTGAAATGCTTGCGAGGACGAAGTGATTGCCTGGGCTCAAAAGTGGCCTCACGTGCATTCTGCGCATCCACTCACTCGTTCATTTCATTCATTTGTTCACAGGCAGGGGGGTGGGGGTGGGGGGAAGGGGCGGAGACGCAGGGGGAGGGCTCTGTGCTCTCCTCAGGTGGAAATGGTTCAGCCACCCCCCCCACCCCCCCACCCCCCACCCCACCGCAGCCTGGGTTTGTAGACACAGTGTTGACCAGCTGGGGAAGTTTTCCTTTGGCTTTGTTTGGGAGAACAAAGGACTATGAGACACATCATGCTAAAGCAACACGGGAAGAAAATCCAGTTCCACCTGGCTCCTCCTGGAAGAGCCTCCCACCCCTTTGGGGGCAGGTGGGGCAGTCCGTGCCCCTAACCACCGGTTTGGAAAGGAAAACCCTAGCGTCATTTGATCCGGCTTTCAGAGCTGAACTTTACCAGGAACTAGAAGGGGCCTTCCAGGAGTTAACCCTTTCGTTCACAAGTACAGGATTCAAACCCTTCAAGGAACTGCCGGGGGGGGGCCCCGGCCGTGCTGTTGTGTGAACTTGGAAACGACAGTGATGACGGATCAGTGGCTCCCATTCATTCAGCCTTTGCCACGTGAGGCGCTGTGCTTCGTGCTTGGCTTGTACGATTTCCTTGCACCCTCACGACAACCGTGTAAGGTGGATACCGTTATTATCCCCATTTTACAGGTAAAGAAACTGAGGGTCAGAGAAGTTAAGAATCTTATTCAGAGTCATCCAGCTGGTAGGTAGTAGAGCTGGGCCAGTGTTTATTTATCTTCTTTCTCCACTCCTTTCACCCACAGGACCCAGGAATTATAAAATAAAGTGTGCTCCCTTCTACTCAAAACATTCCGTGCACTTGTATGTCCGACTATCTGGGAGTTTCCTGTGTCTGGTCTGATTAGACTGTCTTGGTCCCAGAAGTCATCTAGTGTTCCTTAGGGGTACAAAGGAAATGTGAGCTTGAGGATTCTTCTTTTTTTTTTTTTTAATTTTTTTTTTTTAACGTTTATTTATTTTTGAGACAGAGAGAGACAGAGCATGAACAGGGGAGGGTCAGAGAGAGGGAGACACAGAATCTGAAACAGGCTCCAGGCTGTCAGCACAGAGCCCAACGCAGGGCTCGAACTCACGGACCGCGAGATCATGACCTGAGCCGAAGTCGGACGCTTAACCGACTGAGCCACCCAGGCGCCCCGCTTGAGGATTCTTTTAGTCAGGGTCTTGAGACCACCCCAGGACCAGCTAGCTTTTCGTCCCTGAAGACCCAAGGACTCAAGGTCCCAGTGGGGTAAGCACAGGCAGTGAGTGACCTGGATGAAAGAACAGATAAGGACAAAAGAAGGAACACAAAGGAAGCCCATGAGAGTTGGGAAGAAAGCAACAAGGTGGTCGTGATTTGACAACCAGCTCTGCATCTTTTCAACTTCTTCCATAGCAACCAAGTTTTTCTCTTTCAGAGAGAGAGAGGAAGAGCTCTCTGAGGGTCTCCAGAGTCAAGGCTGGTAAACCAGGCTAGGAACAGAGGTCAGAAATGCCTTCATATGTGAAAACAAAACTACACTAAAGCCACGACAACCGATGAGTTTTTTAGGGAGTGTGGAACATGGCATGGCACAACTCTGGAATGGAGGTCTTATTCCTTTGAAAAAACACAGCGTCCACCCAGAAGTTCTACGTGGGTATCTCTGTTAACAGATCGAATGTAAGACTTCCATATTCCATCCTGTTTGAGGTGGAATCCTGTGTTTTCCTCCAAAGTGTCTGTCCAAGTCTCTGGAACCGAACAGACACTCCCTAAAGTTGTGTGGTTTAAATGAAGAACACAACACATCTGTCGGGGATTGAATTTGGGAGATAGCAGAGAAATCCAGGGCGGGGGTTGGGGGGAGGGGAGGAATAGGAGTACCAGTGGGCTGGTGGCAATGGTCAGGCTGGTAGAAAAGGACAAAATGGATGGTTTCAGTTGGAAAATCCAACAGTATAGAAGGAAGTGTCAAGAAGGAACCGTAAATCTGGAGAATGAAGCCACATTATGAACCAGAGGTCAAAACAGAGTAAAGGCCAGGGATGGTGCTTGGATAGCAAGGAAGGATCCAGGCATCACAGTGTATTGGGAAGAATCTATCTAGGCTTTGGAGCTGGAGAAACTGAGACTGAATCCTGCCTCCACTACTTAATGGCCTGAGCTTTGCTGTAGTCATTCCTATCTGCAAAGAAGTAATAAAGCCAATCTTATGCTGATTATTGCTATATAACAAAGTATCTCAATAATGTGGGGGCTTAGCCAACAGCCATTTTATTATATCTTGTAATTCTAGGCAGGGCATCAATGGAGGTCCCACGGTGCTGTATGGCTGGCTGATAGATTGCTCTGGAGGGTCCTGGTGCCATTATTATATGTCTGGAGCCTTACCAAGGATGATTGGCAGGCTGGCCTCCACTGCGACTGTCACCCAAAGCACCTTATATGGCTCCAGTGAACAAAGAGAAAGCCACATCACTTTTTATGGCTGAGCCTTTCACTGTGTTCTGTTGGTTAAAGGATTCACAGCCCCACCTAGATCCAAGAGGGAGAGACATAGATCCCACCTCTTTTTTTTGTTAACATATTAATGAGTCATTGTATTTAAGAGAAAAATCAGATTGTTATTATTTATGCATATGACTTCATAAATTATCGTTGAGCTCAGTGGTTATGAAACTTTATGTCTTAAATATAAGCAAAAAGATTGGTTATGAAAGAACAACCCCACCTCTTGGTGGAAAAAGCTTTAAAGAATTTGCAGCCATGTTGTAAAACCAATTCAGTACCTCCGGGTGAAGGTTAAATGGAAAGCATTTGGCACAATGTCTGGTAACACAGTAGGTGCTTGTAATATTAATGTGTCTTCCTCATCCTCCTCTCTCAGGTAAAAGAAAAATCTCACTGTACGATCTGGGATTTCGCAAGAGGCACTGTATCAGTTTAGAATGTTTTAGTCCTAAGCAACAGAAAATTTACACAAAATGCCTTAAACAATAAGATCCTTTATTGTCCCGGATGACAAACCGATTGGAGTTAGAATGACTCCAGGGTCGGTACTCTCACTGCTCAACGATGTCTTCAAGGAAGCAGGTTATTTCCATGATTTCATTTCATTGTCCTCAGCCTGTTAACTCATGCTCTTCAGTGAGATTCCCTCATAGTCTCAAGATGGCAGCTACAGTTCTGAAAATGAAGCACCCTCCAAGCCATCTGTGTGACTGTTAAGTTGAGGCTCTTGTGTTCCTTTTCATGAGTGAGGAAAGCTTTCGAAGAGGCTCCCCAGCAGACTTTCCCTCACATCTCACTGGTTCAAGTCCAAACCACTCATTTGGCACAGGGGATGAGACCACTAAGACTTGCTTAGGTCAATGGAGCTTCAACGCCCTGGGGCTAGGGGGAGTCCAACCTTCCTAAGAAGCTATGATCCCATGGGTAAGGTGAACAAAGTCGGGTTGCTCTTACTCAGAAAGATAGGAGAGAATGTATTGCGCAGCTAGTCAAAAGTGCCTTCTACTACACAGCCATGCTTTTTTCATCTTACCCTTTGTTCTGTACGCGGCCCACCATGTGGGAGGGTACTGGACACAGCCCAGAGCTTGACCATGTTCTTGACAGGGGTTGGAAGTCATTCTCTTTCTGTGGAGGGGGATGAATGAAGAAGGATGCAAAGATACAAGGAGAAACGCAAACCCAAAGTGTCTGAGACCCTGGGTCAGAACGAAGCCACTAGAACGGAAAACTTGAGAAGGCAAAGAAAGGGATTAGATTTTAGTGTGATCATCTCTGTTAGCCATCTTTTAACTCTTCTGGGTTAGGCCCAAACTGGGATTAATATGTAGGTAGAGCCCGTAACTGAGAAAAATTATCTCCACGTTTAGAGAAGAGAAATCTTGAGGGACAGGAAGACTGACTTTTCTAGCTCCCTTTTCTACCTGGAATCGGGAACCTGAAATCTATGGATGACAACTGTTGGAAGTCTCTCAGGATCTTCTGGACTTAAGTGATAGGAATCGCTCCTCTGGTCCCTTTACCTGGCTCCCCATTGCTTCTAGAATAAGACCAATATCCCTAGCCCAGGAGATCTCTGAGGCCTTGTGCGATCTAGCCAGATCTAGCCAGAGCTAGCCATCGTTAAAAAGCATAGTTGTATGGGGCGCCTGGGTGGCGCAGTCGGTTAAGCTTCCGACTTCAGCCAGGTCACGATCTCGCGGTCCGTGGGTTCGAGCCCCGCGTCGGGCTCTGGGCTGATGGCTCAGAGCCTGGAGCCTGTTTCCGATTCTGTGTCTCCCTCTCTCTCTGCCCCTCGCCCGTTCATGCTCTGTCTCTCTCTGTCCCAAAAATAAATAAACGTTGAAAAAAAAAATTAAAAAAAAAAAGCATAGTTGTATGGATGTGTCATGAACAAGGGTGCTTGGCTGAGAGGGGAGCGAGGCTGAAATCCAGCCCTCACTCCAACTGCCAAGCCATGGGTCCCCAGGACTTTGTGTGCTCTGAGGGAGTGCCTCTTCTGATGTCATTAGGCTTCTAGCAAGTTCTGGATCTAGCACTTGCTCCCTTTTCCATTCTCAGCCCACAGACTAGTACCGTCTCCTCGTACCCCACACATACTGTTATCCACAGCAACAGAACAAGCCCCGTGATTCTTAGTGCCTTGAAATAATGACAATACTTATTTTGCTCACAAATATGCAATTTGGGAAGGGCCTAGAGGGCAATTCACCTCTGTTCCACTTGATGCCAGGTTCAAATCACCTGAAGGCTCATTCCCATGTTTGGAGGGTGATGCCCTTTGCCAGGAGGGTCGTCAGCTGGGACTTCTCATGTGGCTATATGGCTGCCCGACAGCACGGTGGCTAGGGCCCAAGGGGACCAGGTGGAAGATACTCAGATTTAGTCTTGAGAGTCCTATGGCTTCACCTCTATTGTGGTCACAGGCCCACCCAAACTTAAGGAGAAGAAACATAGATTCCACATCTTTATGGCTGCATATCTGTGTCACACTGTCAGAAATGCTGTGGAATATCCCATAGTGGGATGCAGTCATCGTTAAAAAGCTGACACACCCCCCTGCTTCCCGAGGTCATAGGGCCTTTGCACGTGCTGTTTCCTCTGCCTCTGATATCCCTTCCTTTCTTCCCCTAATTAATGCCTCCTCATCCCTCCTATCTCAGCCGAGTTATCATTTCTTCAGGGAAGACTTCCCAAGCTCCCTGGCCAGGTCAGTTCCCCCTAGTTTATGACTTCTGGTTCTTATCACAGTTATATTTTGCATATGTGCACATATAAATCTATGTGTATGATGATCTACGTGCACCTATATATACATAAATACATTTAATTTATACACATACATACCTCCATAGAGGTATATGTGGACAGACAGACACACACCGAGGTCTCCTGCAGACTTTGCTTGGCCTTGCTTCTCTCACTCTATCTTCAGTGGCTGTACAAGGACTGAGACACAGCAGATGCTCCTCCATTTATTAAATGAAAAAAAAAAAAAAAAAAAAAAAGCACAGATGCCAAAGACTGGATTTTGGAGTCCCTTGTGCTGGGCTGTGATTTGCCGGTCGCTGTGTTACCCCTGGGGCCGAACTATTAAACCTAGGGAAGAAGAGAGATGTTTCTGAATTTTGAAGCTAGAGTAGCAGTTTAGCTCAAGCAGGGAGGGTGTTCCCGTGAATCTCTACAGAATGAATGAATGCCTTCTGCCCGGCTCCCACAGACCTGCTTACAAATGCTAATGAGTTCATTTCATTTGCTTCTAAAGAGCAGCTCAGATAGTTCTAGTCTTCCAGAAGAAATTAGGGGAGACTTGGAGTCCTGGGCAAACTACAGGACTAATGGTTTCCAGCCCCACCTTCAGCTCCCTTGTCAGTCAGAGGCAAGAGAGACCTCCTACCTGTTCCCTCTTTGCACCAGGATTCACAACATGCTCTGCCAGGGTGCTCGTAGATTCCTTCACCAGGCAAAGGCTTTCAGGTTCGGGAAGCATAAACCCTAATTAGGGGGGGGGGAGGGCGGGGGGGTGAGGCAGAGTCTGCGACGGGGTGGGAAGGGTTTCCAGGAGGGGCACGGAGAAAGGAAAAAAGTTTCATAACCAGTTTTGCTATGAAATTAAACCTCCGTGACACGTTTGCCCACAGCATGCAGAGTTACAAATCTCTCTGCACGAAGTGACAGAAATACAGCCAACGTGGAGAGACGTGGAGCAGAGCGGAAATCAGGGACCTCTGGGGGGAACCCCATGAGAACAGGCCTCCCAAAGACCATGCTCATGCCCTCATTCGTGCTCGGACAACAAAGCCTAAAGGCAACACGGGCCTTGTCCCATCTGCCCCAGACAAGATCTAGGCACCTGGAAGGGGGAGAGGTAAACAAAATACGAAGTGATGGGGCTCCTGGCTGGCTCAGTGGGTAGAGCCTGTGACTCTTGATCTTGGGGTTGTGAGTTTGAGGCCCACGTTGGGCATAGAGATTACATTTAAAAAAGTATGAACTAGGGGTGCCTGGGTGGCTCAGTCAGCTAAGCGTCCAACTCTTGATTCTGACTCAGTTCGCGATCTCCCGGTTCGTGGGTTCGAGGCCCACGTTGGGCTCTGTGCTGGAGGTGTGGAGCCTGCCTGGGATTCTCTCTCTCTCTCTGCCTCTCCCCCCACTCACGTGAGCACTATTTCTCTCTCTCTCTCTCAAAATAGATAAACTTAAAAAAAAAGTATGAATACCTGAGGTGCTGAGCAGGTGTTCGTAAACTTCTTTTGTGTCACAGTCTCCTTTGACCATCTGGTAAAGGGTATGGATACCTTCTCAGAATCTATCTGTATATATATATATTTTTTTTTTCTTAATGCATGAAGTAAAATATATATGGCTGATTGCAGACTTCACTGCTGACCAAAGTTAAAATAAGGATCCGATTTACCTCCCTGCCTGAAGTAACTAAAAAGCCAGACGAAGTACATGAAACAATAGTTTTCAAAACATTTGAGTATCAGGCAACAGAAGGCAGTGACCCCTGAGCGATGGGAAACAAAGTAGATGAACAGTATGATTGCCTGGAGAGTTTCCAAACTATGTACAAGGAAAGAGAGCTGGTGGTCTCTCTGAGTTGAGAAGAAGCTGGGAGAAAGGGGAGGCCAAAGTGGCTAGAGTGTGCAAAGCATAATACCAAAGAGAGAGCACGCACAAAGACAAAACTCTAGACGCCCGGAGAGGGTCACCACTGAGTCTTAAGCTGAGTAACCAGCACACGTGTGTGAAGAAACCATGCAAGGCAGGAAAAGAACCACTTGGAAGGACTTTAGAAAACAATTATTTGAGCTCACACTGCATCCAGAGCAGGTTCCTCTTCTCATCAACCGGACTAAAACCCTCAAAACCTAGAGGGCGTCAGGTAAAGTACTCAGAATGGTTTTGTCTCAGTAGTTGGGAAAATGTAGCTGTAATCTAAACGCTACTCTGGTCTCACCCAACACGGCTTACAAATGAAATCAAAATTAAAAAATGAAAAATCTGATTCCAAGCAATATAACCATGCTCCAGAACAAACTTGAAGAGCACTTCGAATACTTACAAGAATACAAAAATATTGAGGGGCGCCTGGGTGGCTCAGTCAGTTAAGCGTCCGACTTCAGCTCTGGTCACGATCTTGCAGTTTGTGAGTTCGAGCCCTGCGTCAGGCTCTGTGCTGGCAGCTCGGAGCCTGGAGCCTGCTTCGGATTCTGTCTCTCCTCTCTCTGCTCCTCCCCTGCTCACACTCTGTCTCTCTCTGTCTCTCAATAATAAATAAAAAAAACGTTTAAAAAATTTTTAAAAAAAGAATACAAAAATATCCAGCACCCACAACAGTAAAATTCCCGATGTTTAATGTGTGGTAGGAAGTTACTGGCATGAAAAGAAGCAGGAAAATAAAACTCATCATGCATAAAATGCAGTGGATCAATCAAAACTGATTCAGAAATGATACCAATGATAGAATTAGTAGACAGGCGCATTAAGACCATTATACTTAAGAAGATGTGGAAAAGATTGAGCATATTAAGTAGAGACATAAAAGATGTAGATATACCTCCATCTCTATGATCTATCTACATACCCCTATTTGAAATTCTAGCGGTGAAAACAATGTCTAAGACAAAAAATACACTGGAAGTGATTAATAGTAGATTACACACTGCAGAAGAATGATTGGTGGGTTTGCAAACATAGAAATAGAAACTCGTAAAATTAAAGAGAAGAGAAAGACCATTAAAAATATACAAAGGATCACCGAGCTATGAGACAACCACAAGTAGCCCCCAAAATATGTGACTGGAATCCTCAAAGAATAAAATATTCGAGGAAATAATGATCAAAAGCTTTTCAAAGTTGACTTAAAAAATATAAACACAAAGTTCGAAGAAGTTCAACAAACCCCAAGCACAAGAAATCTGAATAAAATTACACTACCAAGGTATATCTTTTTTTTTTTTTAATGTTTATTTATTTTTGAGACAGAGAGAGACAGAGCATGAACAGGGGAGGGTCAGAGAGAGGAAGACACAGAATCTAAAGCACACTCCAGGCTCTGAGCCGTCAGCCCAGAGCCTGACGCAGGGCTCGAACTCACGGACCGCGAGATCACGACCTGAGCCGAAGTCAGACGCTTAACCGACTGAGCCACCCGGGCGCCCCAAGGTATATCTTAATACAATTGCTTAAAACCAGTGATAAAAAGAAAAATTGAAAAACATTCAGAGATAAAAGTCACACACACGTAGGAACAAAGATAAGGATGACAGTAGAATTCTTGTGGAAAACAAGACAAGAAGACAGTGGACTATTTTAAAGAAAAGTTAAAAAAATTTTAGGGGCGCCTGGGTGGCGCAGTCCGTTAAGCGTCCAACTTCGGCCAGGTCACGATCTCGCGGTCTGTGAGTTCGAGCCCCGCGTCGGGCTCTGGGCTGATGGCTCAGAGCCTGGAGCCTGTTTCCGATTCTGTGTCTCCCTCTCTCTCTGCCCCTCCCCCGTTCATGCTCTGTCTCTCTCTGTCCCAAAAATAAATAAACGTTGAAAAAAAAAATTAAAAAAAAAATTTTTAAGTACTGAAACAAAACATAAAACCAACCCACAACTGGCAACTTAGAAATTTGTACTCAGCAAAAGTATCTTTCAAAAACAAAAGTAAAACAAAGACTTTTTTTTTGACCTACAAAAGTTGGAAGAATGTATTTGTTAAAGGAAGCCCTACAGGAAGAAGAAAAATCATCAGTTGGAAATCCAGACCCACACAAAAGAATAAAGACTATTAGAAATGTCAACAGCATGGGTAAATATAAGATGGTTTCCTTATTATTTAAATTTCTTTAAATGATATTTGTTTATTTATTTTTTTTAAGATTTTTTTTAAAACTTTTTTTAACATTTATTTATTTTTGAGACAGAGAGAGCCAGAGCATGAATGGGGGAGGGGCAGAGAGAGAAGGAGACACAGAATCTGAAGCAGGCTCCAGGCTCTGAGCCATCAGCCCAGAGCCCGACGCGGGGCTCGAACTCACGGACCGCGAGATCGTGACCTGAGCTGAAGTCAGACGCTTAACCGGCTGAGCCACCCAGGCGCCCCAAATGATATTTGTTTAAAGCAAAAATACCAGCAATGTATTGTGGTGTTTATAATATATTTGGTGGCAAAACATATGACAATAATAACACAAAGACTGGATGAAGAAAAATGGAAGTATATTATTGTAAGATTCTTATTTCATGTGTAAAGAAAAATAATAGCACTTGAGGGAAGACTGCGATACATTAAAGATATATGCTAGCAACCCTAAGGCAGAGCCATCAAAATAATATAACAAAAAGTTATAGTTAATAAGCTAACACAGATGATAAAATGGAATCATTAAAATGTCCTATCAATCTAAAAGAAAGTGAAAAGAGAAAAAGGGAGTAAAGAATGGACGGGATATAGAAAAAAAACAGCAAAATGGTAGATTTATTTATTATTTATTTTCGTTTATTTATTTAATATAATTTATTGTCAAGTTAGGTAACATACGGTGTATACAGTGTTCTCTTGGCTTCGGGAATAGATTCCCATGAAGATGGTTGATTTAAGTCCAACCATAGTAATACCCACATTAGACGTAAATAGTCTAAACAGCTCAAGCAAAAGGCAAAGATTGTCAGATTGCATAAAAAAGCAAGGTTTATCTATATGATGCCGTAAGATATGACTTTAAGTATAAAGACACAAATAGTTTATGGGGCGCCTGGATGGCTCAGTTGGTTACACATCCGATTCTTGATTTCAGTTCAGGTCATGATCTCAGGGTTTGTGAGTTTGAGCCCTGCATCCAGCTCTGCACTGACAGTGCAGAGCCTGCTTGGGATTTTCTCTCTCTTCCTCTCTCTCTCTCTGCCCCTTCCTTGCTTCTCTCTCTCTCTCTCAAAATAAATAATAAAAATAGGGGTGCCTTGGTGGCTTAGTTGGTTAAGCGACCGGCTCTTGTTTTCAGCTCAGGTCATGATCTCACGATTCATGGGTTCGAGCCCTACATCAGGCTCTGTGCTGACAGCACAGTGCCTGCTTGGGATTCTCTCTCTCTCTATCCATCCCCCGCTCGCTCTCTCTGCCTCTCTTAAAATAAATGAATAAGCTTTAAAAGAAACAAAAATAAACTTAGAAAAAGACACATAGTTTGAAAGCAAAAGAATTACAAAATACATACAATGCTGACATAAATCAAAAGAACACTGGAGTAGCTAAATTAGCATCAAAGTAGATTTCATAGTAAATAATATTATCAGATATAAAGGGAATCATTTTATAACTGTATTTTTATATATTAACAAAGAACAGTTGGAAATCTAAATGTAAAAATAACATTTACAAAAGCATAAACAATGTAGCTCCTGGACTAGTATCAAATATGCAATATTAATGGATAAATCTAACAAAAGATGTGTAAGATCTGTGCACCAAAAAATGTCAAAATTTGTTAAAATAGAGAGGCACCTGTGTGGCTCAGTCAACTGAGCGGCTGACATCAGCTCAGGTCATGACCTCGCATTTCGTGGGTTCAAGCCCCACATTGGGCTTTTTCCTGTCAGCCTGTCAGCACAGAGCCCCCTTCAGATCCTCTGTCCCCCTCTCTCTGCCCCTCTCCCACTTACGCTCTCTCAAAAAGAAATAAACATTAAAATAAATTAGAGAAGTTCTGACTTCTCCTTCCTTAGGTGTGAGCTGCACATAGTGACTTCCTTCCAAAGTGCACAGTATAGGGACACCTAGCTGGCTCGGTTGGTAGAACATGTGACTCTTGATCTCAGGATCATGAGTTCGAATCCTACATTGGGGTAGGGTTTACTTAAAAAAAAAATGCTAACAAAATTCTAAACAAAAACAAAGTGTACAGTATGGAAAGACGGGAAAAGGGGGGTAACTTGACAGTGAAGAAACCTGACAAATCCATCTTAGCCAGAAAATCAAGGCCAACATCAACAGTCATAAATCATGTTGACATATGTACATTTGATGTGATGTGATAAAACTGACACTTTACCTTTGTGGTTTTCCTCCTAATAACCCATTTCCCCAGTCTTCATGAGAAAAACATCAGAAAAATTCCAACACGGGGGTATCCTCCAAAATAGTGGCCAATACTTATCAAAAACACAGAATATTGGAGAAATTGTCATACCCAAGAGGGATCTAAAGAGACACGACAACTAAATATAATGAGATAGCTTGGATATGATCCCAGAACAGAAAAAGGACATTAGGGAAAAACTAAGAATTCCTAAATAAACCACAGACTGGAGCTAATAACGTTATATTAATATTGGTCCATCAATTGTAATCATACTACTGTAAGATGTTAACAGTAGAGGAAACTGGGCACACAATATATGGGGATCTCTGTACTAGCTTCTCAGTTCTTTTGTACGACGTTCTAAAAATTAAAGTCTATTTTAAAAAATTAAAGAATGTCTAAATTAATGGAGAAACTTACCATGTTCATGAATGAGAAGACTCCATTTTGTTAAGATGTCAGTTTTCCCCAAACTGATCTATAGCAGGGATAGGCAAACCATAGCCCATAGGCCAAATCCAGCCCACCACCTGTTTTTATAAATAGCATTTTATTGGAACACAGCCACACTCCTATGCTTCTGCATTGGCTATGGCTGCTTTCATGCTACAATGGCAGAGTTGACTCATTGCAACAGAGACTGGATGGTCTAAAACATTTACCATTTGGCTCTCTACAGAGAAACTTTGTTGATCCCTTGATCTGCTGCAATCCCTATTAAAATCCCAGGAGGCTGTTTCATAGAAATCAACAAGCTGCTTATAAAATTCATATGAAAATGCAAAAGACTAAAAGGAGCAAAACCAACTTTTTAAAAAAAGAACAAAGTTGGAGGACGAACACTATCTGACTTCAAGACTCATTATAAAGCTACAGCAATCAAGACAATATGGTATTGTGTAAAGATAGATAAATAGGTCAGTGGAAAGGAATAGAGGGTTCAGAAATAGACTCATACATACATAATCAAGTATTTTCCACAAAAATGCAAAAGCAATTCAGTGGAAAAAGCATAATCTTTTCAACGAATGGTGCCAGAGCAATTGGATATCTGTATGAAGTAAAAAAAAAAAAAAAAAGAAAAAAAGAAAAAAAAAAGGAATTTAGATCTATACCTTGCTTGCACCATCTAAAAAATTAATTCAAAATGGATCCCAGACCTATATGTTAAACCTAAAACTATAGAACTTCTAGAAGAAAGCACAGGAGAAATCTTTGTGACCTTTGGTTAGGCAAAGATTACTTAGATCTGATACCAAAAAGACAATCCACATATACACAGGAATTGATAAACTGGGCCCTCATCAAATTAAGAACCTCTGCTCTTCAGAAAATACTGTCAAAAGGATGAAAGGCAAACCAAACATGGGCGAAAAATGTTTTCCAAACAATATCTGATAAAAGACTTGAATCCAGAATATATCAAAACTCTCAAAACTAAATCATAAAACAGGCAAGCCAATAGAAAATGAGCAAAAAGTTTGAACAGGCTCATCACCAAAGAAGATATACTGATTGTAAATAAGCACAGGAATACAAGCTCACTCTCATTAGCCACCAGGAAATGTAAACCAACACCACAGTGAGATACCGCCTCGCATTTCTTAGAATGACTAAAATTAACAAGGCTGACCACACCAAATGTTGATGAGGACGTGGAGCAACTGGAGTTTTCCTTCACTGAATTTGGTGGGAATGTAGGTACTACAAACTCTTGGGGGGAAAGTTTGGCAGTTTCTTATGATGTTGAATACAAACCTCCTATTTGACCTAGCTGTTTGTTCCACCCCTAGGTAGTGACCTGAGAGAAATGAAAGCCTGTGTCCGCACAAAGACGTATACACGAATGTTTAACACATCTTTGTTTGTAATAGCCAAGAACTGGAAACAATACAAAGACCCATCAATTGGTGAATGGATAAACAATTAATGTTTAACTGCACAATAAAATACCATTCAGAAACAAACCAAACAGGAACTAGTGATACATCAAGCAGTATAGACAAACCTCAAAATCATTATGCTAAATAAGGAAAGACATTTAAAAATAAGAGTGCCTACTGTATAACTCTACTTATATAAAGTTCTAGAAGAGGCAGACTAGATTTCTCTGGGGCTTGGGGTCTGAGGAGAGGCAAGAGGGAGGAATTCCAAATGGACATGAGGAAACGACTGTGGGCAATGGACAGGTTCACTGTCTTCATCGTGGTGATGATTTCACAAGTGTAGACATACGTCATAATTTATCAGTTGTATACTTCAAATAGAGGTAGCTCATCATATGGTCAGTTATACCTCAATAAAGATACTAAAAGTAAAAAACAAATTAAAAATACACACAGGATTACAAAAGAGCCCAATTATATTGAAATACAGCTATCAAAATATTTTTAAAAAACAAATTTGTGATGTAATTACTTAAGTGCTTCTTTATTAAGGCAAGTCTAAGAACTTTTGTGATTTAGAATTAATGATGAATATAAACGATATTTCAAGGTTTCCAACCATCATAATATGAGATAAAAATATCTGTGATTGGGGCTCCTGGGTGGCTCAGTCAGTTGAGCATCTGACTCCGGCTCAGGTGATGATCTTGCGGTTTGTGAGTTCGAGCCCCACATTGAGCTTGTTGCTGTCCGTGCAGAGCCTGCTTTAACATCTTCTATTCCCCTCTCTCTGCCCCTCCCCCACTTGCACAGGCACACATGCACTCGCTCGCTGTATCAAAAAAGGGGTGCCTGGGTGGCTCAGTCAGTTAAGCGTCCCACTTCAGCTCAGGTCACCATCTCGCCATCTGTGAGTTCGAGCCCCGCGTTGGGCTCTGGGCTGATGGCTCAGAGCCTGGAGCCTGCTTCCCATTCTGGGTCTCCCTCTCTCTCTCTCTCTGCCCCTCCCCCGTTCATGCTCTGTCTCTCTCTATCTCAAAAATAAATCAACATTAAAAAAATTTTTTTTTAAATAATACACATTAAAAAAAAATCTGTGATTTCCAGTAGTGTTATAATCACAGACGCCAACACTAAGGAAGCAAAGACAAGAAATAGAGAGAGAAACTGAGTCTCATTCACAGCATCGTCACTGGAGCAGGCTTCCTGGGAGAGGTGAAGTTTTATTGTTACGCCTTGTCCCTTGTTGTCTAGTTTTGGTTTGGGGATCAAGGCCAGCCTCATAAAGTAGATTAGTGGCTTCTCGACCTTTATTATGTTATATAACTTTGCTTACATAGTATGGGAAATACAGGGGTGCCTGGGTGGCTCAGTTTGTTAAGTATCCAATTCTTGATTTCAGTTCAGGTCATGAACTCACAGTCACGAGCTCAAGCCTGGAGTCGGGCTCTGCACTGACAGCATGGAGCCTGCTTGAGATTCTCTCCCTCTTTCTCTGCCCCTCCCCACCAAATAAATAAATAAACATATAAAAAATAATAATACTAATATGGGAAATACATGTGGGCCTACCAGTTGTTTGGAGAATTACAGATTTTTGGTTTTATAAATTATATTTTATTATTATTCCCATATTATAAGTAATATGGGCTTGTAACGCATGAAATAATCGAGAATGTTTCACTATAAGGTTAATAATTGTTTTTAAAAAAGGTCACAGTTGCTGCTACTACTATTAGTTTGTTGCCCACATTGGGAATAGGAGGAAATGCTGAATTTCAGTGAGAGCTCAGTAAAAATAAAGATGCAAGGTATTCCTCGAAGTTCACAAACCCCTGAGTTACGTCCACATCACCCTCGGAGAGCCGTTGGGATCAACCTGGGGTAAGAGACTCAGTTCAGAGTGCAGAGCTATGTCTCCAAAATGGCACTCACCTGCTTCCTCTTCCTTTCTTCGGTGGGGTTGACGGCCCCAGGGTATTATAATAATAATATTGGTAATAACAAAGGCCTGAGCCCTGGGAATAAGTAACATGCTTCTTCAGGAGGACACATGGGGTGTGCACATTCCACCTCCTTGACTTACTTGCTCTCCAGAACAGATCTCAACCCTTTGGTTTCCTCCTAACAGCCATTCCTGTGACAGAGGAAACAGTTCCTTAACAAAAGTCACCTCCAGCGGCTTCCAGAGAAAGCAAGCTTGAGTCCACAGTGAGGGCACTTTCTCTTGAGGAAATTAAGTAGAGCAGGGTTAAATAGAGCCTGGAGTTGTCAAGGGCCCCTGGGCTCAGGTATGGAGAAAATAGTCCCCTTTGTTTCCATCACCTTCTATGCCCGGTGATCATAGGACTCGGCCCTCCTGAGTCCTTTGTCTCTGAAGGAGTCAGGTCTTTCCTGTTAAGCTCCCAGTGGGAGCCTCTAACTTTGGAGTGTAGAACACAGTTGACGCAGTCTTCTCCCAGTACTGCTCATACAGTGCTGCTCATACAAGCCCTAGTTCCCTTTAAATGCCTGTATTTGTCCTGCAGCAGGGATTGGGCTGCTTCTCTGACCCACTCATGGTCAGGCCTCGCACTGGCCTGTGATCTTCCTCCAGGCTCCTTCTGTTTGCTCCTGTGGTCTTGCGCCCCTCGGCTGCCAGGTCTTGTAAAGGTTCCTTTCTGCCTCTGGCCTGGTCATCACAGAAGCTTACCTCGCTGTCCCACCCTCAAGTCAAAAACATACACCAATGCCATCGGAGATTCTTGGTACATTTTCATGTTTGTTTGTTTGTTTGTTTATCTTTATTCAACTTTTAACCATCGCCAATGGGCACAAACACTGTTTAAAAGTAATCTCTACCCTCAACGGGGCGGGGGGGGGGGGCTTGAACTCACCACCCCAAGATCAACGGTGGCATACTTTACGGACTGACCCAGCCAGGTGCCCCATTTTCATGTGTAACGTGTTCTCAGAAAACTCTCTCTTTTCTTTCCTTACTTTTAAAAACTACATTAAGGGTTAAGAACCTACATTTGCATTTCAATTCTGTGGCTCTGACACCCTACCCTTGTAATCCTCCCTCTATTTAGGAAAGGGCTATCTGCCACCCAGGTAGAGCTCTTTGGCTAAGGGAGTCCTAAGTAGGAAGGCATCATCCAGAATATCTCAGCCTTCACTGGAGGGATTGGGGAGTGGCTGGTGGAGGAAACTAGAGGGAATATAGAGCAGGAAAATGGAAGAGGAAGCACCCTTCTCCCACAATGTCTAGACCCCATCTCTTGCAGAAGTTTTGGTCAGCTCGTCTGGGACAAGAGCCATCAATGTTGGTGGTCAATTTTGGAGTCTGGGGCTCCCTGGGGTGGGTGGGGTGTTCAAATTTGAGGTGGCCAGGGGCTAGGAAGAACCAGATAATGAGCCCTAAGCCCCAAAGAGAGTCCTAAAATCTCAGGAGCCCAAGATACAAGGGTAGTAAGTCGGGTTTGTTTATGTTAAAAGTTTATGTTCTGGAACAGCACCAAAAAGTCTCCAAAGGACGGACACTGGAATTGAGGTGGAGGTTGCTATTTCCTAACTGACCACCTTCCCGAGCCTAAGAATTAGTAGTTGGGTGTTAGTTATGTGATTGACGATTGATGGGAAGAACTAGTGAGGCCAGCAAAGCACAATAGTTACGATACAATCAGGTACCACAAGTCATTCATAGTTTATCACTTCTCCTGTTACTGACATTTCAGCCGCCCCAAGCATTTTCGAGCCACTCCAAGCGACTGGACAACGGATCTTTGCCGCCACCGAGTTGGCTGGAATACAGGCTCTTACTTGGCACGGGGACCTACAACTCACAAATGATCCAGGTTTCAGGCTCTCTCTTTGAACCTTCAGCTGGAGCTGCTGCAAAGGATTACTGCTCATGAACATGCTCGTCCTCTTCCTGCCCAGACTGGAGCACAAGCCTTACAGGCAAATCTAAGTGGACTTTGCCCCTAAAGGGAATCTATGGAGACACAGTGGGTGGAGGCAGGAGACATAGGTGGATGTGGACAGACCACACACTAGGAGCTCTGAGAAAATTACCTCCATGCCCAGCTCAAGGTTTAAGTTCTTAGTATTAAACACAATGCCTTGGCACATGGCCATATACTTAGAAATTCCGTATTGGATGGAAAGAAACTATCTAATGATGATATTAACAAATATGAACACAGATTCTGGAATATTATGAAGCTGGGAAATAATTTTTGAATTAATTGGACTGTACATATGATAGACAAAGAAATAGGTCCAGTAACTCTGAATGTGAAAAATCAAATGGAAAGGTAACATAGGAAGATATATGTTATTTATTTATTTATATAAATTATTTTTTAATATTTATTTTTTAATGTTTATTTTTTTGATGCTTATTTCTGAGAGAGCGAGAGAGAGAGAGAGAGAGAGAGAGACAAAGACAGAGCATGAGCAGGGCAGGGGCAGAGACACAGGGAGACACAGAATCTGAATTAGGCTCCAGGCTCTGAGCTGTCAGCACAGAGCCTGACATGGGGCTTAAACTCACAAACGATGAGATCACGACCTGAGCTGAAGTCGGATGCTCACCCAACTGAGCCACCCAGGCCCCCCTAGGAAGATATCTTTATGACCTCCCTTGGGGGTCAAGATTTCTTACACAGCACACACAAAAGTAATACCATATAGGTTAAAAGTTTCTGTTCATCCAAACGTACCATTATGAGATTGCAAAACAAGCCACAGAGAGGGAGAAGATATTTACAAAAGCTATGTCTGACAAAGGTCTTATATCTAGAATATGTAAAGAATTCTTACAAATCAATAAGAAAAAGACACACCATTTTTTAAAATGGGCAATAGACTTCAATAAGCATCTTATGACAGTAAGCATGTGAAAAGATGCCCCAAATCATTAGTTATTAGGGAAATACAAATTAACACCACAATGAGATACCACTTTACCCTTACCATAAAAGGGAGGAAATGGACAATACCAGGTGATGAAAATGGATCTCCCTGTGCATTCTTGAATGAATCGGTTCAACAACTTTGAAGAAATTTGGTACTAGCTATTAAAGCTGAACCCATGTAGACCCTGATGTTACAGAAATGTTACCCCTAGGTGTATACCCAATAGAGAAGCATTCATATATATATATATATATATATATATAAATTTTTTCATTTATATATTCATTTATATATATTATTTCATTATATATATATATAAATTTATTCATTTTTGAGAGACAGAGACAGAGCATGAGCAGGGAAGGGGCAGAAAGAGAGAGAGGGAGACACAGAAGCTGAAGCAGGCTCCAGTCTCTGAGCTGTCAGCACAAAGCCCGACACAGGACTCAAACTCATGAACTGTGAGATCATGACCTGAGCCGAAGTTGGACGTTCAACCGACTGAGCCACCCAGGCTCCTGAGAAGCATTCATATATTAACGAAAAACACCATGTACAAGAATATTTATAGTAGCCATCCTTGTCCTGGCTGAAAATAACCTAGAAGTTCATAGTCATTGTATATGTATATGTGTATGTATACGTATATGTATATGTATATGTATATATTTACAATATACAATGAATAAACTTTTACTGATTATATATTATAAATTTGTTTGCCATTGTGTACAGTAAATACTGTACATTAATGAAAAATAATTGCTGTTACATTGTTGTGTGTGTGTGTGTGTGTGTGTGTGTATGAAAGGGTAAGTTTTATTTCTGCTCTCAAACTCTTACAACTTTGGGTAAAGTCCTCATCCCTGCCTCAGAGATGGCACAAACTGTAATAAGCAATCCACCCCCATGAAGAACACAGTGAATTTTTTTAAAGTCTTTTTTTAAATGTTTATTTGAGAGTGAGAGAGATAGAGCAGGGGAGGGACAGAGAGAGAGGGGGACAGGATCCCTGCATGGACAGCAGAGAGCCCGATGTGGGGCTCGAACACACAAACCGTAAGATCATGACCTGAGCTAAAGTCAGAGGCCTAACCGACTGAGCCACCCAGGCACCCCACACAGTAAATTTTAATGCCCCCCCTTTGGGGGAGGGAAGGTCATACTACACACTTTTGGAGACACCCCAAAGGTTGCCTGGCAGTTTTGTACAGAAAGGATTTGGTCCTGTCTGAAGTGGCTTGGGATATTAAAAGTCACTTGAAGTTGGTGGCTCAACCCCTCTGGGCTGGGGTGGACAGGGAAGTGGTCTGGGACAGATGGGCAGACCTTGGGTGTGGGCTCAAGTTCTCATGGACAGAAGTAGTTGATCCTGGGGGGCTGCTGGGGTGGCTGAGGGCAGCCCGAGTGCTCAGGCTGGGTAGAGGCTGCTCTAGTGGCCTTTGTCTGCCCAGTCCGCCAGCTCAGTGCTCTGGAACCATAGCTGGGTCTCCCTCTGGGCACCTTCCATGGAGTCGCTGGCCTGGATGATGTGTCTGCTGATGTGGATGCTGAAGTCCCCACCTCCTCCGTGGTGCTGGGGGAAGTCTCAGCTGAGACCATGTGTCCTGTCATGGCCCTTGAAGAGCAGACCCCTTTGGGGTCTTCCCAGACCATGACCGCCATGGGGCCAGAGCTCCTATAGCTGATGAGGGCTGGGTAGAAGGGCTTCTGCAGGTCATGGCAGTGCTGGGCAAAGTCTCTGTCTGGTTGCCTGAAGCACCTTCATCCCCACCAGCTTGAAGGTCCTCCTCTCAAAGTGCCGGATCACATCCCCAATGAGCCACCACTGCACCCCTGTGGCTTCACCGCCACCAAGGTCCGCTCGCTCCCGGGTCCCGGAGGACCCCTGGAGATGGAGTGTGTGAGTGGGCTTGGACCTGTGACTCGCCGGCCATGCAGCAGCCCCCACAGGATGGCGTGCCCCAAGAGGCCGCCCGTGTCCGCCCACCCGAGGGCCTCTGGCTGAGGGCCAAATGCTGCCGCTACACTGTTGAATTTCATGCACATGTTAAACAATAGAAGCCTGAACCAAAAGACTGCGCACTCTAGGATTCCATTTCTATGAACGGCAAAACTAATCTAGAATTGTAAGTTAAACTACTGGTTGCTTTTGAGGTGGGGTTGCCAGATAAAATACAGCCCACGCGGTAAGATTTGAATTCCAGCTTTAGGCTAATGTGTTACTGTAAGCACGTCCAAGGCACTATTTTTATTTGCTAAATCTGGCAACCCTACTTTGCGGGGACATTGACTTGGAGGGCGCAGGAGGATGGCTTCTGCGGTTTTGATAATATCCTATTATCCTAATGTGGATGGTAGTTACATGGGTGTGTCTATTAGCAAGAATTCAGCGAGGGGAGTGTTCACGGCTTGTGCACTTTACGAATGTTCTCCTTCCACAAAAAAGTTTAAAAAGTTTTGATAGAATGATAAAGGAAGAGCCAGGAGTCCTGGGTTCAAACGGTAGCCTTTTGGGTTCAGTTTGTCCAAGTCTCAGTTTCTTCATCTGTTAAGCAGAAATCATTTTAACAAGAGCTATCCTACTAACTTCATGTTAGGCAGGGAGGAAATGGGGGTGCAGAGAGGCGCAACACCTTGTTGAGGGCAACCCAGCTGGTGAGTGGCACTGACGGGTATACGCCCATCATTCTAGAACCCACGTGCTGCGCCTCCTCATTCTCCCGCTTGCCTCTTGGAAAGTGCTCCTAAAACTGTAAAAGGCTCGCCAAACATCAGACCTGACTTATAATTACGTAGGGCAGGAAATTTTAATAAGTTCAGAGTGCGGTTGGTCGTTGAACAACACCGCTTGGAGCTGCGCGGGTCCACTTATACATGGATGTTCTTACAGTGCAGGAGTGTAAATGTATCTTTTCTTCCTTATTGCTTTCTTAATAACTTCTTTTCTCTAGCCTACTTTACGGTAAGAACACAGTATATAATACACAGAGCATACACAGTATGTGTTAATTGACTGTTGATGTTATCAGTAAGGCTTCTGGTCAACAGCAGGCTATTAGTAATTGATTTGGGGGGAGTCAAAAGTTAAACATGCATCATCTATTGTGTGTGTGTAAGGCGGTCAGCGCCCCTTACCCCCTGTCCCCCCGCCCCCCCGGCGTTGTTCCAGGTCCAAGTGTATTTGCAAAATTTTAAAAGTGTGAGTGCATTTCCCAGGTGCTAGCTTTGCCAAAGCTAGCTTCGGATTCTCAAAGGGGTCTCTGACACCCTCCCCTAAGAAGCGCAAGAGCCAGAGAGCCCCTGATCTAAAGGGGATGCTCCAGTCCAGAGGAACCCGTAACAGCCTTGACTGGACCGAACCCCACAAGGGTTCTCTTCTTCCCATTTGACTTGCCTTTTTTTCTTTCCTCTTTAGCCCTAGGCAAACCACTTCTCCGGGCGGGGGGTGGGGGGGTGGGGGGGTGGGGGGCACCTCTCAGTGGCCTCCCACCTGAAAGCAGAGGCCTGGGGTGGGAGGGTGGCGGGCTTCCTTCACCAGGAGCAGCGCTCTTGCTTAATTAGTGTTTATGAAGGGCTGCGTGTTATTAAATTACTAGACACTGGAGACCAGGCCTTGGGGGTTTTCAAAATCTGTCTTGTTGCCCTCCCTAACTGGGTGGGAGGGATTTGCTTCGAGGGACAGAGGGAGGACGGTGGTTGGGGACACTCTTATGGTGGGGCTGCCCCCTCCCGATGGACAGCACCACTAAGAGATCCAAAAGACCCTTTGCCGCAATTTTCCAGCTTGTCTTTGGTTTGAGAGCCACCATTCCAGATGTGTTTGTTTTGAGTTCAGGCACTTTTCCTTTGTATAATCCAGCCACCCTTGAGAGGTGTAACTAGGAAGGATAGAATAACAGCGGTAGAGCTAAGGTGCACTGAGCCCTCTCACGGTGCCATGCTTGTGCCGAATCTGGGCATTCAATCTACCATCTGGACGCGGGAGGCGAGTAACAAAGTCTGCCCTGATTGAAGATCTCTGTGATCAAGGCAAGTTGACATGCTATCTCACGGAATTCTAATGATAACACTCAGACATAGGTCTCATGTCCCCACTTTATATGAGCAAAGAGAGTTAGAATGATTTTTGGATGGACCTCAGGGCACACATTCAGACATGGCAGAGTCAAGATGTGAGCTCTTCCGGTGAGACCAAGATGCCTTCTTGTGCGGGGCATAGGTTCTCAGCAGGGAGTGGAAGTGTCACAATTTAAAGAAACTCCCTAGGCCATTCTGAGACAGCCCCTGGTTGACAGGGGGAAGGGGGAGATGGTCAGAGGACTAAGTGACTTACTATCAGGAATGTGGTTATTGGGGCACCTGGGTGGCTCAGTCGGTTAAGCCTCTGACTTCAGCTCATGTCACGATCTCACGGTCTGTGAGTTCGAGCTCCGTGTCGGGCTCTGGGCTGATGGCTCAGAGCCTGGAGCCTGTTTCCGATTCTGTGTCTCCCTCTCTCTCTGCCCCTCCCCCATTCATGCTCTGTCTCTCTCTGTCTCAAAAATAAATAAACGTTAAAAAAAAAATTAAAAAAAAAAAAAAGGAATGGGGTTATCATGTGCCTTCCAAAGAGGGGGGTTTCGGTGTAGAGCAGCGGGGGTGATTTTGCTCCATACCCCCCCGGCCTCCAGGGGACATATGACAATTCCTAGAGGTCTTTTTGTTTTTGTTTTTACTGTTACAACTGAGGGCGCAGTGTCAATGTCAGCTAGTGGGTAGAGACCAGAGATGCTGCTCAATGTCCAACAACATCCAGGACAACCCTGCACAACAAAGAATCATTCAGTCCAAAATGTCAATGGCACCCAGGCTGACAGACCTGGTGCTGTTTAGGGACTGGGAATGTAAGGAATAGGATAAGTTGAGGGGAGAGCCCTGGGCATCCCACAAGCATGGTGGGGGGAGGGGGGCGGGGAGAGGTGGGCCTTGAGGACAAATACTATCCAATTCACAGTGTAGCTGAGGGCTGGGTGTGAGTTTTACTTCAAAGGAAATTATCTTTTTGCCAAGCTCCTCTTTTTACCCCCGATACATCGCAGAAAACTCGTGAGGGTGATTCCGTTGTTGGGTTGGCCCAGGAACCAGTAGCAAAAAAAGACCTCTACCTGGAATCAGGAAACTTGAATCCCAGTCTCAGCCTGGCTACCCTCAGCCATGTGATGCTCAGCCTGCCTGGATCTCTTGGACCCTCAGTTTCTTTACCTGTAAAATGGGTAATTACACTTGCCCTCTACTTCACACGGTGCTGTGAACAGCAAGTCAATGTATGAGAAAAGGTTTATAGACGGACGATCGCCTTTCACACACAAAGGATGCCACCGTGAAACCTGCAGGCAGGTCACTGGGCACATTTAGGGTGGATGGGGCTTATTAGTAATTTTCAAATTAAAGGCATGACATGGGATCCTTTGCCACTGATGTGCTTTGAAATTCAAGTCTGAGGCCATATTTGACAGAGGCTCAAAGTTATGTATTGGATGCAATGTCAGCAACAAGTACCTCGAAACGTCCCCAAAGTTGGAATGGATACAAGAGAGGAGAAAGTCAAAGGATTCATTTTTGAAAAGAGAAAAAAAGCGTTATCTTCCTTGACGATTGTGCAAATAACCCGTACCCAGGTGTTAATCCCGAACAGAACCAGATAGTATAAAAAAGCAGAAAAATGAAAGTCAAAATTTCTTCGTTGACATTTTGGGGCACATCCTTTCAAGTATTTTTAATGAACAATTTCCCTTTTAAAAAAAGAACTCTATAATACATGCTGTTTTGTAGCCGGCAAAAATAAATAAAATAAAATAAAATAAAATAAGATAAGATAAAATAAAATAAAACAAAACATGAACAGCGGCCAGATGATCACATTAGAAAGACGCTTCTCCTAAGGAAGGGTAGGCATGGTTCCTTCAAAGAAGAAAAAGCTGAAAGACAATGGTAGCCGATCCTTCCCTAAGAAATGCCCCATCTGGTTTCTAGAGTCATCACCTTGCCTGTTGGGGATGGAGGTGGGTGGCAGGGCCTGGAAGAGCTAGGAGGGTCTCACAGGCATAGTAGACACCATCATTCACATGGCCTCCTGCCACCCCCCCCCCCCCACCATGAACCCTGGCAGGAGGGGGAAGGGAGAGTGGGCGGGGCCTCTGCGGATTCTTCCCTGCCCAGGACTGAGGTTTCTCCAGGAGCAGAGCCCTTGGCTGAGTAGAGGGAAGGAATGTTTACGCCTGTGCCGTGACAGACATCAAGGACCTGGACTGTCGCTAGAAAGCGTGGCAGAATCAGTGTCTGGGTACACACGCATGGAGAAAGTCCACCTTTCCGAGCGAGGGGGTTCTGGGAGGGGTCCTTGTGCTTCTTACGGGGTTTTGAGGTCATTATAACCTCTCACTCTTGGCATCCTGGAACCTTTAAGAAATAACGATTAATGCCTCCCGCTCTAGGTATTTACAGTGTGCCCTCAGGCTACCAAGAAACGGAGTCGGCTGCGGCTGACAGTCAACCGGAAGCCTCCCTCCTGGCCCAACCCCGTGCTGCAGGCTGTTGTCTACACTGGGACCCGAACTCACTCCGGACGCCGGAACTCATCATGTATCCTTCTTCCTTTTTCCCCCCCTGTTCAAATGAAGGTTTCGTTAGGAAATAGAATCCACAAATATCTTTGGAATTTGCAGAAACAACTGGGGTTTTTTGCAATCCAGTCCAGTCTCAAGTGATTCGTTCGACATAGATTTAGTCCTTCCTCAAGGACAGACTAGGGCTCAAAGCTGGTGTGGATTCCTGGGGGGAAACCAAGCCTAAAATCTTCACACTCTAGACCTGGACGTCTCCTTCGATCCTTCACCTCCTTTATCCCGTGATGCTTTTGGCCAGAAGCAGGTGTATCAGCCCACACTTAGATAAATTACAAGGGGAACAATGGCATTGTCCTCTCCTGAAATTTCACCTGCTCTGTCCCTTGAACAGACGTAAACCACCTTGTGAGACCGCTCCATGCTGGCGACATTGTCTTTGCCTCAGTTTAAAGTGCCCGTGTTTTTGTAGAGGGTGCTTGGATATCCATGACATTTCTGAACATAACAATGAGTTTGGGCCAGTGAGGATGCTTTGTAAGAAAGGATGGGGTCACCGAAGCTATTTTTAAAAAAAGAGAAAGAAAAGAAAACCTCAGGCATTTTAATATGTTAAATACAGACCCAATTATTAATTCTAAAGACTTCCACAAATCAACCTAGATGAAACTTTTTTCACCTTTTTCTGCCTTTTCCCCCCTTCTCAGAAACACTTAGACCTACCCTATGGCAATGACTGTCGGGAAGTCTCTATCCTGTATATCAGGGTAGCACAAATAATTCAGCATAAAGCAGCCCAGTTCCTGTAGCCTGGCATTAGGATAAGTATATCTTAAGAAAGTTCTTATGCAGACTTGGCTTCAGGCAATAAAACGTCATAGACGTATAACTGTAGCAAGCGAAATTTCTAGGGAGCAAATTAGGCTGAAAACATTTTCTCGAGACGGCTAGAAAGGAATCATACACCACCCCAAAATAAGGCAAGTTATGCAGTAAATGTTTCATTTATTGGCCTTCTTCCATTACTATTAGGGTTAAAAGACATCTTGTCAATAAGAAAGGTGTATTTATGGAGGACTGATGTCTTTCGCAAGGCGGCTCCTGTCATAAGTACCTATAGCAGTAGCGATCAGCTTATGAAGGCAGATGATGAAACTCTGTGCAAATGCATACATCTCCCCATTAACCCTTGGATCATCAGGCATTATTGTCACTTTATTACCCGGACCTGTCATTAGCCGAAGCAAGGTGATCAAGCCAGGCACTTCAGAAAAATGCCAGAACAGAACAGTGTTCCTCAGGGGTTCAGGAAGAGGGTATATATGCCTTTCCGTGTCCCTGGACAGCGCCACTGGGGAGAAGTAAAAGGATGCCTGTGAAGTGAGCCTTTTTTTGCCTACCCCTTCCTCCTGCTAAAATGGAAAACTCTTAGAGGTGTCCAATTTTTAGTGTGCCTATGTTGGCTAAGGGAGTAGCTTTCCTCAAGGTCCAAATAAGGAACCATCACCCACGCAGAACAAAAAGCAAACAGAAAATCTCACAGTGGAAGCAGGACTTTGGCTTCAAAACATTTCCCCATTTTATAGCTTCCTTATGTTTTCAGATTCTTTTTTTGGCTTCCCTCGGTCAGCACCCTCCCTGCACAGATAAGTCCAACACAGTGGGTTGGATCATCCATCTTGGAGCCCGAACTTTTGGGAACAATCACACGGCACACGCATGCCCACACGCGTACGTGTGCAGGTCACTGTGGAGCGTCATTTAGTGGAATGTTGAGGAACCACTGGGGGAGCTGAGTATGCTTGACCACACGTGTTCTTCACTTCTGGCGAATCTGAGCAGGCCATCCTTGTTTTTCCTAAATTCCAAAGCCAAACTTCCAAGGCGCTTTGTCGTCTTTGCTTGTGTGCTGCTGCACCTCTTAGCGTAACTGGGGTCTGGGCTGAAAGCATGGAATCATGGGCCCTCTGAATGGTAAAAAAGGACCTAGGAAAATACCCAGTCCAACGACCTCACCCGACAGGTGACAGGTGGAGGACACAGGTGACGCTTAGGCCTATTTCTGCCATCCCCATTAAGCACATTCTCATTTTTCAGAGGGCAACTACCACTCTACCATGGCTCCCCCATGAGGAACCAACACCTGAAGAACGATTTATATCTACTGGAAACTTCCTTTTCACATTCCTCAATAGGGATGAACAAGGAAGTATCCCTGGGAAAGGTGACCTGCTCACTTAGTTTTCGAAGTAAAATGCAGATTCTAGTATCAACACATGTCCACAGGGATTTAATAGAGCGACAGCCGAAAGGGGAGAAGAAAACGAAGAGGCAGGAAGACAGAGAGGCTGAGACACAGTCTCCTTAGAATTCAGGACCTGGGCTGGCCCCAGGAATGGGCCCCAGGAAAGAGGTCACTTCCTCCCCATCCTGCCCACTCCCAAATATGCAAAATCCCCTGGCTTGGGCCAAAGTCAGAACTGGTCTGGTTTCGTCCCTGTGTTCTTGGAACCCTTGCTATTTGGGCAGAGCTCAGGATCCTGTAAACCAGGAGTCCTTAGTGTCTGGGGAGAGAAGTTACCTCAACACCTGGACACGAGCCAACTGTTGTTTAAAATTTCACACCAAATCTATAAAGTACATGTCCACATTGTGAGCCAGGCAACCTGACTTTTAAAAAATGTATTATATTACCCTGCTTTTTGCCCATTGCAATTCCACACCCTCTCCCTCCCCTACCTCCTATCCGGGCAGGCATCACCTGAAGCCCTTTTTCAGAGACTCAGGGGTTATTGACCCTCTGAGATCTTGCTGGTCTCCCCAGCCTTTATGGCACGAAGCAATGAAATTAAATGTGGCACATGTGCTATTATGGAATAACTTTTAATTGCTTAATTAAATCAGAGATTTAAAGAAGGAAAGATTCAAGAGTTTCCTTTGAATGAGAAAAATTAGGATGTGCCAACATGGATGAGGTTACTAATCATCATCATCGCAAGAAAGCCTTTAGTATTTACATATGATAAAAATGCAGGCCAGGGCATTAAAAACAATAAGTACGTGCTTTAAAATTTCAATTCAGTATATTTATGAGCTTTTATTATCCGGGTAGTCCCATAAAGGACATAGAAGTCCTCATTATCCAACTTAATTCAGATCAGGGTTCGATTAAAAAAAAAATACCACCGCACAGGACAAAGAAATTGCCATAAATTGAGTTCCTATGAATGTGTTCCAGTTTAAGTAAATAAGCCCTTAAAACAGGCTTTAGAAAAGTCTATGCTGTACACAGACAGACTCAGGCACACTAGGTATGCAGGTGACAATTAGCAAGTGTGAAAAGCTATGGTCATTCGCTAAATGTGTAAATCTAAAGGCAACCAAGTGAAAAGACCTAGGAAGAGGAAACTGTTAAATCCATTTGTACATGGATTTAACAGTGAAGCATTTCATTCTTCATGTTTTTACTTAGTGTCTTGAAATAATCCCCTTTCTGTCTCCACTCTCCCTCTTAGAAACTGTGCCCGCCTTATTTATTTATGAAGTCTGAAGGTTAGTCCTACCTGCTGAGACTAATTAGCCCTGTGCTTTGTATCCTATGCAATCCTGTCTGATTAAATGTACACATTTGTTTTACTTCTTTTCTGGCTCCTTCTCACTCTACTTCTGATTTTTCTGATTAATATTAAAGTTGGGAGTTACAGTGATTCTCCTCCATAGGCTCTCCCCCTCCCCATTTTATTTTGCCTGCCTCTTTACTCTTTAGTGTGCTAATGTGGCTGCGAATTTTTCCCAGTGCAGGGGAATTCATTGGCCTTGTCAATCTTAGTATCATTATTTTTAGTAGTCTTCTCTCTGAGACCTTAGCCTATAAAACAGTTTTGCTGAAACCCAAACTCTCTAAATATTACATGGTAAATTTGCTTTCTTTTAGAAACCTTAGGTGCTGATGGGCCAGTTGGAATGTATGTGAGTTTTTTGGGGGATTGGTGGGATAATTTAGTACATCATGGACCAACACTGTTCCTAACAGACAATTTGCTAATTCCTATTGATTTATTATTATTTTTTTGGTCCCCCTTTTCATGTGGTAGTTTCCTGTCCACTTTCCACTGAATATTTGCAAGAAAATGAGTGTTGCTGCTCCATCATCCAGGAAGCCTATGTTTTAGGAGTCAGGTCTTTTCCTCTTTAACATAATTCTGTTCCCCATTTTGTAGCAAATCTGCTCCCCAGGCGAGGTGCCTAAAAACAACAATACCTGCCTCAAACCCCAGGTTTTCCACCTCCTCCCTGAGGTCTCTCAGCATCAGCTCAGTTAGCAATTTCCTGCCAGAGCCATCTACATCTTGATTATTTGGCCAGTCTTTTGGGGATTTCATTTCACACCCCCTTCGAGAAAGACTCCAGTACCACTGATTCCAGGGGTTGGTGAACTTTCAGTTTTATTTTCCCTGGCGGTGTTAACGCTCAAACTTTTCACCTCCAAAGGCAGAAGGACTTTGAATCCTAGCTCATTTCCTACCACCTCCAACGTCAGTTACCAGAGGGGGTGGCGGGGAGAACAACACTTTATATTGTAAAGAACCACGTATTTTTCCTGAAGGGTATTTTTAATGCCCCTGACAAACACTAAAGTATTTGATTGTCTTTTTTTTGGGGGGGGGGATAAAAAGTCTTGGTATATTTATTCTAGCGAGATTTAAGATTTTATGAAATGACTCACTATTAATAAATAAAAAGGGTAGGGAAGACCTCGTGGGCTGATAGTTTCTTTCCCTGAAGATGACCAGGAACTTTGCCCAGCTCCCCACTTCCCCAAGCTCTCTGAAAGAGGAGGGTTGATCTTTCTTTTTGACCACTTAAGTTAGATCCCCGCCCAAGGGTGGCTGATTTCACTGCTGGACTAACCACTAAGCACCCCCCCCCCCCCGCCCCCCCCTCTCCACCGCACTCTCCTCCTTTTCCCCTTAAGACTTATTTCTAATATTTCCAAAGTGCACTTTTTTCTGGGCCTCTCCCCATCCCCGCCCCCCAAGTGGGCTTTCCTTCCGCCTTCCGCGGCTCGGATTCCTGACTCGGTCGCCACCCCCTTCCCCTCCTCTCCCACTCCGCATTGTCCTTCCGAAGCCGCCCCCCTCCCGGAGCGAGTCCCAGTACCCTCGCCCAGACTCGCGGGCTCGCACCCACTCAGCGCAGGCCTCTCCCCCTGCACACTCCTCCCTCCAACTCCCTCCCCTCTCCTCCCCCGCCCCTCTCCTCCTCCTCCTCTCCCTCCTCCCTCTCCCGGCGCCCGAAAGGATCATTGTTAGCCGCCCCCGCCCCGCCCACCCCGGCTGTTTATTTATGCACACGTCACCGGGCCGGCCCCGCCCCCCGGCATCTCATTAAGCGAGTGTGTTCCTCTCGCCCTGTCAATAATCTCCGCTCCCAGACTACTCCGTTCCTCCGGATTTCGATCCCCCTTTTTCTATCTGTCAATCAGCGCCGCCTTTGAACTGAAAAGCTCTCAGTCTAACTTCAACTCACTCAAATCCGAGCGGCACGAGCTCCTCCTGTATCTTCGGCTTCCCCCCCCTTTGCTCTTTATATCTGACTTCTTGTTGTTGTTGGTGTGTTTTTTTTTACCCCCCTTTTTTATTTATTATTTTTTTGCACATTGATCGGATCCTTGGGAACGAGAGAAAAAAGAAACCCAAACTCACGCGTGCAGAAGATCTCCCCCCCTTTCCCCTCCCCTTCTCCCTCTTTCCCCTCCCCAGGAGAAAAAGACCCCAAAGCAGAAAAAAAAGTTCACCTTGGACTCGTCTTTTTCTTGCAATATTTTTTTTGGGGGGGGGCAAAACTTTTTGGGGGTATTTTTTTTTTTTTTTTTTTTTGCTTTTCTTCCTCCTTCATTTTCCTTCCAAAATTGCTGCTGGTGGGTGAAAAAAATGCCGCAGCTGAACGGCGGTGGAGGAGATGACCTAGGCGCCAACGACGAACTGATTTCCTTCAAAGACGAGGGCGAGCAGGAGGAGAAGAGCTCCGAAAACTCCTCGGCAGAGAGGGATTTAGCTGATGTCAAATCGTCTCTAGTCAATGAATCAGAAACGAATCAAAACAGCTCCTCCGATTCCGAGGTAGGAAAAGCCCCTCGGGCTGGTGGGGTCTTGAGTCTATTTCCTGGGCTTGGCAAACGGTGCCGAGAGGGAAGGAATCGGGGCCGGGGGCGCCGCGGGGCCGGGCGGGCGGCGTGTGCGCGCGGTGCCACCATTGCAGAAACTTGTAACCCTGTTTTCTCTCCCCCCCCAACCCCCCCACCCCGCTGATCTTTTTTCTCCCCCTTCTCCCCCCTCTGCGTGGCGTTTGCCCCTCGCCCTCCCCACCTCCACCCCTCCGGGAAGGCGGAAAGACGGCCTCCGCCTCGCTCCGAAAGTTTCCGAGATAAATCCCGGGAAAGTTTGGAAGAAGGTGAGTACGCCCCGCGCGCCCCGCAGCCGCCCGGAGCCGCCCCCC
>NW_024412404.1:50408566-50419891 GCF_014898765.1 Herpailurus yagouaroundi
CGCCGGCCCTGCCGGGGCGCCCGGCTACTTGGGGCACTTTCTAAAAAGTTTCTCCTCGCTCTCTCCCGCTCGGCGCGGCCGCCGCCGTCCCCTCGCCGCCCCGCCATGTTAGCGGCCAAGAGGCAAGATGGAGGGCTCTTTAAGGGGCCACCGTATCCCGGCTACCCCTTCATCATGATCCCCGACCTGACGAGCCCCTACCTCCCCAACGGATCGCTCTCGCCCACCGCCCGAACCGTAAGTGCCTCCGCGCCCGGCCCCCGCCCGCTGCCCGCCCGCGCCGCCCGCCCGGCCCCGCATGCGGCCCCTGCCCTGCCCCCTCCCTCCCCTCCCCTCCCCTCCCCTCCCCTCCCTCTCTCCCTCCCTCCCCGCCCCCCCTCTCCGCCTCCTCCCCTCCCCGCCTCCCCTCCCCCGCTCGCGGCCCAGGCAGCCCAAAACTCTCCAAACTTTTCTGCCTTTTGTGGACTGGATTTGTTTGCACTTCGCCATGTTCTTGCTTTCAGTTTGCTGCCTCGTGATGTTGGGGAGACCTTTCTTTCCAAGCAGGGTTTTGTTGGGGGGGCGGGAAACAGAAGAACTTTTTTTTTTTTTTTTTTTTTTTTTTTGCGCTCTGATTCCCCCCTCCCCCGTGGTGGTGTTGTTTGTTTCTTCACCCTGGGAAGATGACTGTGTGGCTCTTTTCTTTTCGCTCTCTCTCCCTCTCCCTCTCTCTTCCTTCCCTCTTCTGTGGCGTCTTGGGTTTTCCCCGGTTAACCCCTTGGCTGCCGCTGCCGGGGCCCGAGTGACCGGGCTGGCGCCCGACGCGCGGGGTAGAGAGTGGATTTTCCTGCAGGCGTTGGACTGGAGAAGTAGCGAGCGCGCGGAGCCCGGGGCCCGGGAGAAGCGCCTCGGCTTTCTCTTTCGGCTGGTTATTTATTTAGCTTTCTAGTGGTGTTCGCTGGCTTTCAGCCCCCCCTCCCCCTTTCCCCTGGAAGGTCACCCCTCCTAGACTGGTCCCACTGCAAACTTGGGGGCTTTGGGATTGCTTTTCTTTGGCAACCCCGCAGGGCCCCGAGCGCCCTGGGCGCGGTGTGGCG
Source organism: Herpailurus yagouaroundi (assembly GCF_014898765.1). Taxonomy (NCBI): domain Eukaryota; kingdom Metazoa; phylum Chordata; class Mammalia; order Carnivora; family Felidae; genus Herpailurus; species Herpailurus yagouaroundi. The sequence goes on from NW_024412404.1 coordinate 50,409,643, forward strand.
GGCTCGGCTGCCCGGAGCGCCGGCTGCGGGCTCTCTCGGGCCGCGCCGAGTGGGGAGGCCCCTGTGACCGGGTTCTTGGTTTGTGTGCAGCCGGGATGGCTTCCTTTGAACGGACTCGATGTATTTCCAGGGAATTTGGGTGCCTTGGGGTTTATAGCTTGGTCTGCGTTCGCCAGCTTCCGAGAAGGCCCTCATTGGGCCCTGGGGGAGGATCAGAGACCAGGGTTTGCGGGCCCAGCGGTGTGTAGAGAGTGCGGGAGCTCTCCTTCAAGGGAGTGGGCTGCTGCTCGCGGGCCACCCAACTTTGGGGACCCCAGGGCGGCACCGGGTGCTAGGCTCCGCGGGTGCTTTCCGCAGCGAGCGTTCCGCGCCCTCTTGACATTTGTTAATAAGGCTCATCCTGTTCCCGGACCGTCCTCTGCTCCCTGCCCTCATCCTGAACCCCGTCCCCCGCCCCCAATCCCACCCTCCTCTAAAAAGCCTGGATTGCCGGTCTCTAGACGCAACCTCTAGACGTTTGTGCCTGGTTTCCAGGGATTGTCATTTTGCACCTTTTCTTGTTTGGGCCCCCTACCCCTTATTTACACACACTATTTTTTTTTTTTTTTCGGTAACTCGAGATAGCAATTTGAAATAATGTACCCAGTGTTCAGCAGCCGTGAATTCGGTGCTAATGGCCGAGGGCTTGCCGGATGGGAGTCGATCCGATCTACAAGTGTTTTTAAGCATTAAAATATTAACTATCAGGTTTTACTTGTTTTTTGGGCCCTGGCAAAAAGGGCACGGGCATGCTAGACCGGTCACTTTTTATGGCTAGGAAAGAGAAATAATTATCCCCCCCCACCCTCCCTTCCCTGCACCCAGGCTTCTGCGTGCTTGGGAAGCTGGTAGAGCGTTTCAGCCCGACCTCCTACTACAGGGCCAGCTCTTTTCAGGCTGCAGGGGCTGGGCTGTGGGGTTGCAGCTCAAGGGGAGGCACAGTCCGGTTACGTTGTATTTTTCTTGGGAGCTTGTGGGCATGCTAAACCCGGAGCATTCGGCTCAGAAACAGAGGGTTTGTGTACTAACCAACCCGACCAAGCAACATTCCAAAGTAACCCTGAGAATTTCTTACTCCCCTCCCCCTACGATGGAGTCTCTCCGGTATTATTTAAAAATCCACTTGGCCATCAGAAAGGCCAATCTGAATATTGAGCTTTGATGGCGGGCTTCTTGGCCTTCTTGACTGTTTTCAAACTCCCAGCCTGACCGCTGGCGATCTTGCCATACTGTCGCCTAAAACTTGAACGGTGGTGTTGTGCTGTAATTAGGAAACAGCGAAATTGTTAAAGGCAAATAAACGATTTCCCGGGGCGAAAAAGGAAGGCTCCCAACCATCGGTCCCCTTTGTGGGCATTATAGGAATAGACCGCTCTAGTTCTTTTAATTGTGGACGTAGCGGGTGGCCTTGTGCTGTGACATCAGATTGAGTAGGAGAGGACATTTCTGAACTCAGTAGGCAGTGTTCGGATTTGCATGTCAAACACCAAGAGACATCTTTGTGTGTGCAGGCCCTTCCTCCTTATCTGTTACCTGGGTTAGATTATGTGCTCCAAAATTAAAGTTATTTATTTAGGCCGGTAAGCAGCGCAATAGACACGAGGACAGGAAGCTGTTGTGTGTCACTCCTGACGTCTTCGATCAGAGGGCCAGCTTGCAATTCTAGATTTCCTACAGCTGCCGAGGGCATCTATAGGCAAGATAGGGGTCTTTTCATGCTCATCTGAAATTCTTCGTGCTTCATAGAGTGTGTTTTTGAGGGCAAGGTATAAAGACAAATTAGCTGTATGCTTTCCTGTTTTCCTGACCCTCCTTGGTGGTGGTGTTTTTGCTACGGTTTCTGTTCCTTATTAGTGTACCTGTAAGCAGCAGCATCCTTTAAAAAGCAAACTCTTTGGATCCCTGATTCCTGCTTTTCTATTTAAGAATGTAAAGAATTAAGGAGTATCATTAAATCAGCTATGATGAATAATACATTATCTCAAGAATAATGCTTTAATTGCTGAAGACGCCATAAAGCTCGATAGTAATAATTTTATTTTAAAGCGACAAAGATTTCTGCATAGCATTAATTTAGTCTTTGATACAGCAATAGGAATGGCTTTTAAAAAGACAGATTCGGATACAAAAATACATGAAGGAGAGAAGTCTGGTTAAGTAGATGGGAAGTGATAGAACAACAAATACAAGAATTGTGGTAGCAGTTGTATGTTAGAGATAAAAATACTGTTAGCATATTCAAGTTGGTAGGAAAAAGTAGTGCCCCATTTCTTTTTCCCTTTTGCCACGCTGAGAGATAGGGCTAGGGTGGTCAGAATTGGAGTTAGGTTTGAGATTTCTTTTTAAGACTTGAGTATGAGAGCTCTTGTATCTTTTATCCCAAAGTTAGTTGCTTTTTAACTGAGCTCCTTGCTACTAGGTTGAGCAAATAAATAAGCAGCATCTTGAATTCACTTTTGAACTTGGAATCCCAGCATTTAAAAGAAACCAAGAGGGGCCTATTCATTGGGGTTTTATGTAGCCGGGCAAACAAATTCTCTTTCTGGCTTGTGAAAAATGGATGTTTTTCCCTCACTCAAACAACATAATCCTTTCTCATACAAAAGATTTAGACCTTAGAGTGTGAAGGGTTAATGGTGGTCCTTTCCTTGGTTGTCCTCCCACCCCCCACCTTCACCCCTGATTGTTTTGACAACACTTTTCAAAGTGTGACATTCCAAGCCCCTACATAACAATGTAATATTACTGTAATTACACAGGTCATTACATTTTAAATAGAGAACAATAAAATGCTTATCGCCCTGAAAAAGAACAGGTGTTCTTTCCCTTCTTTGGTATTTATGCTAATTGTTTTTCATCTCCTTCAGAAATATTTATGGCGAACATGTTTAGATCCCAATCTCAATGCAACAGTATTAATTCTGTGCTAATCTTTATAGGTTGGAGTTTAATGTCTGCAGGATGGATTACGGGCTGAGCATTCACCCAATAAGTCATATTTTAATGATTATAAATTTAATATGCCAGCGCTTCGCAGTCTGTTGAAATTAAAGCTTTCTGAACCCCCAGAAACAAGCTATTAGGTAGTTGGGGGCCTGAAGTGCTTATCTGGAAGAAGTGTTTTTGGAAACTTTGGACTGCTTAAGGGATGTAGCTTTTACTGATGCCCCCTATCTGATGGAGAAAAGATTTGGAAGCAAACAATCCCGGTTCTTGCTGGGAGTTTTCCACCCTGATTTTCATTTTACTGATACGGATTTCATTTAGAGTCCCTGCTGGAAGCTGGTCAGCTTTCTGTTTCTTAGCAAGCTGTGAAAAAGTTAACAGGAAGGTTTCCGGGGGCTGGCCGATCAAGAATGCTGTTCTGTTAGCAGCGCGGGCTATGAGCGCAGATCTGCACGCCATTAAAAAAAATACTTGCTTTCAAAAACTAGCATTTTACTAGTTGCACGAGGGGCTGTGCTTTCAAACCTTACAGTGGAAGTCTTTGCAGGGTTTGAATGCCTCCTCACATCCCACGAGGTACCTGGGTGCATGCAAAAAGTGCCTAGATTTTTCCTTGGTTGAGAAATCCCGGTGCAACTTCTCTTACACGTGCACAGTGGGTAAACTAGAAGGTATCTAAGAGGATTTTACATTTTGTCAGATGTTTCACAACAGGGGCCCCCGAATCACATTAAAAATGCACTGTAGAGAAAGGACAGCTGCAAATTTTTGTGTGGACGCGTGTTTCTGGACCATGACTAAAACTCCGAGGACCTTTTCCCCAGCTGTCTGGAAGTTATGTGGAAGTTGGTTTATTGGCAGTTAAGTATGAGACAACCTGGATTTAGCAGAGGCTCTCTCCTACACAGGAAGTAGATGACATTATATTGGGGGAAGGGACGAGACTGCAGCCAGGGAGTGATTTACTCCCTTTCTTGTTTTTTTAAACCATAGAGTTGCCAAATAAATAAGCACTTTCCAAGGAAGTAGGTGTAAGCTTTTTAGTCTTGGTAAGTGGAATTAGATGATATCTTTGACCGCATTTGTAACTGTTCTAAGGTGACACATTTCAGAAGTTTGGGAAGGGGGGGCGGTGAATCAGATTCTCGGGGCTTTTATTTTTGAGGGGGGTGCGTGATGTGGGCGTCTGAGTTTCTTCCGCGAGTGAATATTGGCAGCCGTGTGAGTAAATCTTCAACTCTGACTTATAATTGAGCACATTTGTGAAGGAAACGGTTAATTTTACAACCAAAGGCAAGCTTGCACCTCGACAGGTCTGCTGAAAGAAATGTGCCCCAGTCCTTTGCTGGCAAGCGCCACCGGGTCATAAATCCACAGGCTTTATTTACAGCCCATAACACTTATGAATGTTAAGATATTTGACGCCACGTTGGCCTTATAATATTCAAGGTCCGCAGACATTGGCAGTAGCTCAGATTTCTCTCACTAATTATAAGCAATGAGATGGGGGAAGCCCATCTCAGATGCTGCCCTCCCCCCCTCCGGTGGCCCCCACCTCTACAATCTGAGCTTACTGAGACAGACCCCCTCTCCTCTGGCAGCTGACTTGTACTTTTCCTCTAGGCTATTGTTATACACATTTATAAAGAGCACTTTCAGGGATGGAAATTCAGTGGGGGCTCTGCACAAATGCCTTTTTCAAAAGCAAAGTTGCTCTACTGTTTGCATCTTTCGCCTTGTCTTCTGGTTCCTCCTTTTTCCTTTCTTTTCTTTCCTTTTTTTCCTTCTCTTTCTCTCTTTTCCCTTCCTTTCCTTTCCTTTTCTTTTCTTGCTTTCTTTTTTTTTTTTTTTTGGACCGTGTTGCCTATATTGTGCATATTTCCCAGAATACTTAAAGAAACCTGATACGAGAGACTGCTCTTTAATTTATATGATGTTCCACTGAGTTGGAAGGGAAAATACACACGTTGCAGAGTGCACTAGTTAATGTGAGGGTTTAAAAAAAAAAGTTAGGTGAGTGAGGAGAGTTGATTAAAGGAATTTAATGGATGAAGGAAAAAAAATTCCAGGTTTACATTGGGGATGGGAAGGCCTCTCATTTGGCAAAAGTGCACAGTTATCTGGGGAAGGAAACACAGAGAGGTAGCCAGAATAAATGTCTGATTAAGAAAGATTGGAAAAAATATAAGAAGATGGGACAAAAATTGGGGCTTGGGGGAATGGCTTGTCTGAAATTGGGGATTGGAAGTCTCTTATGAGAGGTGGGAGTACCAGGGGGAGGTGCTGTTAAAAACTATTGCTTTGCTCAGCATAGAGTGGTTTCAATCCACTCCTCACCTAAAATGCTCTATCAAGCAACAGATATGTTTCATATCAGTTATTTGCGTGAGGGTCTAGGGGAGGGGCATTCTGTGGTCGACAGCCTGATGAGAGAGAGAAGGCCAATTATCCTGCTGATGTTAATTTTTATTTTTTAAAAAGTGGGCGGTTCTGGTGTGTTACAGAGGGACCACATGGTGAAGGGGGAGTGGGATCCCGAGGTGTGTGGGTAAGGTATGTGTGTTGAGGGGGACTGATGGCCCTGTCATTTCTGGCGGGATCCTTCCCTCCATCCAACCCAAACTTAAAGACCGCGGCTGAAAGGTTTTATTTTCTAATCAATGGAATGCAGAAACTTACTAGCCCTCAGGGACAGATATGAATCCCTTAACAGCTCATTACAAAGATGGGGATGTGGGATCTATGAACGGGTTATCAGCCGTGGTGTTCTTCGTTTTCCCAGGATAGGTTTTTCTTCCTTAGGCACATCTGATTTCGGGCTGGTAATTCATCCCGTTATATTTTATTCTTTTCTTTCTTCTTCTGTCTTTTCTCTCTCTCTCTCTCTCTCTCTCTCTCTCTCTGTTTCTCTCTCTCTCTTTTTTTTTTTTTTTTTTGGCCATGAAGTAGCCCCAAACAGTTCTGTCTATAGGGGCAGGAGTAGCTATTATTAGTGGGATCAGCTCTGAAGGAGTTAAAATTGCTCGCTAAAGTTTGGCATCATGAAAATAAATTTGAGGCCTGGTAGGCATTAGCAGGGCACAGCACATTTACAGAGCTTAATTAGTACGAACTGTAATTGTTCATGGTCTGCCAGAAGCAGTAATGTTCAGGGAAAGTGGAGTCCTTCTCTTGTAGCCTTCAGTTTGAAACCGATAAATCACTTGCATATTTGTGTAGTGATTCAAATGGAGCTAGGACCTCTCCCATCCCAACATGTGGTAAATTGTAAAGTCAATGAATTGCAGATGTAGGCTACAGTGAGATTCTCCAAGAAAATGCAGAATGAATGGGAAAGAATGACGCTATAAATATTTACTGAGAAGATAACTAGGTTCCTGTGTGCTGGGCCAATTATGATGTACTAAATATATTAGCAAAATGCTTAAAAAAAATCGAGAGGATTTGTGTGGGTCTTCGGGTGGGTTGGTTTGTTTTGGAAAGTGGAATAAAAGGCACTATGTTACTGTCCTGTCAGTTTTATTAAGCCGGAATCACAATGGCATACCCAGGGAAGGACACAGGAAACCCACATTAATGCAAATTAATTCGTTATGAGTTGCAGAGCTGTGACTGCTAAGTGGAGTAATGATAGGGCATCATTTTAAGAGTGTTAATGTAGCAACTTTTAATGAAAAATGCTGTGTTAGGAGCATGTCTCAGCCCCTTAGCCCACGTGTTTTTCTATGCTAGAAATGTGTTTTGTACAAGAGCAGGAAATTTGATTCACTTCATTCCCCCCCCACCCACAGGTTAAGAACTTTAATTATGTTTTGATGTTTAAAGAAAATCATCTCATTTTTCTTCAGAAATCAACCCAGAAATCCCTATCACCGTAACCAAGTTCAACTTTTCTTTTTTTTGCTCCAGATTTGCGGCACCGAGTGGAAAAACAATGAATGTGTAACCCCCCCCCCAACCCCCATAGACCTACAGCTATAACTTTCTTGAAGTGATTTTTTTTTTTTTCTTCCCTTTTCTTTCATGGAGGATTTTGGTCTCAGGCAATGTTGCAAGTCTTCTTTCCCCAAATGTGAGTAGGTGGATGTGTATGGAAGCTGTAAAAGTTAATGATCATTCTCTGACTCATAGCTGATGGTTTCAGGTTGAGGAAAAGAAAAGAAAAATTAATGAGGGTAAATAGACATTGGATGGAACATCGAGACAGTAGGAGAGATTGTTCTGGTGTCTGAAGGCATGCGTTTTGCTGCGGCAGAATTTCTGAAGCCGAATGCCAGGAAGTGAAAAGGGGATGCCTTTGTTACGGTGTTGTTTTTAGGATGGTACAAATGTTCGGTGTCTAGGTCTGGCGAGGGATGTTTAAACCGGCACACCTACCAGTCAGTGCTGCTTTTGCCTTCCCTATGGAAGGTAGAGGTCCCCTTGGCACTTTTTAAAAGGGCAGGCAGGGTAGCCCAGAGTCCTGACCAGGATTGTATTTCCCATTAAATGTAAGAGGTTCGCAGCACAGGGCTGCTGTCTCTGTCCCTAACGGTGCCTGATGACCGAAGAAAATGCCTTAGACCTACTAACGACAAAAATATTCTCTCTCTTTTTTTTTTTTTTGTAATGTTTATTTCTTTTTGAGAGAGACAGACAGAACATGAGCAGGGGAGGGGCCGAGAGAGAGGGAGACACAGAATCTGAAGCAGGCTCCAGGCTCTGAGCTGTCAGCACAGAGCCCTATGCGGGGCTTGAACTCACGAACCGTGAGATCATGACCTGAGCTGAAGTCGGACGCTTAACCCACTGAGCCAACCAGGCGCCCCAAAAATATCTGTCTTTTAAGTTAATGACACGGAAATTAAACTTCAAGTGGCTCATGGTAGTGGCTATAGGGTAGAAGGTGGACCCCAGGTCCCCAAAACCAAAACTTTTTAGGGAATGAATCTGGATTGGATTATTGTTTGTTTGTTTTAATAAAAGAGAAAGCCAGGTGACAATAAAACGAATGCTCCACCTCTTACCAATTTAGTGGAATGAATAGGTATAAGAAATTAATCTTCTGAACACTGGAAGTTCACTTAGCGTGGGAGAAACCAACACAGGGTCCCCTTTGAGGAGGAGATGTCTGTGGATGAAAACGTGGTTTTCCTTTTTCTCTCGTCTCTGGGTGTCTCTGATGTCTTATATCTGAAACAGCAAATTGAGGGCCGGTGGTAGTGATTAGAAATAAACCAAGAGCCATCACGATATGATCATCATAAGGGAAGCAGTTAATTGTAAATTGTTGGTTTTTTAATTGCCGGGGAATTGTGCAATCCTGTGCCGGGCACAGCCGCCTCTTTATGGTTCTTCCTCTGGACAAGTGAGGGCCAGATCATCTGGGGGTGTTAGCATGGGTGGGTGGGCTTGGCCATTGTAAACAAGCACACAGGAAGGGAAGGTTTATTTTGTTGAGGTTTCATGGGAAGGAATTGAAGGAAAGGTCCCCTGGAGTTCTCATCTGGTGAAGCCCCAGGATGCCCCAGGGAAGCACCATGTTGAGGACGTACTGCATGCCCAATGTATAAGCTGCACCTGCTGGCCGAGGAAGTGACGCTGCAGAGTGCTGCAGGTGACCAAGAGCAGGGCAGCCCCAGGGGTAGAGGTTCCTAAACTCAGATGGGCCTTAGATGGCTGATCCTTAGATGGATCTCTGAACCTCCCCTCATCGATTCGAAAAAGAAAAGGCCACCCTCTCTTGTTCTTTCCTTTCTTAATAGATTTTTTACGGAGAGAGAAGTAAATTCTTGTTCCAGTCTAGAAAGCCAAGTTTTTACTGGGTCCTTGTATTTTGTCTTTGTCTTAAAAAGCTGGACTACAAGGAACAAGGCATCTTTGTGTTTTACAGGGAAGCAAAAAGCAGTTTAAAGTGTTATGTTTAAGAAAACAGCATTTGGTAGAAGAGGGGGTGGAAACCCAAAGGAGCAACAAGAAAATTGTAAGTCTGTGTCACTGTAGCTGGCGGAAGTTTAGCTCCATATCTCTCCAACGCAGTGGTTACTGGCTGGGAGTAAAGATCTGATTGGAGCTTGTGCTGTGTGTATTTATGAGCTGGTCCGGGTTATTCGGTTTGTCTGGACACCTGAGGAGGGAAGTTACATTGCTTGGGGGTGTTAAAATGGTGTGTGTGTGTGTGTGTGTGTGTGTGTGTGTGTGTGTGTGTGTGAAATTAACTTTGTCCAACTACATTCTTAAGGACCTTGCAGTTGCATTTTTCCTGTTTTAATTGCAGCGTTCTCTCTGGGATTGTGTTATTTGGGTGGTGATTGGACGCAAGGATTAAGAATGGAACCGGACAAGTGAAAATTGAATTTGGATTAGCCACAGTTTCATTAATTTATTCACAAGCCTGTGATTATATGAAATTTGGTTTCCACGACATATAGTTATCAGGTGTCCATTCAATTTTAATTGACAATCTGAGATTCCTGTGGTTACCCTGAGTACAGATTGCCTAGGGCTCCACAGGGTTTGTGGGAAGGAAAGCTTGGACAAGTTTCCATTAAGCTCTGAATCAGGCAGTTGGAAAAGAGGAGACTAAAACCCTGCTGAAAAGGGGGATGAGTTGTTACTGTTGCCTCTCGACTTAGAAGCGGAACCCCCCACCCCCCACCCCTCAGACAAGAGCTGCTCCCCAGCCAAGCATTCCAACCTGGCAGAGAAAGCTGTCCCTAGCACAAAAGTTGTTTGAAAGTGATGTGGAATTGTCACAGAAATTAGTGCAAATCTCCGTTTACTGGCTGGCGGTTTTCATAGGAAGGGCGGGGGCGTGGGGCTCAAAGGGTGCAAATTCATCTTTCTTTTTCTGCAATTCACTTAGATGAACTGCTTCAGAGCGTGTGTGTGGGGGGGGGGGGGTTGGGCTGTGTGGGGATGGGCTTACTGTCAGTTGCTCAGTGTTCGTCTTTAGTTGTTTTAGGGAGTGTGGTGCATCGCTCTGCTTTGACAGGTAAAGGACTACATATATATTCATTCCTGGCTTCATCTTTATTGTGGCCTCTTTTCACCTTGATTAGTATTATGTTTTGGGGCAAGCAGTCTCCTAATATTTATAGGCGGTGTTTTTGATTGTTTCTTTGGAGCAGTTACAATGATCTCAGAGGAGCCCATTGGATGCTAAAATGGGGACTTCCAGCCTTATCTCATGAGCAGTATAAATTCAGACTATTTTAAAAATTTGATCGCTTCTGTGTTGTGTTGGTTCAAAAGTTCTTATGTGAATTTCATTTTTCTTCTTCTT
>NW_024412404.1:50419991-50464693 GCF_014898765.1 Herpailurus yagouaroundi
TGGGCGGACTGATTTTGAACAGTCCTGAACTGTGTGAACAAAATCATTGGATCTAAAACTCACTGGCAAGCTAGGTTACACTTTGTTCTAGTACTATGGAAGTGTTCTGGTAACAGCAACAGTATAGTAGCAGTAATAGCCGTGGTTTGGAAGTGCGAGCCCCTGCTGCCTTTCGCTGTGAGGTGAATGAGCGGCGATTCCTCCTCATTTGTTCATATGTTGCAAATTAAAATGCATCTCCAGATGCCGTTGAGATCCTTTAGTGACTGTTGTATTGTTTATAAAATGAATCAGATAGTGTTTGTTTTCCTGCTCGGGAGGATCCCACTACTAACAAGCGTTATTTGGGGAAAGGAGACTTTGGTGAGGCATCTCCATATTCCTTTTTGTTTGGGGACACCCACTTCTTTGATGGGGGCTCTGTAGGGCTTCAGAGGGGAAGGCCTGAGAGAAAGACTTCGTCGTCCCGCCCCCCACCCGGTTGTGGAGAATCTGAGGGAGCCAGGGACGAGCATTCACCCAGGGGCCAGTGAACAGGCCGTCCTTAGAAAACTTGGTGGCTCTTTGGCAATGGTTGGCTCCCTCTATGGGGAAGTGTGGATTCCTAGAGTGCAGGCTATAGGGACGTTCTGGGACGGATCGCTTAGTCATTGCAGAAGAATGCATAAGGCATCGGTGGCCCCTGAATTCTGCCTGACACATTTGTTTTCCCCAAAATAGAATTGTGTTTAGGAGCAAGAGCCCAGTTGTCAGAACAGTGGGGGTCTTGTACCTGTTGCAGTCTTGTGGCTTCTCAGAACCCTTTCTCACTGCCTGTCCTCACACCTACGTGTCGCAATTCTCGTGGCTTTTTGCAGCACACAGTTAATTCTTCTGCAGCGTCCTGCTCAGCACACTGGCTTCCTTTATGTTTTAATGGGCGTCCGTCTTTCCTTTTCATGTCAATGATTCTCACTCTTGGCCCCCTCCCCCCTCCCTTTTCGCTTATTGAATAGACGCTTTTTTTTTTTAAACTTTACCTTAGATTATGATGATTATCTTATCCATAGCAACAAATAAAAATACACAGGTCTTGATTGAATGCCAAGGCTGCAGTTCAATCTAGGAAGGTTTGTCTGCTATTCATAAACTGCTTAAGATGTTTTCTTGTAGTTTGTGACATAAGCAGAACGCTTTGATTTGGTTTCTTTCTACAGCTCCATTTTCAGTCCGGGAGCACACATTACTCTGCGTACAAAACGATTGAACACCAGATTGCAATTCAGGTAGGAAAATGCAAGAGATCCTGAAGCTTGAATTGTCAATAAGTAGGTCTCTTGTGTCTTTTATTCTCTGCCCCTTCCCCTGATCTAGATGGTGATGATGATGATGATGATGATGATGATGATGATAGTGGTGATGATGATGCTGGGGATGATGGTTGGTGATGATGATGATGGTGGTGGTGGTGACGATGGTGAAGGTGGTGATGGTGCTGGTGGTAGTTGATTGACTCGGGGAGGTGGGAAGCAAAGAAACAAGAGCAGAAATGCTGCCAAAACGATTTAAAGAATATGGAAAGAAAGAGGAGCCTGTGTTTTGTGTTTAGTTTCTTGATCAGGCGTAATGGGCACACAAGACCCCAGCTTGGCTATTGTTTTTGGCTTAGGGAAGAATCTTCATTTGAGAGCAAAACGAGGTGGCCGACCTGGAAGAATGGTGGGGGGAGGGGAGGGGGAGGGGGCTACGGACAGCCGGAGGGTTGTTTCCGGTGCATCCAGATCATACTAAGGGGTGCTAAGAATATCACTTTCGACCCGATTGTCCTGAAATGTTGATTTCTCTTGGACCTGTTGATGTATGTCCTTAAAAGTGCTGGGAGGGAGAGGTGACAGAGCCCAGCTTCTGATGAGTGTCCGGTTTCCTGCTCATGTAGTGCTTCCATTCTCTTAAATCCAAAGGCTAAACAGATCACAGACTAATATAGACTCGGAGCTGAACTGGTGCCAGCAGAATGCAGTAGTGGAGGGAGAGCAGACTAATACGATTTTCGTCTGTCTGCCTTGCCTGGCTCTGCCAGGATGGATGTTACTCATGGTGTAACTAATGCTGCCGAAACTTCTGGAGTGTTCCGGTTTAACCCTCTGGAGAGAGGCTTTTGAAGCCTGTTGTGGTGATGGTGAAGTCTGGTTCTGGGTCTCCTCTTCCCGGAAGTGGATGTCGGTTGGTGAAATAATTTATGTTGTTCCACTGCAGATAACTTGTGTGTCCGTCTGTGGTCTCACCAAACTACAGCCATAGTCCCATCTTTGTAGCTCTCCCGTTTCAAATCTGCAGCTTCCTGGATAAGGCTTTCAGGCAGCCATGGGCCCCAGCGACACTGTGGATTCTTCCACCAGTGAAAAAAGTACGGTTCTGCAGACATTTTTATTTGATGGATTCCCTCACGTTTTTGTGCTTGTTTCAGGGCGACAGGAGCGTATTGTGAAAATATTTTGTTTGCTCCTGCCGTGTGCTGCTGATCTGATCCCTCTGTGTATTTTAGGGGAAGGTGGTTTTACCGCCTGCCATCCCCAAGTATTTTCCAGACTGATGTCTCTAGCTAGATGCCACACTCGTTCCTGCTGGCACACTTCCTGCTGGGCCTTCTGCTTCTTGATGTTGGCACATTGAGTCTTGCCCCCTGAAACTGGTTTAGTCTCAGGGCTAGGAGAGGGAACAGGCCCAAACCCTAGGTCTTGATGAATGGGTAGAGGAACAGACAAATGTCCTGAGACCTACTACATCTGGTGGAGTGCTGGAGAATCCTGTTGCCCGGGGTGTGGGAATCGGTGAGGTTGAATAGCATAGTGATCTCTATCTCAGTGTGGAAAGGCTGGCTGGGGCCATGTCACTGGGAGACCAGCCGAGACCAGACCAGCTGTTGTGTCTTTACACCCGTTGCTGAAGCGTCCCTTGTGAGACCGAGCAGTTTGACTTTCTCCAAACCACCTGGCACGGTGCAGGCCATGTGAAGCTCTTTCTCAGGAGGAAGATGGAGTAAATTACAGACCTCATTGTTCGGGGGACTGAAACCATTACCATTCCTCCATGAACAGGTAGTATTGTTCTCCCCTGCTTCTGTTTGCTAAGGCTGGATGCCCATGTGGGCAAACAGAGAGACATTTTATTAGAGACCCAGCACCGGCATGCTTTCAGAGTTCATTCGCCCCCAACCTCTGCTAGACCAGGACGAGGCCAAGCCAAATGGCATCTAGCTGTAATTTTAGTTTGAGACGAGGACGGTAGTGCTTTGGGGGGCAGTACAGCTGACATTTTCCCTTCACGGCGTTCTCCAGCACAAGGCTTAAGTGGGGTGTGATTGTTGGGGCAGAATTTTCTTTCCCTGGAAACGTAAAACTGCTTCACCTTAATAAATCCTGCATTTCAATATGAGCTGAGCTTGTTGCTTTCCTGAGCTGGTTCCCAAAATAACCTCAAGTAGGGGGACACCTTGCAACCCATGAGATCCATACCCCTTGCCCTTCCCAGCCCTCCTGTAATCTCAGGACTCGGCCAAGTTCACCGTCGACATGAATGGCCTCCAGCTGATTCCTGTAGCCGCCTCGTGTTCTTTTGAAAAAGTTTGGGCACGGTATCAGTTGCTGTGTTGGGATCTTCCCCGCTTTTGACAACCTCCCGACCCCTCTCGGTGTTGAAAAGACCAGCATCACACAAATGGCCGTATTCTCCCTACGTGGTTAACACCGATATAACTGGAATGACACTTAACAGACCTTTTAAAAGCAAGATGTAGTTATTTAGCTCTGCTGACTTTTAAAAAGTTTCATTGAAGTATGAGATAAATATGTCTTTAGTGGAGAGGTGGACCAACTTTTACACATGTGAACACCCACGAAACCATCACCCTGACCAATACGTAGAATGGAGTTGGAACACTTTTTCTGTAAAGGGGCTAAATAGTAAACATTTTTCTCTTCGCAGGCCCTATAATCTCTGTGGCAGCTACTCAACTCTGCCACCGTGATGCAAAAGGAGCTAAAAATAATACCTAAAAGAATAGATGTGGCCTTGTCCCAATAAAACTTTATTTATAAGAGTTGACAGTGGCTGGATTTGGCCCACAGACTCTGGTTTGCTGGCCCCTGAGAGAATATTACCAACCCCCCAGATGTCTTGCATATGCCCTTCACCTCCCAGTCATCTGGCTTCCAACCCTCCACCCTGAAAACCCTAGCCCCACCCCTCCACCCTCCCACCCTGCCCCCGCCAATTCTCACATGGAATAATTTTATCTATCGCCATGGATTAGTTTTGCCTGTTATTAAAAAAAAAAATTTTTTTAATGTTTATTTCTGAGACAGAGAGAGGCAGAGCGTGAGTGGGGAGGGGCAGAGAGAGAGGGAGACACAAAATCCAAAGCAGGCTCCAGGCTCTGAGCTGTCAGCACAGAGCCCGACGCGGGGCTCGAACTCACAGACCGCGAGATCATGACCTGAGCCGAAGTCGGATGCTCAACCGACTGAGCCACCCAGGCGCCCCGAGTTTTGCCTGGTTTTTAGCTTCATAGGGATGGGATTGATTGTACAGAATGGATTGTCTCCTGTCTGACCCCACTCAGCATTATATCTGACCTTTATTCCTGTTATTGTATGTGGCACTAGTTTGCTCTTTTTTATTGCCATCAGTATTCTCCGTAGGACTATGACACATTGTGCACATCCTTTCTATGTTCCTGGAGTTTTGGATTGCCTCGCATTTTCTGCTACTGTGAATAAGGTCCTAGTAACATTCTCACCCACATCTTTTGGAGGAATATGTGTGTCCGTCTCTGTTCTTCATATCCAAGAGTGGCCTTGGAGAGACACAGGGTAATACGTGTGTTTAGCTTTGCATTGATCTTTTGAGAGAGATGTGAACACTGGATTTCAAGTGTCGTCCCTGAAGTGCCCTGGCTCAGTGGTTGTATGTGTGTGAGTGATACATAGGGGAGCAGTAAAATGAGCTAGGTGTGCTCAGAGGCCGGTTTGGCTTTTGGCCCCAGTTCCTAGGAACTCCTCCCACCGTCTCCCTTAACCTGGGAAGATTTTGCAGGCTGAGTGCAGAGGTGGACCCGCACACTGCCGGTACCTTCCAGAGAGCCGCCCTGCAGGTGACTGTGGATGAATGTGTAGGCATCCCTGTTGCCTCCCTGAAGACAGCTCTTCCTGGACTCCCCCACTCGTCATTATTCCAGCCCCAAGAGCAGTGTTGTAATCAAGGTCAAGACCCACAGAAGAGATTTCCCTTGGTTTTCAGAAGGGCTATTTCAGAACCAATTAAGCCTTTGTTTTAAGAGTATTTTGGCCAAAGGTTGATGTTTTCACACCAAGTCAGATGTGATTTAGGAAAAAATAACTCCACACACAGCAAAAACAAACTGTGTAGACCTTTCTTGGTTGTTTTTCTTTTAAGATGTGAAGTGGTGTGTGTGTGTGTGTGTGTGTGTGTGTGTATGCACATGCTTGTGTGTGTGCGCAAAGACAACCAGGAGAGGCTCCAGAAGAAATGGACCATTTTATTTGTTTACACAGCTGAGCGGTGGAGACTTTCAAGTGTTGTTACTTTGCCTTCTGTCCTCAGGCTTGCACGTTCCCATCTGAGCTTTACCAAAGCATGTTCCTTCTTTTTGGTCTTCGAACTCATCTGCCGTGACTCAGTAAGGCCCCGAGGACCCTCCCCCAGGGCCTGCGTGCTTTCTGAGGTCAAGGAGGGAAGGGTAGAAACTGGAGAGTGTCCTGGTGCCGTATTGACCCCTTATTCGTGGATGGGAACTTGGTGTTTAGTCTCAGCCGTGTCTTAAAATGATGCTGTGAGTCGCGGTCCATCTCTTTGCCCAGGTAGACCCTTGGCCTCCGTGGTAAGAATGGCCAGAGGTTGGTACCAGTGGATTTGGCTGGGCTGTTGGCAAGGGCCAACCCAAGTCCTGTATCTGACGGTGGTCTCTTGTGTTCTGGGCCACCCCTCCTCGTGCCGCAGGTTCTGTGGCCCTTTCAGTTCTCATGAGGATTTGCTTTCTTGCTTCAGGAGCAGATCTGAGCTAACTTCCGTTCTTGGTATAGTCACTTCCTCAGTTTTCCCTCAGTCCCACCACCCACACCTGGCTGGGAGATTTCATGTCCCCTTTCCGCAAAGGATGCAGTGTGTGCGTGTGTTTGCATGTGGATGGGGGCCATGACAGAGACTCGTGTCGTTTCACCAGACTCGTTTGCCAGTCAGCTCCTTCGGAAGGTTCATTCACTTGCTGCCGTGCTGAGTTTCTGCCTGACTGGCTGATTGAAGTCCATACCTCAGACTGTTCCTTCATTCCTTCAAAAGTATTTATTGCATATCTTGCGTGTGCCAGGCCCTTGCAGACTTCATCTGCGGACAGAATGGACAAAACCAGCTTGTTCTCATGGAGCTTAAATTCTAGCGCTGTCTCATGTCCTGATTTGTAAGCACCCCATTTCCCTTGGTCCGATGGAGCAGGTTTTAGATACGACCTGGGAGTTGCATTTTTAAGCAGGGCTCTGAGTTTCAGCCTACTGAAGTTTGAGCAGTGCTGCCCCAGAGTCTTTTGAAGTCAATCAGTTGATCGCTTATTGGCTGCTCCGTGCCCACTTGAGTACTTGAGGGCTGGCCAGGTACTCAGTTGGGATAACTTTGATTTTGAGTGAGAAGCTAGAGTTTGCCTGTGGGTTCCGCTGAGCTTTTGAGGCCTTTCCTTCTCCATGGTTCTATGAAGAGAGCCAGATACTTTTGCAAGCCTCAAGAAGGGGCGTTTCTTTGTTTATGAAAGAGCAGCTTGGACGGTAAAGTGCTTGGTCTTCGGGGTCAAAGGCAGTAACCACAGCAGATAATAATCGCAGCTTATGCTTATTGAATTCTCCCGAAGCATTGGGTCTGGTGTTAAGTGCTGTGTATGAATTATTTATTGATTCTTCATAACAACACAGAAGGGAACCCGAAAGATGTAGTTACTCGTATTATCATCATTATATCTCCATTTTGTAAATGAGGAAACGGAGACTCGGCTACCAGAGGTATTTTGCCCATGATCAAGGAATTAGGATTCCAACCCCGGCTGTGTAGATGGTACTACACAGCATTATGCTAACTACCGTCTGCATAAAATAATGCTCAAGGGTCCAGGGGTTTCCTCACTCAGTGCCCACCAACCAGCTCTCCGGGCTGTATACAAAGGGATCAACCGGGAACTGCTCAAAAGTACGGAATCCTGGGTTCTACTCCTTAAAGATCCCATTCATTAGGACCAGGTCAGCGTCTCACAGACGCGAGCAGGCATCACCCGGGAGGTTCGTTAGATGCAGACTGTGGCCCTACCCCCCGAGTGTTAGGTTCTGTGGGTCTGGGGTGGGCCCAGGCATTGCAGCTTTAATGGGTTTTTGGGTAATCTCTATGCCTCCTCTCTGGCAATGACACGTTGAGAACTGCTGGACGAGGGCAGTGGTTCCCATCTCTGGCTGCACGTCACACAGCCCCTGGGGGAGCAGTGTAAACGGTGCTCAGGCCCGGGCTCCACTGCAGTGCACCTGAATTGGCATCTTCAGGGGGTGGGGTATGGGCATCCCTGCTTCAAAAAAAGCTTCCCAGGTGATTTTATCATTGATTGGTTGATTCATTTATTTACAGTTCATTTATCTGAGAGAGAGAGGATGAGAGGGCACTGGCAGGGGAGGGGCAGAGAGAGAGGGAGAGAATCCCACGCAGGCTCCAGGGTCTGAACTGTCAGCACAGAGCCCCGTGCGGGGCTTGAACCCTGAGATCATGACCTGAGCCGAAATCAAGAGTCGGACACTTGACCCAACCGACCGAGCCACCCAGGCACCCCTCCCAGGTGATTTTAATGTGCACACAGGGTTGACGAGCTCTGGTCTAGGGATCCTGGAATCTGTACCCCTTACCTACTTTTTGGGTGAAACGTGCATATAGTCTTGTTACAGAAAAACTGTCATCAGGGCTTCTGTTTGCTCGCTTATTTTGTTTAGCTTGACTCTGTTTCCTTGGAGGAGAGGAGGCCGGTTACACTCAGAGTTCTAAAGGATGCCTGTTCAATGGGAGAGGACTCTGGAGAATGTTCCATTAACAGGCAGTCAGTGATGGTCATTGTCCCCGGAGTTAGGAACAGTGAGAGGAGGTGGGAGTCTGCTGTAGCATGCCAGGGGAACCCTGAGGCTGTCTAGCTCTGTTCAGGCTTCCAGTCAGACAGACGCACATTTGGATGCAGGGAGGGCCTGACATTCCTCATTTCTAACACACTCCTCGGGTTTCCTGATGCTGCCAGGCCCCAAGCCCCTCTTGTCGGGTGGCGCAAAAGTAGAGCCTCTGTCTCTGTCTCTCTCTCTTTTTGAAAGATTTTTATTTTTATTTTTTTACCTGACAGAGAGAGAGAGAGAGAGAGCGCTGGCACGTGTTGGGGACAGGGGCAGAGGGAGAGAGAGAGAGAGAATCTCAAACACAGAGAATCTCAGCACGGAGCCCAACGCAGGGCTCGATCCCATGACCCGAGGATCATGACCTGAGCCGAAATCAAGAGTCGGGTGCTCAACCAACTGAGCCACCCAGGCGCCCTTTAAAGATTTTATTTTTAAGTAATCTCTACACCCAACGTGGGGCTCGCACTTACAACCCTGATATCAAGAGTTGCTTGCTCTTCTGACAGAGCCAGCCAGCCTCCCTGCAGTCTGTTTTGAAAGGCAAGGAAACTGAGGTGCAGAGTAGTGATTGGTTCCCATAATTTGGTTGAAACAGGGCCAAGTTGGGAGTCCAGGGGCCCAGCTTGTCTCTGTGTCTATCTTTCAAGAAGTTACTATCTTGTTTAAACCAACAGCAACTGTATTCAGTTGACTGGGTAAAAGAAAACAATCTTGTTTTAAGGCTTTTACTTATATCTTTTTTATTTTTATTTTTTTTAAATTTTTTTCCAACGTTTTTTATTTATTTTTGGGACAGAGAGAGACAGAGCATGAACGGGGGAGGGGCAGAGAGAGCGGGAGACACAGAATCGGAAACAGGCTCCAGGCTCTGAGCCATCAGCCCAGAGCCCGACGCGGGGCTCGAACTCACGGACCGCGAGATCGTGACCTGGCTGAAGTCGGACGCTTAACCGACTGCGCCACCCAGGCGCCCCAACTTACATCTTTTTTAAAACTGCTATCTGTTCTAATTGTATCTGTGTGTTTGTAGGAGTTGAGATATTTGTATGTGTTCATTCTCCACCACATTACGGCACTTGGGACCCAGCCTGCGTGCTTTGTAAGCGGGCTGGTAAGGATGCAGAGAGGTGGCCTGGTGGTCCTTGGCTTAGGACGACCAGGAAGGATGGACACAGCTGTTCCATCAGCCACGTGTGTGCCTTTTAGGGGCCATAGCAGGTGGTGTAGACGTCTGTTCTGTGGCAGTCAGCAGGTAGTGTAGACGTCTGATACGTGGCAGTCAGCAGGTCGTATGTTCTTAGTAACTCTGTTTTAGAGGTTGCACTTTATAATTCTTACTTTTTACAAAGTCCCTGAGAATCATGGGGCTGTTTAGCTAAACACAGAAATTTCCAAGTGGGTTGTAGCTGACATACGCAGGCTAATCAAGCTTCGCACTTAATTTGTCTCTGGAATTTGGTTTGGTGCCATTGTATCAAGTCCTGATGGAACAGATAGTGGTTGCAGACTTTTTTTTTTTAACGGTTTACCTTGAAATCTCAGCACAGTCTTCACTTAAACAGATACGGCAGCAGACCGTTATTCCTGGAGGTTCCACCAAAATCCCTGAGTGCCTGGCAGTGTGTTTAACATGTGATGAGTAATACACTGAAATTTAAAAATATGAAGCTTAAATGCAGGCATATGTATGTTTCTGTGTCTCTAACATGTTCTAAAAAGAAACATTAGAATCAAACATACTCTGAAGTATTTTCACAGAACTTCAGTTTTTTAAGGGTTGCATCTGGAAAAACACTTGGTTATACGAGATTCACCATCTGTTAGGCATGGACTGGGAATGGGTGTGTCTTTGGCGGGTAGAGGGGGTGAATGAGATGGGATGGCTTAGTGTGGCATCTCTCAGCTGCACCACCATTGACTACTTGGGCTGGAAAATTTTTGTCTCACCGGGGACTGTCCTGTGCGTTGCACGGTGTGTGTTTAGCATCATCCCTGACCTCTAATGGCTTCAAGCCACTAGCACCTAACAAACATGTCTCTAGACCTTGCCACATGTCCCCTGGGGGTCCAGATTCCCCCCTCCCCACCCCGCTGGGAACCCTCGAGGTCTTAGTAGCAGTACCTCTGCATTTGAAAGGGACTAGGTACCAGAGGAGGTGGGCAGGTTCAGCTCCTGCTTCTGGAGTCCCACAACCTGGGTTTGGGGGGCGGTGGGGCAAGCCTCAGTTTCCTGACCCGTGCAGTGGGGATAAATGGTAGTACCTGTTGGCAGAAGGTTGTTGGGAGATGAAGGGAGATACAAGGCAGGTAAGAAGTGGGCCAGAAAATGGCGGGTAGATGAGCGCTCGGTAAATGCAAGTTTCTGTTCACCACTGAGAACTGCGTGAGGTACCTGTTTGCAGATTTAGAAGGAGTCTTCTACCGACATGCATTGTGTGTTTTTTACTTCCTGTCAGAAACGTCACACATGATAAATTTGATAACCTGGACTATCTTTGCTAAGTAACAAAGATTTATGACTCTTGTTGTTTGCCGTTTGCGTTTCTCTTATGTCACTTAAAAATTCTGCTTGGTCCTTGTAACATCTGACTAGAATGTAAGCCCTTCGGAGATTGTGCCTTCCTCATCTTCGTATTCCTAGGGCATCCTGCAGGAACGTGTGGGACATTGTAGGCGTACAACCTGGGGTGTGAATGGGTTTAAATAATGCACACCGAGGGCAGAAGGAGAACAGAGGACGTAAGTGGGTTGGGTGGCTGTGTATTAGAGGCGGGGTTTAACATTTTTCTCTTAACAGTCCCTGCAAAACATGATGGCAATTATATATATCATGATTAATAATACATATCATATATAGTGCATATATACATGATATCAGTATTTATTATCTTTTGTACTCAGTGAGACAATTTGAGATAGACCTTCAACCCCTTCGTTGACTTTCTCTGGTATCTCGTAGCCTGACCTCAGCCGTCTTTCATTGCATGAATTTGCACCCTGTGTTAATGACTATGGCATCACTCAAATCATGGTTAACCACAGTTGGACTGTTCTATGTTTGAATGTATGTAATATATGGTATGTTATATAATATAAATTACGTAAAGTATAAGTATATGTAAATACATAAAACATTTTTATGATTGTCTTCTGAGTTTCAAAATGCTTGGAAGTTGGTTTTTAAAAGCAATATTAGGGGCGCCTGGGTGCCTTATTCGGTTAAGTGTCCGACTTCGGCTCAGGTCATGATCTCATGGTTCGTGGGTTCGAGCCCTACGTCGGGCTCTGTGCTGACAGCTGAGAGCCTGGAGCCTGCTTCGGATTCTGTGTCTCCCCCTGTCTCTGCCCCTCCCCTGCTCTCACTCTGTCTCTCACTCTCTCAAAAATAAATAAAGATTAAAAAAAAAATTAAAAAAAAAATAAATAAAAGCAATATTAGCATTTTTCTTTCCCCTTAAAGGACAAGTAGTGTTTCCCATTGGATCATACCATTTTTCTCAGGCTATGGCAACTGTCATTAATTCCTGCAGGCAACTTCAGAAACCTAGACGAGTGTTTTCCTACCTGTGGGTGGATGAATCGACACAAGCAAATTCATCCCTTTTTGTTCCCAAACCTTGTGCCTCCCAGAATTTTGAGGAGGAGGTGAGGCACCAGAATAAACAGCTTCGGTGGTTGAAAAGCAGAAATTGTCCAGCCCTTGAAAATGGATGTGTCTGCCCCGGTAGCCTAGAGGGCCTGGGGGGATTCTTTTCGCCCGGGCTTTGGTGAGACTGCCCTGTAGGGAAGGGAGCCTTGTGTCAATAGTTTCTAAGTTGATTCGGTAAGCATTGTTGACGATTGAAATTGAAGAATTGTGAAGACAATTCATCTTGAGGAACAGAGCACATCGGGTGTGAGCCCGGCTGCTGGGGAGCAGACATTGACATACGGGCCGTCATCAAACTAATTGTTGTTTGAATTACCTGTTATGATCCGATGACAAATCTGCCTTGCTCCTGCCACTGGAGCAGAAAATGTAGCTTGAATTGGCGTGATGTTAGCAAGTGTAAACTGTACTTCAACAAGATGGATAAACCCAATTATGGGGCAGACCTGTAGAGAGAAAATCCATTTAAATCTCGTAATGTTAAGCAGAGCTGTGTTTAATTCATTTGGACCAATTTGGGAATGATGTATGAGTGTTGGTGAACATTAGTCAAAGGGGGGACCACCTGGGGGTAAGGGATGCGCCTGGGCTGGCGGCCGCTCTGGGGAGGCAGCTGGGGTGTCGTCTCAGCAGCCTGCACTAATGGCGGGGAGAGGCAGAAATGACAAAACGATGTACTGAGTGCTGCTAGGAGAGCCGCACTGTGCAAATGAACCAATAAGGAAAACATATGAAGCAGAAATGAAGGAGGTGTTTTCCCTAAATGCTATTGACAGTCCAAAATAGAAAGGAAATTTGAGGTTCCTCTCCTGTGTTTCCTTCCCGGGTACGCTTCTGGGTTTTTCCAAGCCTCCTCCCAAGGAGGCCGAGGAAATGCTTTTTATTTTTGCCTAATGATGATTGAAAAGAGAGAGAGAGAGGAGGGAAAGTGACATTTAAATTAATAATCTTGGGGGGGGGTATTTAGTTCTCTATCGGAAAGCAGGTAAGAGAGGATTATTATTCTGAAATACATATATTATGCATATTTGGAAGAGAATCTGGAAGGCTTTGTCTATCTGAATTTTTTTTTTAATGGCTAGTGAGTGGTGACCCCACTTTTCATGTAGTAGGTGGTTTATATATATTGATGAGGTGAATAGAAACATTGAGCTTCAGAGAATTAACTTTCAGGGCTAAATACTGGTATTTCCCACACCTCAAACTCCTCAGGATGTGTAATGACCTTAGTCTCCCAGTTTTACCCAGGAGTTTGCATTCCCAGGAATTTTGTGATTTAATGTGAAAATTTATGATTTTACTTTTTACTGTGGCTTCTAGATTGTTGGCTTTCCCCGAGGATGTTTTTAGAAGACTTGAACTTCCTTTTATTTCGGAAAGAGCTGATAAAGCCCCTTAATGGGTTGTCGCATGGTTCTTTTCTTTTCGGTGTGCGCATTTTCTTCTTTCTTTCCTTTTGTGGGCTGGACTGGACTTGAAGACTTGGCTTGTTGAAAGGCTGGAGTACGCGAGGAAGTTGGCAGTGAACCGCCAAGAAATTCATGGTTATGCACTTTCGCCCCCAGTGCCCGTAAATCTAACCATTGGGAACGCTGGGTGTAAATGGAGGTTAAAGCCCTGAGTTTTTTTGTTCCTGTAATTGGGGGTGCAGTTCATCGTATGGGGTTGTGGTGTAAGGTTTGTGTCCATTCCGGGCAAATCTTTTCTCCTAGAGGCAGACCTGTTAGGATTTTACTTCCTGGCGGTCTCCACCTTTCAGCTCAGTTGAAAAATCAATAAGGGGATGATAATAAAAAATTAAGGCTTTACAGTAATGGTTCAACACTGAATTCTGAGAATCTGAATATTCCAATCTCGTTTACCAGTAGAATCTAGGTAAACAGCATTTTGGGATTAATGAGTCTACTGTTGCCACCAAAACCCACCGGCGCATTTTGCCCTCAGTTTGACCTGCCTGATGGTCGACCTCCAATTCAGAACAAGGAAGTCACGTAATTAAGTTGGAACTTCGAGGAAACATTGAGATGTGATTCTGAATTTGAAGGTCTTTGCTCTGAAAGGAGCATCTCTGGCACTCTGTGAGTTTTCTGGGGGGCTCTGTTTGAGTTGGCTTGAAAGCAGTTGTCACAGGTACTCCTGAGGGTGGGGTATAGACCACGTGAATTGAGCAGGCAGTGGAGAAGGGGATTTCTGGAGATAGACCGTAAAGGAAAAGAAAGCATCCACTTTGTGGGTAGAATGACGTAGAGATGAATCTTTTCAGGGCCCTGGAGGGCTGCTTTCTTGACGTACTGGTTACGTTCTGGGATTATAGCAGAGCGGAAATCTTGCAAGAAACGTGCGCGAAGAGGAATTTTTGTCCTTTTGATTAGCTCCTAAGAGGTCATAAATATACAGCAAAAGACCTAAATCAAACAGTAAAATCAAATAGTGAGGTAATGTCAACTGAAAATAAATGATTTTCTGTAGAATTGGGCTTTATTAATGTATGGAATCTGTAAGACTCAATTCAGAAGTGTTTCAGGACTCACAAAACTCTGAACTTGATTCTTCTCCTTAAAAATCAAAACCAGGGGCGTCTGGGTGGCTCAGTCAGTTGAGCATCTGACGTCAGCTCAGGTCACGATCTCACAGCTTGTGGGTTCGAGCCCCACATGGGGCTCTGTGCTGACAGCTCAGAGCCTGGAGCCTGCTTGGGATTCTGTGTCTCCCTCTCTCTCTCTGCCCCTCCCCTGTGCGTGCTCTCTCTCTCTCTCTCTCAAAAAAAATAAATAAACATTAAAAAAAAAAATTAAAAAATCAAAACCAAACCTCTTCTTTCCCATCCCCCTGGTCTTCATTTGCTTATTCTACAATCAGCTTTTATTTCTTAATCATTGTTGAAAAAGCCAAGAGTTTCCCTGTTAATTCTAAAACACTCGCTGACCAAGGGTATACAGACATTTTTTTCTTCATTTTTTTATATATATGGTTTGGTAAGTGCTTTAAAGTTTATTTACTCATTTTGAGAGAGAGAGAGAGAGAGGAAGGGAGAGAGAGTGGAGGAGGGTCAGAGAGAGGGAGAGGATCCCAGGCTGGCATACTGTCAACGTGGAGTCCAACACGGGGCTCGAACTCCCCAGCCATGAGATCTTGACCCGAGCTGATGTCAGGCGCGTAACCGACTGAGCCACCCAGGCGCCCCTGCAGACATTTTTCTTGAAATAGAATCTAGAGGAAGGTTTGGAAATGCTTCTAAACTGGAAGACGTGTTTATCAAACTCCCAGCGTGCTCTATGCACCCTATTTGGTTTTGTGTTTTTTTTTCAAAAACTTGTCACTCTTGTCACATTTTCGTCCTGGTGAGTGAGAGCAGAGGACCAGCCTCTCCCCACAGAGGACGTGCTTTGTGAAGCCATTTGTTTCTGAAGAATTGGCACTCAGGCCTTGAATTCTCCGGTGAGGAAAAGGCTTCAATAATGTGGTAGGCCTCTTTCCTTGGGAGAGGAACCTTCTCCCACGTCTGCCTCCCCCTCTCCCCAAAAAAAAGAAAGTCAAAAAAAAAAAAAAAAAAAAAGAAGAAGAAGAAGCTATGATTTGCTTAGGTCACTTTGCAGTTGGGTTCAATTTGCCAGTTTATCTACATCAGAAAATAAATGTTGATATCCTTATCGTCCCCCCCACAAACGTGTTACTCCAGACGTTAGGGTAGTTTAGGAAAAAGCACCAAGTCAGTTGTTTCTGTAGATTGGGTTGGGCGCCCCGGGCGTCCCCGACTGATATGTAATAGCAATAAATTGAGGTTTGCTTGGGGTTTCCTCCTTCCAGCCTTCTTGGGTTTTTGGCCAAGACGTCTTGCAAGACGATCCTCCACAGGCTCCCGGTTTGCCTCGTAGCGAAAGGAGCCCCACGGCGAGTTGTGTGTGGTGGGAACCGAAGGTCTGACACAGACAAAGCGCACGCACAAACCCCATGCCACATGCAAAGCAGCTATGGTTTTGATTTCGGCCTCAGTGGTTCTGTTATCATTTCTTTTTTTCCGTGTGACTGGATTTTTATCTCTGGGTCTGACTTCTGCTTTGGTTCATGGTTTGCGGTTTCCATTTGCCACCTCAGCTCAAGAGTCTGGCTGCTGGGGAGCCAAGAGTGGCCAGGGCTCCTGGCCCATGAAGTGTGAGGAGGGGGGAAGCCCCGGGCATGGCCTTCCCAGAGACCGTGGAGATTGTCGGGCTCTCGTGGGGCCCGGGATCCCTGGCAAGTTGCCGCAGAGCCATTGTCATCGTTCTTGTCCTGGATCCTCAGCTGTCACACGCTCCCCCACCTGGGGTTTCTTCTCTCTCTTTCTGTGTTACTTACATAATGCCTCTAAGGACTATTTTGGAAACATCTAGACCAACTTGTGATTGATCTTCCTGTTCTGTGTATTTCCCCTGATTCCCCTGCTCTCCTCTCATCTCCTTTGGCAGGAAGTGGTTTTTTTCCCTCATTAACTGCTTTCCAGGTCAGAATTTCCCCGTAAAGTCTGAACTTCTCCTTATTCCAGTATCTGAGTTCTATCACTTTTTTTTCCCTTTTACATAACGCTGGAAAGTTTAAATTGGGCAAATTACTTAATTACTCTGTGCCTCCGTTTTCCCATCTGTGAACAATGGGCTTAATAATAGGATTTGCCTGCTGGGCGGGTTATTGTGAGGTTACGTGAGAGAGGGTTAGGGTTAGCTCAGTGGCTGGCATGGGAGGAAGGTTTAATGGTGTTATACCTGTTACCAACAGGGTGTCCCAGGAAGCCTGTCCACCCCAGACAAGCGGGGACAGTCGGTCACCCTGACAACACCATTACGCCACTCCTGCCAAGTGGCCAAGTGGCATATATCTTTCCCTGCTTTTCTTTCCCGTCTCCCCTTCCCCCCAAAGTAATCTGGTTTCTTCTGTCAGGGAGCGGGCCGAATCAAGAGGCCAGGGTACTTTTTGAAGAGCGTTGGGGGAGAGTTCGTTGTGACATAATTTATCTCCCTGGGGAGGACAGACAAAAAAACCTATGGGGGCGACCGGGCTCCGAATTATTCAGCTTCTGATGGGCATGAAATTAGTGACAGCAAGACAGGAATTTGTGGCCTTTTAGCTGTAATGTCTGCTCTCTTCTTTGGTCGAATTTCTATTGCTTAGAACTTCATTAAAAAAAATAGATTTAAAAGGTGTCCTTTTTGGTGTTTGAAAGGCAGAGGGCTGGCTTCTGGCTTGCCGACCTAATAACACTTACTTTTTTCTTCATGAGGGAGTGTCCGTGGGCTGCTGTGGCCAGGCTATTGTTTGTCTGAATTTGTAATAAGCGTGTAACAGCCCCCTCCTCCTCCAATTTGCCTCAAAGACAAGCGGCTAGCGGGTTCCTAGGGCCAAGAGACCCGGGGAACCTGTGATTGGAAGCTTAGTGCCCCAGGAAAGCAGCACCGGTGGGAGGGAGGGCCAGGTCTTTGCATTTGTGTCTGTGCCCATCACTCAGGTCTGCTCGCCGGGCCTTCCCGTGGGGCTCTCCTGGGCAGGGAATCAAGATCCGTGAGTGGACAGCCAGCTCGGGCCAGTTCGCACTTCAACTTGGAGAACTGCGTTGCCGCAAGGAGTTTGTGCGCAATGATTTGTTCTCCGTGGTGGTTAAGAAATGACATTGGTTTTCCCAGGTGACTTGACAGCATCCCTAGAGTCTTTAACACCTCCTGGTTCCAGAAGGTGCAGTTCAGACCTCCTTCATTTGCAGGAGGATGAATTAAAACACGGTGCTTGGAGTTGGGCCGTTTGTATCGCCATCTCTCTTGAGTTTCTCTGAGGGTGACATGCAAAGGGGTGGAATCAGAAAACAGTTTTTGTCCGTGGACTTTGTTTTTAATGTGTGTTTATTTTTAAAATTTTTAAATGTTTATTTATATTTGAGACACACACACACGCACGCGCACATAGGGGAGGGACTGAGAGAGACTGAGACAGAATTCAAAGCAGGCGCCAGGCTTTGAGACGTCAGCACAGAGCCCGATGCGGGCGGGGCTTGAACCCAGGAACTGTGAGATCATGACCTGAGCTGAAATCAGACTCTCCACCGACGGAGCCACCCAGGTGTCCCTACATAGTTTTGAGAGAGAGAGAGAGAGAGACATGGCATGAGCAGGGGAGGGACAGAGTGAGGGAGACATAGAATCTGAAGCAGGCGCCAGGCTCCGAGCTGTCCACACAGAGCCCAGCGCGGGGCTTGAACCCACGAACTGCGAGATCATGACCTGAGCCAAAGTCCGGCGCTTAACCCACCGAGCCACCCAGGCGCCCCTCGTCAATGGACTTCTTTTATCCTCACTCCCCTCTTTGGCTTTGGGAGGTGTAAAACAATGAGCAGGTACGATGACATCCCCTCCCTCCTTGAAAAAGAGGACTTGTGTTTTAGCCATCTTGGTTGATCCGAAAGCGTTGGTATTTTTGTTGGCATTGGCCAGACCTTTGTAGCTTTGTAGTGGCCTTAGGCTGCGGCAGGTGTTAGCATTTCCCTCCTCTCCACTGCAGTTTGTCACTGGCATTCTGGCTGATGGCATAGCTTTTGGCAAGAGCAGTGCTGTAGCTTTTTAATTGGTTAGTTCCTTAAAGTAATGATTTATTCCACACCTATTAGAAACATCTTAATTTACTTTATCTAATAGTTTTGCTCCCCTTTTAGTCCTCCCTCCCCCTCCCCCCCATCAAAATTAGCACCACCAGCTAAACTATCTCCCCGAGGCAGCATTTGGTGGGAGGACTTTGTCTTTGGGTATGGCAGTGGGAAAGAATTAATTAAGGTTGAGGAGGAAGCTTAATAATTACAGTTAGGGGCCCAGGAGTTTGGAACACTGCTAGGTCATTCACTCAGTTACCTGCTTGTAGGTAACATACCCTCTCTGCGTCTCAGTTTGCCCATCCCTGAAATGCCTCCACGGGACATAGGCGGTGGTGAGACCCATTAGAAGCCACAAAAGTGCTGTTTTATCTGGAGTGAAAAGTTTATGCCATGACCTGGAGGCGTTCAGGGATGATGGATGGGAGCCCTGACACTGGTGTTAGACATACCTGAGCTCTCAAGTCACACCCTTTTATTGTATGTGGGACCTCGGCCACTTACTTAACCTCCCGAAGTCTCAGTTTTATCTGTAAAATGGGGATACAACCAATCTCAGAGGATTAATAACACAATGGCGAGCACTGGGTACCGAGCCGCAGTGGGTACTTGTATTTAAAGGAGAAGGACGTCGGTAATCTTAGCAGCTTCAGACTGTTGCTGGGCACTGGGTCCCTTTCGCTACTAGTGGAAGGCAAGTGGACAGACTTGGCGGTTGGTTTTGGTTTTATCTTCTCTGGTTAAATTTCTTCCTCTCAGAAGCGATAAGAGATGAATCATATTCTACTTGTCTGATATCAAAAATAAAACTAAAATAAACTTCAGGATCCTTCCATGGAAGGAAACAAGTTTGTTGCTACTCAGATTTTAACTCCTATTTTAGCCGTCCCCTCCCCCCAGCCCATGTATAAACACATGCATTGATTTCTTTTTTTCTTGTATTACTACAAGGATCAGTTTCTTCTGGCCTAATTCCAGAAACAACATGCCTGTCTTTTTTCATCGTTGAGGAAAAACAGTCTGAAGGCACCATAATTCCTTAAATTGGATTTCAATTCTTGATCCCCTTATGTTCGGTAAACAGAGTGATCTATGAAACATCATTGTTTAGGAGCAAGAGGCTGGCAGCCTTTTTTTTTTTTTTTCTTTCCCCCCAGAAGGAAAGGCACTGTGCTAGAACCTCCTGGGGTGAGGCATTGGGTGGAGTTCCCTAGAGGTGAATGCCCACCTTCATTTGGGATGAAGACCTGAATCCCTTTCCAAAAAATGCTAGTGAAAGTTGGGAGGGCTGCCTGTGAGTGAGCAGAGTTTAGCTTGGGAAGAAGCCTGTAGTTGTGTGTGTGTGTGTGTGTGTGTGTGTGTGTGTGTGTGTGTGTAGTGCTTGTTAACTCCATTAGTGCCATGGGCAGTTGCCACTTGAAAGCCTTGAGTTTCCTATATTCAAATCAAAGGCACCCAGAAAGCAGAGATAAAGGGGACAGTGTGATCTTCAAAGATGAGGGAATAAAAAAGTAGTGGGGAGTATTTTCGGGGTAATTCTGCTCCCCCTCTTTTTGCAAAGAACTATGAAGAGTATCGGGTGCTTCCTCTCACTTGGTGGTTAGACTCTGGTCAAGCCATTGCAGTTCTGGAGCACGAGACAGATGAGTTGCAGAAAGCAAACTGGAAATGTCTTGGGCCGCTTCTGAGCTTGCTTGAGGAGTGAGTCAGTGTTTCTCGGGTCCTCTCTTCCTTCTCTCGCCTTTCTTCCTTTCTCTGAGCTAGTTTCGCTCTGAGAGTACAGGCTTGGCACCCACTTACCCAAGAACTGATTAGTTCCTAAAAGAAGCAGTAAGTTGATTGCTTACAGAGATGATGTAAGCTTTGCTCTGGGGTACATCAACTTGGATTTCTCATGCTTTATCTTATAAAGCCTAAATTAACAGCTGGTTTGGTTTGAGTTCTCCGGGATCTGACTAAGGGATTAGAGTCCATTCTCAAGTGAGTCAATCTAGTTTAATTTATTTCAGGTCTATCAAAAAAGATCAATCAAAGCTCTTTTGAAAGTAAAGCTATAATCGGCCTGCACACTTAGAAGTCACTGGTGTTGCACTTGGTGTTTCTCTCTGGTGGAGAAATGCTCGGGCTGTGGTTAAGAGGATGTATTTGAGCATTTTTCTTCGTACCTCCCTTTTTTGAGGCCTCCACACCTCCCTGGGAAGATTTTGAGAACTGGCATGGTCGAGAACTCTGCCCGGGTGGGTGCTGCCCTGACCTCCTGTTCCCTTCTCTTTGGTGATGCTGGATCCCTGATTTGGAAGTTTCAAGTGCAGCATAATTTAATACCTGGACCTCAGCATTTCAGGTCCAACCCATTTCCCATCACTGGTTTTGCTCCCAGGCGTTTTCTTGCAGAGATTGGCGGGTGAAGACATGCGCTGAATTCTTTTTCCATTTCTACGTGAATTATGTAGTTTGCAAACCTAAGGTGAAGCATTGTCAGCTATGGTTGATCTAGGGTTTTTGTGAGCACTAGAAGATACAACCTGAATTGTCCACTTCTTTTGTGTTTCTACTTAAAAAATACTGAGCATCTACTCGTCGCTAAGAACTCCGCTAGATGTACATGATCGACCAAGAGAAATATCAAGAATAAGGAAATGGTTAAGAGCTTGATTCTAGAGTCAGACCTACCTTTGAATCCTGGCTCTGCTACTTTGTGACTTTGTATGAGCTTGAGCAAGTGCTTCCCTAATCCTCAGTTTGCTTGTCTGTAAAACGGGCAGAATCAAAATATCTCCTTCAAAGGATTGTTGTGATAATGAAATGAAATGATACTATACCTTTTGTTTTTGTTTTTTTATGAAAAATCACTTTGGGGGAAATACCAGGAAGCTGAAGCGAATTTTCCCCCCTCCAAAAGCATTACGCGGAAACAAATATTTACTTAGAGTCTGTAATGTGTCCCTTGCTCTGGGTGCCTAGGTTCAGTGACATAGTCCCTGGCCTGTAGGAATGGACAGTCTATTGGGAAAAGAAAATACTGAGCATTGGAGGGTGTCCAGAACTGTGAATCCCTCTGTCCTTTGTGCCACTCACCTTGGTCCAAGGGATGCTTATTGTCTTCCATTTGACTGAATGAAAACATGGTGGGTCACTCTTCATCTGCCTTCCATCAATGGTTCCTGTAGGCTCCTCACCCGCTACGACTCTCAGCTTACTCCTGGTCCACTAGCTTTGACCCTTAGTGTTATCACTGGTGCGAACATGAGTCTAGCCTCAGTTTTTCTAGCTATGGAACGGGGCTGGCATCATTCCATGGAGTGTGTGTTAAGGATGGGGAATACCTCATTTTTCATTTTTAAGGTACTCATGTGGGTCTCTTGTCTCGTGAGTGTGGGGACTTAATGCTTTGATTTCTAGCAGTGTTGCTCCAGAAAGGGACCTTGATGCTAGTAGCAAAAGAAAAAAGAATAGGTGTTTGTTGAGCTCTCGCTATGTGCCACTTCTAGAACATTCTATAGATTTGTAAACTTCAAGGTCACAGCAACTTTCTGTACCATCCCCATTATACAGCTGAGGAGACTGAAGAAAGTTAGGGAACTTGCCCAAGGGTGTGTGGCTGGTCAGTGGCTGCTCTGGGGTTTGAGTCTGGGCTTTGCCTGATGCTAGGGCCCTGTCATTCTCTAAGGTTTTGTATTGACATGGAAACAGGGAGGTTGCTGTGGGGAATCTAGTTGGGTTTCTCTTTGAAAATTCTAACCTGGCCTTTGTTGGCCAATCAGAATCCTTTTGCAAGTGAGTAATTGGATGTGGGTGCCTGTGCCTTCCTCCAAAAGGAAAGCCTATTTTTCCTTCCGTGGTCCAGGTCCAGCATGTGTGTGGATCTGGGCCGCTCTGGAATTTCTGCCTGGCACGAATGACTGAGGCCTTGCTTACGAACCGGTAAGGGTACCTTACCAGGCCGCACACCTGACACCGGGGAGGATTCAGCAACGTCATAACGTGTGGCTCTCCTTCGAAACCTTTCCTTCCTGTCCCTGCCTCTGGGGTTAACCATTAAAAAAAATAATAATAAAAAAATAGCCACAGCACTTTTAGAAAGTGGCATGCTGGGTTCCTGTGTCCTCGGAACTGACTTGATTCATATTCCTCTTTACTCTTACTGGAGTAGAAAGAAAAAAAAATCTGATAGCCAATGCTAATAATCGTGGCATGTAATGTAATTGGAAGTGTTTCATTGCCGTGCTCACGAGAGTTTCCGGCTTCATCTTCGGGCTTGGATGTAGCACTGGTCTTGCCTTGAGTGTCTTGTGCAAGCCTTTGATGCAGGTAGACCATATTATAAATAGGCGCGTTGCTATGGTGAAGACGGAACTCCTTGCTTGCTGTGGGTAACCTTTTCTACCTTCTCGGACAGTGTTTTAAAACACAGCAGCCTGATAGCATTCCGTTTAATTTGAACCAAGGTGGGGTAGATGGATCGGTGAGGTTGAGGTTTAAAATTGTTTTGAGGTGATGGTGGGGGGGGGTGGTTTCTGATCACCTGGTGCTGTGGGATATTTTGCAGATTGGGCGCTCTCATTATTTATTTAGGGATATGTTTTCTAATGGATGGGGTGGGGGATGGCGGTGGGCAGAAGGCTGGGCTCTTTTCTCTTCCCCCTCCTTCCTTCCCTGAGCATTTCTGCGAATTTGTTGGCTTTGATGCCCAGCAGCTCATGCAGTGAAATGAAGGTTCAGGTTGGCATGATGCAGAAATGATTATTCCTGGTAGTGTGTTCCTATTACTGTTAATAATATAAAGACAATTGCCTGTCTCTCAAGACTCCTGCACACGGCTCACAGATGGTTATTTCTCCATGGAGTCACACACATAGTGATGGGGGACGGGAGCGTTTTATTAGTGGTTACCCTGCAGATCCCCAGGGTGTAACTCAGATGAGACATGGATTTATTATTATTTTTTTTCCTGTTGCTTGAAAGGGTACCTTTTAATTAAATCCATCAAATGTCAGTGCAGCTCAGGTTTGTAAAACTTACTTTCCCCCACCTTTTCCCTGCCATACATCCCCATCCCTTAAATTTTGGGGCGGGTGCACACTCAGGATCTGAAAGGATGTGAAAAATGAACTTGTCAGCCTCCTACGCTTCTTTTCTGTGTCCAGGTCTGTTCCAAAATCACCTCTAAAACGGGAATAATATTCCTTACTCGTCTCAGTGGATAGTTTCAAGCACCAAAGGGGACAAAGTTTGACGGAAGCCCTCTGGGGGAAAACCGTGTTTTTTAGATAGGCTTTAAATTTGAGACTGTTCACTGGCTTTTGGTGCAGGGTCTGAATCTCGTATTTTTATAGCTCAGAGCTGCCTTTCTCTTCAAGGTGAGCTCCGTGGCCTTCCTCAGGAACGCTTAGGTTCTGGATTCCTTCCTGCCAGGTGGAGAGTGCATGCCAAATTGGGGATCCCAGAGCTGTGGCCACCTTGGCTAATCTGAGCCCCCAGTGGGGACTCACTTTTCTTCTCTGGGAAGTGCTACAGAGATCTTGCTAGTGGGGTACACATCTTGTATGCAGTGTGAGGATGTAACTCAGGCTCCTAGATGGTTCAGAAGGCAGGAAACGCCCCCTCCAGGGTAAGAGGAACCACAGGGCGAGTCTTCCCCATTGCCAGGGGGGCTCAGGCCCCCATACCCCTGGAGGGATGGCGATCTCTCTTCGGGGCGGTTCCTGTCACCCAGCCACGGCTGAATTAAATCTGGAGCAGAGGTGGGAGGCCATTCTCCTGGTGAAGGCCCGTGGTCAGGCTGTTCTGCCACAGCCAACTTCCCCTTTGTGCTTGTTAAGAGGAGAGGCTTGCTGCAGGCACCTGGCCTCTGGCTCTCTGCTTCCTGGCCCCGTGCTCGGAAGCCTACGGATGCTGCCTCTGATTCCCAAGGACACCTCACCATGAGGGTGGAGCGAGTCACGCGACAGAGGTGGTTGGCAGGGCCGCGGAGGCTGGCATTGTGCCGAAAGTGGGGCTGCAGGCAGACCTCAGGATGGGATGGTCTGTGTATTTATTTAGAAGTATTTCTAGAGGGTAACCTCACCGGCTGAAAAGCGTGTCTGAACAAGAGCCCCGTTGTTCCTTTGAGCCCTGTTGCCCCGGCAGGATGCAGGCTCGGGAGGCCTGTGGGTCAGGCCTTGGATGCAAGGGAGCCGTGAGGCCTGGTGGGCGGGGCCCATCTCCCTCCTGGCCGCCAGGACCAGGGAAAGGCTGCCCATCCGTCCCCTCGGGCCGTGCGATTGGGCAACCTGGAGACCAGAGAATGCGTGGATTCCATTCCACACACCACCCTCGCCTCCTCTCTCCCCAGCCCTGGGAGGGAAGTATGCCCTCCGGGAGACACCCAAACCCGACAAAGAGACCTTTGTTGGAGCTGGAGGTGAGAATCTGTGGGCGTTGGGATTCCTGGGTTCGAGTTCCCGCTCCCTGCCAATCGCCCGGGCGCTGGACTAACATTTCTGGAATCGAAAGAAGTGCAGCCTGCCCAGCAAGGCCTATGGGAGCTAGACGCAGCTGGGCGCTAAGATTGCATTGTCTTTGCCAAAGGCTTTGAGCGCCTGAGAGGAGAGGGAATCCCAGGACGAGGATGGGAGGTGCTTGGAGCATCTCGAGCAGGACTCCAGGCTTCTGTTCTGGCCCCTGGAGGCCTCGCCTTAACAATAAACTTCTGAGTCGGTCCCTTTCTGAGGTTCTGGAATAAGGTGTTACTTTGTTACATTTTTAGCGTTTCCCAGATTTTTCCTGATCAGGGAACCCTTAACCCTGTTAAAAACTCAGATTCATCCGGTGTCCCCTCCCCACCCTATTTAGTGAATCAGGATCTTCTGGATCTTACTTACACGCTTGTAAAAATGGCTTTTGCCGTGTATTGTCTCCTGCTTACCGCCCCGCATTGGGCCGCAAACCTAGATTGTGAGGTTCCCCTGGGCACACCGGGACCTGGAGCAGTCTGTAGGCCGTCCCACTGAGCGCTTAGCACATGGCGCTGGCACATGGGTGTAGTCCCCGAGAAGAAGCCTGGCAAAAATCGCACTTACTGCTTCTCAAGCTGTTGTGAGTAAAACCTCAGACTCTTTTTGAAAGTAAGAGCTCTGCTGAGGCATTTACAAACTATACGAGTCTCTTATTTAAAGCGCACAGTTTAGTGATGTTTAGTCTATTTCCAGAGTCGTGTGATCATCAACACTCTCTAATTCCAGAACGTTTTCGTCGCACCCAGAAGAAACCCTAGACCCATTAGCCACCACTCTGCACTTTGCCTTCCCCTGAGCTCCTGGCAGATGCTGTAGATGCCTATTCTTGACATTTCTTACAAATGGAATTGTAAAATATGTGGCCTTTTGTGTCGGGCCTCTCACTTAACATGATGTTTTCAAGGTTCGTCCCGTGTTTTAGCATGTGCGAATTCTTCATGCCTCATTATGACCAAATATTATTCCATTGTGTGGCTATCCCACATTAACGTTTAATCATCCACGGGTTTTTGTGTGGGCCCTATTTTCATTGATCCTGAATGCACGCCAGCGAGTGGAATTGCTGAGTCATATGATAACTCTGTGTTTAACTTTCTGAGGGACTGCCAGACTGAAAACCTTGGATTCTGTGACCTGCCAGTTGTGTTGGGCAAGGCAGCAAAATATGACTTGTTTTGCCCGTGACCGTGTAAAGATTGCCTGTTAAAAAAGCAGCCACATGGGGCGCCTGGGTGGCTCAGTCGGTTAAGCGTCCAACTTCAGCTCAGGTCACGATCTCGCGGTCTGTGAGTTCGAGCCCCGCATCGGGCTCTGGGCTGATGGCTCAGAGCCTGGAGCCTGCTTCCGGTTCTGTGTCTCCCTCTCTCTCTGCCCCTCCCCCATTCATGCTCTGTCTCTCTCTGTCTCAAAAATAAATAAATGTTAAAAAAAAAAATTTAAAAAAAAAATAAAAAAAAAATAAAAAAGCAGCCACATTAAATTTCCCTCCGTTCCTTGTTGTTAGCGATTGGATGGACACCCATCAGTTACGTTGCTGTCGCCCAGGGCTTCTTGACGCTGGCCACCGGATACAGCCACCCGGGAGCCATTGAAGCCTCATCCCTAAGCCAGTTACATCAGAGTCTCTAGCTTCTGGAGTTTCAGTCTGACTTTTCACGAGTCGACGCTGCCTATTTCTCTCCTCCTTTTCCCCAGGGGTGAGAAGAAAAGGCAGAGGTGGGGCTGTTGGTCATGCTGATCAGCTAGAACGTAAGAAGATGTAAGAAGATCGCAAAGCTCTCGTGGGAGGGACCCCGGGCTGCTCGGTGTGGGTACAGCTGGGAGCCTGGGACTTGGCCAGGTGAGAAGTGAGGCTTGTGGCTGGGGGACTGGAAGAGAATCCCCCACTCCAGGCAGTCCCCCAGTTAGGCTGTCAGGTTTTTTTCAAGCTGAAGCACGTGATTACCCACAGAGGCACTTTCTGAGACATTCGTTGGTGCCCGGACAGTGGCCGGAGTTTGGTTGTCGTTCTGTGGTGGTTTTTCTGCCTCAGTCCTGGGGGCGTGAGCGAGCACCCCCTCTCCTGGCCGGCTCCCCCTTTCGCTGCAGGGAGCACCCCTGGCCAGGGATGGGGAGTCCTCTGTCGGCGCTGGATTTTCACTCAGTACCAGTGAGACCTTGGGGGCGTCGCCGCCTGCCAGGCAGCTCAGAAGGAGGGGCTGATCTAGACGGACCTTTCCCCTGTGCTGTTCTGTGGTTCCCCTTGTCTTCCCCTGAACCCATGGCAGCCTGGTGTTTTGGTTAAATTGGCTTACATACCACTTCCCTCAGAGATTCCCGCTCTGAAACCCTCCCCCCACTTCAGAGATAACCTGTTTTGCCCCTGTCTACCCCTTGGTGTCCCTCAGCGTGGGATCACGCGCACCCTGGCATCTTTCTTTTGCTGTCCCCTCCTTCACCTGGATGTTAGCTCCATGAGGTGGGGATCATCTGTTCGTGGCTTCACCTTCACTGTCTAGTGGCTCCAGGAATATCTGGGATTAAGTAGATGTGTTACTGGATCCTCACCTACAAGTCTGTGGGGATGTGTGTAGCTTTGAGCCTCTAGGAGCTGAGATTCTTATTTTTTCCCCCATTTGATGAATTATATTGAAGAAGAATTAATAATGGCTAACATTTATTGAAGACCTTGCGCACAGCATGGGGCTAAGGGCTTTATATTATTCTCTCATTTACACTTCATAGCAATCCTGTGAAGTAGGCATTACGTTTACAGACATTCTCATTTTACAGATTAGGAAGCAGACCAGTGAGAGGTGCGACCTGGCTTAGGACCCTGGCCCGCCTGGTTTCAGAGCCCATAATACTCTGTTGTCCCCAGTGGGTGAATCAGCAAATGAAAAATGACATGTAGGGAGGCGGATGGTGACCCTTTTGGATATGGCAGCCAAAATGATGTGGACCCCCCTGGCAAAGGTACCCGTTACGGCCCCAAGAAGAAGATTCTGCTTTCGGTGATTCCCAGGGTGATCCTGCTTTGGTTTTTGCCTGAAGCCCGGAAAAGGGGCAATATGGTGGTCCGCGTGCCCAAGATATTAAGTGAAGGAGGCAGCTCTGTGGTCGGAGCCAACGAGTCAGGCCACAGAGGGACGCCCAGTCTCCTCAGGCCACGGAGGGACGCCCGGGCTCCAAAAGGTTGTTCTCGCTGCTGACCGCCACCCAAGACCATCTAGGGGGAGGCCCGTGGTGGAGACCGCAGTGCTCACTAGTGATCTTTATCTAGGAAGGCCAGGAGGCCACGACTGCTCCCCTCTCTCCTTTCTGGGGAGCACTGGGCTTTCCGGCCAGCACTTAGCAGGTGGGAAGCCAGCCTGCCGATGTATAGTACACTGAGTTAGACCTTCCTAGCTGAAAAGGGTCAGGAGACTGTTGCATTTGACGTCGTTGTTTTCAGATCAGGGAACTGAGAGGAGGGGGTGAAGGTCACAGCTTCTTTGAGACTGAGCCGGAGCTGGGGTCTGGGGTTCTAGAGGTGGAAATTTCTGCAGATTTGGAGGCTGTTACAAGGCCGTTCTCTCTTCTGAGACTCTGGGGGAGACCCCGTATTCCTGAGAGATGTTGGCAAATTTAGCTTGGGGGAAGATAAAACAGAAAAAGGTGAGGTTCATGCTCTGCCATGATTGTGGGGAGTGATGGTGAGGAGGTGAGCTGAATTTCAAGTGGTTCCAAGGAATTTAGTGAGGCTCCTGCTCAGGTATCCTTTTCCTCAAAGGACAGCAAAGCAGTGGGTTTCCGAAGAGATCTTGAAAAATGTTTGCTTTGAGGTTTGTAGTGAAGTGAAACGGTTAATTGGGTCATTTCCTCTCCTTCTCCCACTACTGGGGTGACTGAAGCTACTAGAAGTCTTTGAGAATCAGCTACGGCTGGTAGAATATCTAGCTTGGAGCCCACCTGAACCTGGCTGTGGGGAGTGGGGTAGGTTGGTGTAGACAGACCACAGGCCCATTAGCATTTGAAAAAGCAAGCGGGAAAACTATGTGTTGATTTGAGTCATGCTACTTTGTCTTGAAATTTCCAATAACGTTAAGGGAGGATTTGAAAGGTTTGTTCATCCAAAGGGCAGTGGGTTGAAGGCTGAGAGCCTGAGGCTGCATGCAGGGTTTGCTCTGACAGGACACTGATGCCATCTGTTGATTGTCACTTCACTGTCACCCAGAGGCCAAAAAGGAGCAAGAGGGCTGTGGGCCTTTAGGGAAGAGGGATGTAGGGCTGCCCCCTTTGGGGGAAAGCTTGACGCTCCAGTCCTCAGGGAAGAGCCGGTCAAGGACCTGCTGGTGAAATGATTGCCCTTGCAGAGAGTGTCTGGTCTCAACACTGCGTCCCGCCTCTGGGGATTTCCTTGTCAGGCCCGGGATCAAGTGGAACAAGATTCCATATTGGTTTTCTTTCCATTGAGTCTCGAGAGTCATACTGAGTTCCAGTCCCATACCTCATGAATTCAATTAAAAAAATTTTTTTTTGTAATGTTTATTTATTTTTGAGAGAGAGACAGAGA
This sequence comes from Herpailurus yagouaroundi, assembly GCF_014898765.1. Lineage (NCBI taxonomy): Eukaryota > Metazoa > Chordata > Mammalia > Carnivora > Felidae > Herpailurus > Herpailurus yagouaroundi. Next base: position 50,449,456 of record NW_024412404.1, read on the forward strand.
GAGAGAGAGAGAGAGATTGGAGAGATAGTGTGAGTGGGAGAGGGGCAGAGAGACAGAGAGACACAGAATCCGAAGCAGGCCCCAGGCTCTGAGCCATCAGCACAGAGCCCAACGCGGGGCTCGAACCCACAAACTGTGAGATTGTGACCTGAGCTGAAGTCGCACGCTTAAGTGACTGAGCCACCCAGGCACCCCACATACCTCATGGATTCCAGTGCTGCTCTCGGAGGTCAGGGGTGCCCTCTTTGGCTGAGCAACTTGATCTGTGACCTTGTATTGTAATCATTAGATAACCTGGCGTGCTCCCCATGCGTGCTTGTTCCGATTTCCTGTGGCTTGCAGCCCCCTACAGAGGAGACGGCTCATCAGTTGCCTTGACAGTTAATAGAAGGGGGCAGGGTTTGATGACGTTCCTGATTTACTCTAGAAGATGTGGAGAGCGTGATGGGGGATGAGATGAAGTATGGGAATAGCCGTGACCTGAGACCCCAGAGCCCAGGTTCTGTTCTTCCTTAGTTACTTTCTGGCTGTACAAACCAGGACCTTCCTTCTGGACCTATTTGTAAACTGAGTTGGACTGGAGCAAACACTCCAGGTTTTTCACAGAAGACATCCCCCTTTGTTAGGTGTACCTCGGTTTCATTGGAGGGTAGCGTCTGTGAAGGGAAAAGAGGGGAAAGCAGGATTGAGCAGGGGCTCGCATCAGATGGTCGTGCAAATGTGATAAAGTCTCTTCTGGCCCAAAGAATGAGAAGACCCATTTTAAATGGTGAATATTGCACAAACTCTTCCCTGCATCAGAACTTACAACAGCTGTTATTTGCTGAGTGGTTCCCAGGCTCAGTGCCTTATAGACATTCTGCAATTTAATAATAGTGTGAGGCACGCTCCTTTCCGGAGGAGGGGACACTGGCAACAGGAAAGGCAAGTGACTTGTTCAAAATGACACAGCAGGGAAGGGGTTAGAAAGCCTGAGCACCCAACTGCTACATCTGCCCCCATCAGTGTACATTTTGACTCTGGGTATTTGCTGACTGGGGGCCGTACACAGCCAAAGTCTAAGAATCTGGTAACGCTTTTGCCTGGCTTTGTATTTTCATTAGTCATCACCACAGCTACATCCAACGAAGAGACTGTGTTCAGAGGTTATTTTTCCACGTCTACTCTGTCAGTATAGCTTGGAGATGGATTGGGGCCCTCTGAAGTCATGCTGTGCCTTCACCAGGCAGGCTTTCTCTGTTTGCGTTGGGTTTATGGTTTTATTTTCCTTTTTTGCTGCTGGAGGACCCTGAGTGTCCGGGCCTATGTAACAGACTAATTGAAATGGTCCCCTGTTGTCTGTATTTCATGTGGCTGAATGGGCAACTGGTCCATGACTTGGTCTCCCCATCCCTGGCTCGTGGGAGAGGCAGGCAGGTCACTAGGTGTTGCTCCTGAAGCAGTCTGTGTGCTGCTGATGTCTTTCTTTCTTTTTTTTTTTTAAATGCTTATTTATTTTTAAGAGAGAGAGAGAGAGAGAGTGTGTGAGCAGGGGAGGGGCAGAGAGAGAGGGAGACACGGAATCCGAAACAGGCTCCAGGCTCCCAGCTGTCAGCACGGAGCCCGACGCGGGGCTCGAACTCACAAACCGTGAGATCATGACCTGAGCCGAAGTCGGACGCTCAACCGACTGAGCCACCCAGGCGCCCCTGCTGATGTCTTTCTGGTGGGCTTCTGAGTCCCTGTTAGTATCTCGTGCTGTCTTAGCTTGGTGTCTTCCTTCTTGGGAGCTCTCCGCCTTTTACGGGCACCATCTCTGTTGGCTTTGTGGGAGGAGGAGGAGGGGAGTTCCTCTGAGGAATTTGCACACAGGTAAATGGGGTTGCTGGTTAATTCTTCTCATGGTCTGGATGAGAAATATAATACACTGAAATTTCAGTTATTCATCACAGAAGTAAGGCATGTTAGAAAGTGATCTTGGCCTTAGGATTTCCTGCTAGTAGGACTTGCTTGTCCGCTGGCTAGCGGATGTCGCTTATAGATCTCAGAAACTTTGGTGACCCTGGGAAAGCCGATACCATTTGTAGTCTTGTTTATACATACCTCTGTCTACCTTGTGTTAAACTGGGGAGATATGCAGACTGGGTTCAGGAGACCCAGGGCCTAGTCCTGGATGTCTCGACTTCTCCAGAGCCCATTTTTCTCTTCTGTGAGATAAAGTAGGGAGCAGCCTATCAGCATACGTGTTCTCTCGCATGCTACCCCTGGGAGTTTCCTCCACAAGGACTGGGGCCAAGTGGTTCCAGGGGATTCCGCATAAGCAGTCACGTCTTGGAGAGTTCAGGTGCTCACTGGAAAGTCTGAGAAGGCCTTCAGGTAAAGAGAAGCAGGACAGCCGTCTGGAGGGCTGAGTAGTGCACACTGGGGAATGTGGGGTTACAGGGTGCTTGAGCAGCTCTTCCAGATCTCAGATGAGTCCCATTCCACACTTCTTTTCTTCATCTGTGACAGGTCACAGGCATCTGCTCAGCCAAAAGATGGCCCCCACGTTGGGAACACAAGCTGTGGTAGAGAGGGACCATTGTACTAATAGCCTTCCGGGAGCTCACGGCCCAGGGTGCATGGCCACCAGGCTCTGGAGGGAGGAAGGAAAGTTGAGACCGGCCTGGACAGGGTCGTGAGTCTGTTGGCGAGTACAAGTACATGTATGAGAGGGAGTGGGTCGCTGGCCAAGCGTCTTGTTTTCAGAGGTGAGCAGTCTTTAGGTCCGGACGGGCAAGTTGACTTGCCTAAGATCATGCAGCTAGCCAGCGGCCCGTATTTGATGACTAACTCAGAACAGGGCACCAGAGTGATTTAATCTGTCAAATAGTGCTAGATGATGTCTTTTCTGGACAGTGTAAGCAATGATATTTGCTCAGGATGGCCTTTGGCAGTACTTTCGTTGTCCTGTTATTGGCAAGCCATCTTTTGGGCCTGGAGGGGAGGGCAGCAAATCCTAGTTCTGGTAGAAGGTTCTGAATACATGAGCACATCACATGGGCCGAGCACATCACATGGGCACTCGGCCCGTGTGATCAATGGCTGAAAATGTACTGCATTGCCTTTTGGTTGGACAAGCACCTTTATTTTTCTGTTTCTGGGTATTTCATGTGATTTGTCTCCTCCAAATTCCCTCTCTGTTCTCTGCCTCCACCCCTTAGCCCTCCACTGAGCCAGTAAGCCATAGCCTCTAAGGATTCTCCTTCATCTTTAACTATGTGCGAACTGGGTTTTGACAAACGCGATTTAACTGGGTATTTTTGGAAGGCTGTGAAGGAACACGGCACACTCCGGAGGGCAGGCCTGGAGTCAGGAATGTTTCTTGCAACCTGTGCATACGGTGTGGGCATGCCTTTCTCAGCCTGCCCTTAGCTGGGGAGGAACGTGCCGGCTGGGAGGGCACGGGAGCCATGGAAGGTTTGAGAACTCCAGGTTCTCCTGTCTTTGGATGGTTTGTATGAAAGTGAGGCCTGAAACTTTTATCACCACTGCTACAGGTGAAAGACTTTCATTTGGCTGTGCTGGTCCAACAAAGACTATTTTATTTATATGTTTCCAAGCCCTTAAAAATTCTTTTAGGGCACATCAGTGGGGAGTTAATAGAAACTTTGAAATAAGAAAAATGCCTGCAGGGTAAGTAGAACCCCAGCCAGCCGGCTCTGAGCTGTGTGCTGTTAGCTGGTAGGTTGGTTCTCAGAGAAGCGGCTGGTAGACAGGTTACTGAGCCACAGCTGTTCTCTCCAGTGCCTTCGTTTTCGGTGATTGAGGTTGGTTTTTTTTTTTTTTTTTTTTTTTCTTTTCCTTCTTTTAGTGCAGAGGGAGGACTACTCTAAACTTTTCTCTGGGCATGTTAGGTCCTGGATGGGTCTTCCAACCTTTCTAGTTGTGCCACAGAGAAAGCTGGGAGGGGTGTGTGTGTGTGTGTGTGTGTGTGTGTGTGTGTGTGTGTGTGTGTAAGAGATGGCCCGTGTCTCCTCTTCCTTCCCTTTCAATTGTGAACCAAATCACCTTCAGTGATACTAGTTGTTAATAAGAAGGGAGTTTTTATTGTCTTCTGAGTGTTGAGTTTAAAGTTATACAGAAGAGGTGTGAATCTAAGCCAGGCAGCGCTCGGATTGTTTGTTTTCCTGCAAAGTAATTTCCTAAAGAATTAAAAACGCCTTTGTAACACGACACTGCATCGTTTCTGTTTATTGGAGTAGGTGGGAGGTGCTTTGGGGTCTGAACCCAGCTGCTTGGAGGTGAGGAGACTTGAGGCAATCCCAGCATCTTTCTGGGCCTCAGTTTCTTCATCTGTAAAATGGCATGACGATACCTGCAGTTGTGGATGGTTAGAAGGGATCTAACCCTTCTAGAAGGGGATGACAGGTGGCATCCCCCCCGACTCCTGTTTGCAGGAAGAAAAAGCTGTGACTTAGGAGACCTGCCAGTTTTCTTCAGCTTTGTATCGGTCTGGGACTTTATCAAGGTGGCAGACTTTAGACCCAGATGTTTTCGGTTCAGTTAACTCGTCCTTGAGCACTTGTCCTGTGCTACACGAGCTGGCCACCAAGGCAGCCGGCTGGGGACTTGGCTTCTCTGTCATTCCTTGGGGCTGCTGGGTCCAAATCGTTTCGCTCAGTGGTTTTCAAATGGAGGTGATACTGCTCCCCAGGGGGTATTTGGCAGCTTCTGGAGACTTGTAGGATTGTCACTTCTTGGGGATTGCTACTGGCATCTAGTGGGCAGAGACCAGGGATGCTGCTGAACACCTTCCAATACGGAAGACAGACCCCACAACAAACAGTAATCCAGCCCAAGGTGTCAGTGGTGCCGAGGTTGAGAAACCCTGGTTGAATGTCTGAGGGGTGTGTGTGTGTGTGTGTGTATGTGTTTGTGTTTGTGTTTCCTGTTCTGTGTTTGGTAAAGGAAACTTACACGTGCTGCCCCAATGATCACTGTGGCGAATGCTCATCTGTGTCCCGGTCCTGGTGTTGGTGGATGGGAATGTCAAGATTTAAGTAGGCCCATGAATAGCCTTTGGACCCAATAGGAAAAAGAACTTAATTTTATTTATTTAGAGGTTCTGTCAAATTGTTTCCACTTATGTTTTGAGAGTTTCTCTTCCAAAAAAAAAAAAAAAAAATACCATAAGCCACAAAAGGAAATAAAAATCACATTATCCCTCCACTTTTTCTTGGAAGGGGTCGCATTGAAGAACTCAGAATTCTTCACGTCTTCAGATGTAACTGCTTTCAGCAATTTGATGTGTCTATAAATTTTGCTTTTCTTATGCATATTATTTCATATGTATGAGAATTATATTTTTGTGTGTGTGAATATATTCTTTTACATATGATTATGTAATATATTCATATGTGTATATGTATGAATAAGTGCAGAAAAATTGATTTCGGAATCTCTAACCATCAGAGACTTATGTAATAACCAGAGGCAGCCCTGATTATGTATATGGGCAAGCATTTGCGAACAGTGTCTCCTTTGTGTAGCACACAAAACAAGCTTTTCTTTAACATTGGACGGGCAAGTAGGCCTTCTCCAATAAGGGCCTCTCTCTATCCCTCCCACCTTTGAGCAAACATTATTTATTGTGGCTGATGTGTGATCAGGTCTTGATTTGGGGCTTCCTTTTGATGCACTGTCTTTGTGGGATCTCACCCACGTGCCCCTAGAGACCCTTCAACTGCCAGCAGCTTTGTCTGTCAACCACCCATGTGGTGCCAGCAGCATCTGCTTTGTGGTGAGCTGTCCCCAGAGCCCCAGCATGGCCTGAGGATGGTCTCCACGATTGGACTTGGATGTCTCCTGGAGCCACTTTTGGGCTCAGAAATAATGGCTGTGCTCTGTTCTGCCCCTCCCACCCCCACCCCCTTTCCCAGCCTGAAGCATTTGTAGCTTTGTTTCCAGTTGACTTTACCAAATGTTTTATGGACAAGCGGGGGGGGGGGGGGGGGGAATCTCGTCTAAGGTAACCTACTTTGTGCCAGCCACTCAGCTCAGTCATTGTTCCTTCTCCAACCCTTTGAGGCCAGGAGATGGGATTCTCGTTGAACAGGTGAGGAAACTGATTGTGGCTTCTGTTAGGGAACTTGTCTGAGGTTCCCCAGGCAGCAAGTCAAGTGTCAATGCCAGGATTTGACTCAAGTTCCTAGACCCCCTGTGGCGGTAGACCACCACTCTTAGATGGCTCTGGGCTTGATGGTGGCAGCTGCAGCCGGAGTCTCTGTGTACCCCCATAGGCCACAGGGGCCCGGGACACGTGCCTTCTGGGTGGGGGACGCAGGAATGGGCCCGACCAGAGACACCTCAGGTGTCCTTGGCTGAAAGAATGAAGCGAAGCCTGGAATTGGTAAAATTCTTCACAGTTTGAAGAAACTGAGTCAGAGAGAGGGGAAATTGATTGCCCAAGAACAATCAGTTAGTTGGGACTTCATGAATGGGGAGAGACTTCTGGGGTCCCTCCCATGAGAGCATGGGGAGTGCCAGGGCCCGGGGAATGCTCTGGGGTGGGGTGCTGTTAGGGTGGGAGTCCAGTGGGAGCCTCTGTGGTGGGAAAGTCGGGGGAGTCGTGGAGGGGAGGAGGGAGGATACACCAGCCGGTGTCCTGGGCCGCCCAGACTTCAGATGAACCCCCGCGGTGTCGTAGGGAACCGCGAGGATGCTGCGGGTGAGTGCAGAATGAGAGTTTAAACTGATTCATTAGCCGGTCTTCCCCTCAGAGAATGTGTGCAGTGTGGGCAGTGGTCCTTCATAGTCCTTTGAGACCGAGAGACTCCTGGGGTCCAGATATGTCACAAATCAGAGATTGGATAGGAAGACTTAGCAGAGGATTTCTTGTCTGGAGTTGGGATGGCCTCTTTCTTCTCCCAGCCGTGACTCACCATGTTTTCAGGCAATTAACATTGCCTTCCCCACACACTGACTGGACGTGGGCTTCTGGGCGTGGGTCTTGCACAACTCCGTTTTCAAACCCTCTTTTTGATCCCTGGCCATGTCTTCCTGTGTAAACCTCCATCCATAGTCATGGCAGTTCAGGGGAATGGGGGCCTTTGTTTTATGATGCTGCTCAGACGCTAGGCACATTACCTGGCACCTAGCACGTATTGGGCCAAACATGAATGAATGAAAGAATGAACGAATGAATGAATGCTAAGTGCTTAAGGCAGTCTAGACTGCCAAGCCGTTGGAGCGTTTTGATGGCGCATTGTGCGTGTGTGAGCGGTAGGACTGTTCTGTCCAGTTAGCTTGTCTCAGGTTTTGCCGGGAGGAAGGTTGGTTCTCGGGAGCGGGGGGAGGGGGAGTCTGAGGTCTGTCTCTGGCACCAGCTGGCAGGGTCACTGTGGAGGAGGCTCTGCAGCTCAGTAGGCTGTAATTGAGCTGGAACTGCCTGAATTCTAAGTTGTTTGCTACTCTGAGGTTCATGGTTGGCCCCCCCCCCCCCTCAGGCTTCTGGAATGCTCCCACCCCCTGATGACCCTCCAGCACAGAGCAGTGGTTCCTAAAGTGCCCTGAACTGCTTGGCCAAAGGCGTTTTTGTGGTTCTCCCTCTCCCTCCCTCGGCCAGGTGGCCGCCCCGTTTTGCCGGAGGGTTTGAGATTGAGTGGCTACTTTTTGCACCGAGCGGTGAGGATTGCTCCCAAGAGGTGGTCTGCGAAGGGGATGGGGGGGAAGCAGGAGGAAGTCAGTCCCCACGTGTTTGTCCTTGTTGCCATCTGGAACGCTTGAAGAAAAGGAAAAACCACTCCTGGTGGTTTGGGCAAAGAATTTAGTTGGCGGATCTGGTGGTTCCCCCTCTGTCACGCTTGTTTTGACCAGAGTCGGGCCCAGGTGTCATTGTCCGAAGGTGGAGCACAGTGGTTATATGTGTTGAGAAATAGAAATCAGGACGGTACAGGGGAGCCACAGAGGTAGGGAAAGAAGGGGGCCAGTAGGGACCCTGCGGGGAGGGTGCTGGGTGGGGGCGGCGGGGAGGAAACAGCTCTGCTGGTGTCCTGGAGAAAGCACTTGTTAGATTTGGAGACAGTGAAGATAAATTTGGCCCTAAGGGCCTCCGGTTCCTCTCCGAGACTTTTCCTGTAAAATGTAAAATGCAGCTCCGGAGATGTAGCAAATTGGAAAACGGCGCATTCTGTCCATAATGAAAGCCGCCCCACGAGAATTTCTCTATTTTATCCCTTTAGCCAAATTTCTGTTTCTAAAAGGGAAAAGGGACCAGACATAGGCTTGTTTGTTTTCTTGGTTGAAAACTCGGTTTTTGTATTTCAAGCCCATTCTCCCGGGTGAGAACAAGCAAAGCGAAGCCCGAGGTTGGTTCACCGCGGTGTTCCGCGCGCCCGGGCCCTCCCACGTGGGCCAGCCAGGCAACGGGGCGCTGGCGATCCTGCTTTTTTCTTTTTTCTCTGCCCCCCCCCACCCCCCACTCATCTTTACTTCTCGGCAAAGAACTTAAAGTGCACAGACCTCAGGTACCCAGCTGTCTGATTTTTCTGTGTCTGCGCCTGTGTAACCACGACCCAGGTCAAGATGAAGGACGTTTTCCAGTGTCCCGGAGGCTCTGCTGTGTCCCTTCCCAGGGAAAACCGCTTCTGATTTCTCGAGCCACGGCTTAGCTTCTCTCTGTGAACTTCATATACGTTGAATTATCATTGGTATTTTAATCTTAGTTTCATACCCCTCCCCCACCCAACACCATTCTGTTAGACTCTTCGGATGTTTCTTGGAAGCATGCATCTCGAGTCTCCTGTGTGTCCAAGAATTGTAGCTGGAAGAGCCTGGGACGCACACGTCCCCAGCTGCTGGGGGCCCTGAGGGGCCAGCCCGTGTCCACCCTTCGGCCCTTGTCAGTGTCTCCACTCCCTTCTCCCCACCTCCACGCTGGTCCTTGTGCCTGCTGTCCCCGCGGTCTGTCCCCCACAACCATGGGGGGGTGGTGGGGACACCTACCGTGGCCGCTGCATGTTACACCCTCTTAAGACTCCATTCCTGCCCCCGCAGCATTGGCATCTCCGTTTGTAATTGTCATTGCCCGGTGTGATTATTTGATTAACGTGTGCTTTCCCTTCAGAGGGAGAACAGGGCAGCGTCCGTACGCAGTGCAGGCCCAGGTCAAGTGTGTTGGATAAGGGGGTATGCCATAAAGGAGAAGGACTCACGGAGCAGCGTTTGGTTCTTTTGGGTGTGTGTGTGTTGGGGGGGGGGGTTGGGTACGATGCCTGCCAAGGCAGTCTTGTTCTTGGGGGTTCTGTGGGTGTTTGCAGGTAGGAGATGTCTCACGCACGGGAGCTGTCATTGTCCCTGGTGTCTGTGTCACAAGTGACCTCATTGCACGTTCAGCCTCATTCCTGCACCCCTGCCCGCCCCAGGCCTCTCTGGAGCAGGCTCCCTCTCCTGCTAGCTCTCTTGGCCGGGATTTTAACATATATCACAGGCTGGTAGGCTAAGAGCTGGGGACTTCCCCTCACCACACTCAAAGCCTTTGATCTTTTGCTTTGGAGGTAACATCAAAAGGAAGGCTGAGGAAGACAGCCAGGCTGTGAAGTTCAACGTTCAAGTTAATAGCTTGACTGAAGGTTGTGCTGCGTCCTCGCAGCATCACTGAGGCTGAAGTAAACACAGTGATTCTGCCACATTTTCCTGGAAATGGAACCTAACGGTGGAAAAGGGATTCATTTGCATGTGGAATGAAGTCAGGCTGGAGCCAGGGTTTCTTTCCCCGCGTTACCCCTTCCTTCAGAAGTGTGGCAACCCCGGGGGAGAAGTGTGGAGAGGGGAGGTGAAGCCCAGAGGGGAGGGGAGGACCGGGGAGGGTCGGTAACCCCACGCGGCCGGCACCCCAGAAGTTATCCTCGCCCTCGTTCAGGGGCTTGCCGTCTGCCTGGCTGTCGCAGGGCATCTCTGGACCGCGTGCCGTTCCCGATTTAGCTGGGTGTTCCCGAATTCTGGTGGAGTTTGCGGAAGGCTGGCCGGCAGGCAGCTTGGCGGGGTTCGGGAAGTCGTCTGCAGCACAAACACCAGCAGTGAGGGAGTGGCAGGCCCGAGAGCTGGAAAGTGAGTCCCCCCGGAAGCAAAAGTGAAAGCGACCCACCGGTCTCCTCTGCGTGGTCTCTTTGCTCAGCTTTGCGGACGCTTGCTTGGTTGTTGTTTTCTTTAAAGGTTTCATGGACCCTTCCTTCTTTAGATTTTCATCCAGAGCTTTGTTGGAGTGGTTTTCCAGCCCATTCCAGCCTCAGCACCCTTGGTGGATGATTCATTCCTGGGGATGGATGGTTTTGCTTTCTTAGGCTGCTCACTTCCCCACACTTGCCTTGGGTGCTTTTCCCGGTCACCCTCCAGCGTCACCAGCTGCCACTCCCCTCAGTCGCCTGTCTCCCCCTCACCTGTCGCTCCCCACAGGGCACTGCGGCCTCGCCTTTCAGCCGGGTCTTGCGACCCTGATGACGTCAGTACCGTGCAGCCGGAATCCCCGTTGGGTTTCTCAAGCTTTTCCTCCCCAGGCCTCCGTCATGATCTCTGGCATAACTGTATGCTACCTGCACTGTTACTTATTTGATGCAAACACCCGATTCACTTTTTTAAACTCAGCCTCACCGTAAGCCTTAACATCTGTGAAATTCTAAGTTTGACGTGCTAGTTATTTTTTCCTAATACACACTGATATCCTGTAACTCCTCAGGTAACACCTTGTACCACCTGAAATCGTGCTCTGGAGCCCCACCGTTCAGGAAACACTGCTGTAAAAGAGCGGTTTCCCATGCTGTTTCCTCCTGGGTGGCTGGCAGGTTTGGGCATCCGATGACGGCTTTTTTTCTTGTTCCTCTTCCCCCTCCTGGGGCCAGCTGAGCCCTGCTCAGCTCACGAGTGGATTCAAAGTTCTGTGCACGGACTGGTGGTAGGCTTCTAGAAATCAGTTTCCTGGTGACTAGAATCCATCCTGGATCGGACGGGTCCCTCCTTCATCACTTTTCATGCTGCCCTTTCAATCTGGGTATGTTTCTCCAAGGCCTCCTGAGTTTTCAGGTCGCCATCTTTCAAGGTGGGTGCCGAACCTGGCCTGGGGCAGCATGCGACCTGCTCGGGTTGTTAACCCTCTGAAAGGCCTTGGTAAATCCCTGCCACCTCTTGATCAGAATTGTTGGCATTGAGTCCCCCGGGTTCTAGGCTTTCAGCTCTTGAGACTTTGAGCTGCATTCATTATACATGTCCATTTGGTGCCTTGTTGAAAGGTATCTCCCACCACTGATGGACCTGGGCTTCTGGAAATTCCTCAGAAGATGTAAGATGCCAGGCTCCAGGGAGAGGTCTTCAAAGCTTTAGGGACACATCCCAGGGTGTTGGGGCAATGCTGCTCTACGAGAATGTTCCTGCTTGCCCTCATCCCTTGAGCTGGATGCGCAGACCGGCTTCCCTGAAATGGGTGTTTTTCGCCTGTGCTTAAAGCTATAAAGGGCCATTGTCAAGTTTGCTGAGCTTCTCAATTCCTGTTCCTTGGAGGCTGGTGAATTGAAGCTAGTGTTCCTGGACAGAGCCTTTCATACATTGAAGAAAACCTGTAGAGTCTCCTGGGGGACAGGCAAGGGGAGAGATGAAAGGGTTTCTGCAGACCTGCTCAGTAGCATGGACTGTTCTTTTAGGTAATTAAGGGAGACCATAAAAGATGAGCACACACGTCCATTTACCTTTCACTTGGGGGTCTTAAATCTTTGCTTGGTCTCCTTTAACTGTGTACCTGTATGTCACCCCTGAATCTCTGGGGACCCCGTTTTCGTTGTTCCCCTGTCCGGTCTGCAGGAATGTACCATTGGGGATTGAAGAATGGGAGTTGGTGATGTTTGGGAACTTCTGAGATGTCTTTTTTTTTTTTTTTTTTTAATGTTTATTTATTTTTGAGAGAGCGAGAGAATGAACAGGAGAGGGGCAGAGGATCTGAAGTGGGCTCTGTGCTGACAGCTCAAACCCACAGCCGTGAGATTATGACCTGAGCCGAAGTCGGATGCTCAACCTACTGAGCCACCCAGGCGCCCCAGCTTTGACTTTTCTTACGGAGTCCTGCAGAAGCTCGCTTTTGCGTTTGCAGCAGGGTGGGGCAGCCAGGTGAGGGGACACGAGAGCAGGTGCAGAGGGGTGCGTGTCTGAATCATTTTTTGCGACGACAGCTCCTACTCATGGATGTCTCCTACCTGTCATGGATTACGACAGTGGTTCCCCAAATGTGCTGCACAGCTGAATCACCTGGAGAGCTTTAAAAAAAATCCCAGATCCCACTGTGGGGGAGGAGCCAGCCCTCAGTAATTGTAAGGACTCCTGCGGGATCCCAAGGTGTGGGAGCCACTGTATTAAGACAATGGGACTTGCTTCCTTTGTATTCTGAGTCACTTACGCTAATCATTCAAGCAGTTTACAGACTTCATCTCATTAATCCTCAGGAGGTTAAGGAGGAAGGTGTGGCCTCCCCATTTTACCGGCAAGACTGCTGGACCTCAGAGAGAGGTATAGTTGAGCACCTTGACGAAGGTCATTCATTTAAGTTAGTTTGTGGCGGAAGGAGGCTTTGAGTCCTAGGCGTGCCTGTCTCCAGAATCCTGTCATTGCCCTGGCATTAGTCCTTATGCTGTGGAGAGCCAGCTTGGGTTGGAGTTTGCTTAATGGTTAAGGGTATGGTTGGGGGGGTGCGGTCGGGGGGAGGATTGTCCCTGGTGGGCTGGAAAAAAATTGGCATCTGAATGCTTAAGCTGTGGCGTGTGGACAGTAATTTTCTTACCTAGAGATTAGGGAAGGGGAGGGCTTCCCTGGGTGGAGCAGAAGCATGGAGTCATGGACTTTTCCGGAAGGCAGGGTGACTGGCGTAATGCATGCAAAGGGAAGCGAGGGTTCTGGTGGTGGATGGTTTTGAAGCTGGATTCTCCCGTGAGGGGGCCTTGAATGCCACGTGCGAAGGAGACCTCAGATTCTGATGGGCGCGGGAACCTTTGGAGCTCTGTTAAAATGCGGATTCTGCTACAGTAGGCACAGGGCGGGGCCCAAGAGCTGCATTCTCCCGAGCTCCTAGAGGTTGCCACTGTTGCTACGCCCCGAGGATCAGGCTTGTTGGCAGTGGTTCCCGAACTTTGCTGCCCTGCAGAATCACCTGGGAAGCTTGTAAAATTCTAGGGTTCAGTTCGCAGTCCATTTCGGTTAGGTCAGAATGTCTGAGGGGTGGGGAGCCTGGCATCAGTACCTTTGGAGGATACCCAGTTGACTCCAGCGTGCAGAACGGTGGGGAAGCCCTGCTCTGAGACTGGATGGTGCCTGCTGGATTCGAATCAGGCGACTGACCGCTCCATTCACAGAACGTAGGAGCCAGATTGGAGCAGAGTTGTCAACCGTCACAACTTGTCTTCTTACTTTATGAATGAACGCTGCAGCATTTGTCCAGGGCCCGCAGCAGGCCAGGCACCGCGGTTGGGGCTAGGGCTCTGGCAGTGTGTCCCTGTGATGGGGGTGTGAACCAGCACGAAGGTGTGAGCAGGGCAGGCAGGGTTCTAAGAGCAGAAGCATTTTAGGAAGGAGCATACCCCTGGGCCTTTGAATCCTAGGTAATTTGATCAGGACTCGAAACCAAAATTTCCTATTTTCTTTATGATGAACGGGTTTGTGGGGCATTGGGTAATGAGCTAGCAGAGGGACAATTACCTTGCAGCATCTACGTCCTTTAGAAGCCTTGTCGTCTCTATGCAAGCACCTGCCTGGCTAACTTCTTCTTTTCTTGCAAGCTTCCTTGAGAATCTCATCCAGCGGATATTTCTTTGCTTATTTTGGGGTTGCTTGCACTGTTTGAAGGTACCAAAACATTTCTTAAAAATAACACGCCTCTGCAATGCACAGTTTTCATTAATTTGGATTGATTTGTGAGAACCAGGAGATGCTGACTGAGGCTTTCCGTGCACATTCAGCTCTCTCCGTAACCCCTAAGTGTGTTGCGGAAACTTGATGTGGTTGCAAAAACCAGTAGAGTTTGCATGTTAGAACAGGGGTGCCTGCACCTAGGGAGTTGCTCCTTGAAGAGCCTGGCCTCTTCCTAGTGGGGGTGGTTTAACAAGGGTATGTGTTAGTATCTAAGTTAGCATTCAGCAGAAACGCTGGTGGTTAAAATCCTGAAATACGCCCATGCTCCGCATGCCTGCCCAAGTCTTCATGATCCATCCAGTAACTATAAAGAGCAGAGTAGGGGACTTCAGGACCCTGGTGGGTCCCTTGGGAGGGCCATCTGCTGGTAGTCATCTATTTTGAATATCACTCTGCTGGAACGTGATCAAGACTGTCTGGTGGTTGTTTTGTGAGGCTTAATTTCAAGGCCCAGGGATGCTTCTGGAATGGAAGTACATGCTTGGCAAAACCTGGAGCTTTCTCTGTTGATTATGTCAGTGCATGAATTCAGGGAGCCCCGTTCTAAGCCTTCATCCTGAAATGGGTAGATTTCACGCGAGGATCAGAGTCTCTTGTTTGGCCTCGACCTTTCTACTTTATGCCAGTTATTAACAGCGCTTTCCTTTATTCTTACAAGCGCCCTGGCTTGGGTGATGCATTATATGGTCACCCCTAGTTGTTATCAAAGACTGGCTGTAGCTAGTAACTTCCGCATTACTTTGAGGAAGCCACAGAGTTGGGATTCGAGCCAGAGAAAGCTGCAAGGTGGCTTCTGCCCCTTACCTCACCCCTGCCTCCCCTCTGCCTCCCCTCTGCCATCTTGTGGGGGTGGGGGGGGGGAGCATCCTCCTGGGGAGAGTTTTGAATCCTTGGACGGTAGAAATCCTGAAATGCTGGGAAGTGCAGGACTGCTTCCATTTCTTTCCTCTGCCATCTCTGCAGGTTTCTGGAGGAATAATTAGTTAATGTTTGCAGAGCACTTTGAAATTCTCAGATGAAAGGCACCAGAGAAGCACAAAGTATTATTATTTATTATTAGTCTGAACCAGAATGGGCAGCACATTTTGCCTTGTGCCAGGCCATTCCTCTGCTGCTCTTTTTCTGCCTGATTGGCTTTCTGTATATATGTTTAAAAAACAAAACAAAACAAAGGAAGGTGTGTGGGGATTGTCTGCCTAAGACTGCGGACAGGTGATGTGAAAGAAACCGCATCCGTGGTCCCAGAGCAGAGGTCTCTTAATCCTGGTGTGCTTGAGGCTGCCGTGCCTGTGGGGTCCGGGGGGGGGGGGGGGAGGGAGGGGGGGAGGGGGGATTC
>NW_024412404.1:50465093-50501208 GCF_014898765.1 Herpailurus yagouaroundi
TTTTTACTTTAAATTTCGCTTGATTTAATGATATTAATGCCAAGGAATCCACTTCCTGGGGATTCAGATGTTCTAACGGCAAGAGAGTAGGGATTGAGAATGATCTTTTGCTATGGTGGAATGTTCCAGTATGATTCATGTAGGCCTCGAGTGTATGTGTGTCAATATTTCATTTCTTTATAAGGCTTTGGCATGCCAAGGCAGATACCCCGTAGCTGCAAGCAGAGCAAGGAGCCCCAAGGGGGAGCTCTCTGGCGCTTTCCACTTTCTTCACCCTGGTGTTCTTAGACTGGAATTGAATTCATCAGCTGCCAGGGGCTTACTTTATTTGCTGTGGGGAAAGAGGTCTGGAGAGGGAGGAAAGGAAAAATCACTGGCCCAGTCCGTTTTGAAATGGAAGATTTGGTTTATCTTCTGCTTATCGGCAGAATGATTTGGCCTCCTCCCCAAACCCTCAGTTAATCAGAAATGGTTGTACCCTTGATAAATACCGCTACCACCCCGATTGTGACATCCTGTGACACAGGCGCCAGGGTGAGCCCCCCACCCCCACCCCCCGCAGCCTCTGCTTCCTGGTGTTGTATAAACTCAGCCGTGTCTCTTTTGCCCTGAGGCTCAGAAACCCGGCGGACTGACCACTTCTTGAGGCTTACCTCCAGTTTGCAAAGAGCCCCTGGCTAGCAGAGCTGGGGATTTTTGTACCAGCAACTTCGTCTCCCCTCCCCCACCGCAACGTATTCCCTTCCACCCCCGGTCTTCTGTTAACGTGGAACAGCCAGTAATACTCAAATCCTAGTTTGCGACGAAGCCAAAAATGGATGTATGTCTACTGTACCTGAACAGTTTCTTATAGGAACCCTGGATTTCGTTTATAAGCCTTTCCTAAATCATGAGGGATTTGAGTCCCGCAGAGCAGTACTATCTGGGGCAGGGCCTGAGACTTTTCTGAATGATTTCCTCCATGAGCCAGGCGCGCCTGCTCCAATGAAGGGTCCTGTGCGATGGGTGGAAGTAGGTATTATCCCATTTGACTCATGAGGGAGCAGAGAAATTACCCAGTGATGGAGCAGGAGCTAAGCACCCTGTGTTCCTCATTCCTCCTCGGGTGTACTTTTCAGCTGCGCACACAGTCTCCTTTGCAGGCTGGGCTGATGTGACCGGGACACCTTTAAATGGAAATTCTCGGGGGAACTCTACGCCCCTTGGCTGGAGCCTGACTGGGAAGGAGGAGGGGCAGAGGGCTCTTCTGGGTGTTGCCCTTTGCAGTTGAGCTGAAGGGAAGGCTGGCCACCTACGGACACCCTCCGTGGTCAGTGTGGACTTTCTCCCTTCTACCCAATGGTCTGTTGCTTGGACGGCATGCACCTTGCAGAATCAACTAGACAAAGCATAGTCATTGGGGGGAATCCAAGCATTCCTGTGCTGGTTACCTTATTTCTCAGAAAAAAGACCAAAGAAACATTTTTTTTTTTTTTAATTGAATGGTCCTCCTATTCATTGCCTTCCTTAATTTTTACTGGGGCTTTGCAAATGGAATTATGTTTATATTCATTTTACAGATGAGCAGACTGAGTTCCAGGGAAGGGCCCGTGTAGATCTTTGCTCTTGAAAATCCATCTTCTTGGGGCGCCTGGGTGGCGCAGTCGGTTAAGCGTCCGACTTCAGCCAGGTCACGATCTCGCGGTCCGTGAGTTCGAGCCCCGCGTCGGGCTCTGGGCTGATGGCTCAGAGCCTGGAGCCTGTTTCCGATTCTGTGTCTCCCTCTCTCTCTGCCCCTCCCCCGTTCATGCTCTGTCTCTCTCTGTCCCAAAAATAAATAAACGTTGAAAAAAAAAATTAAAAAAAAAAAAAAAAAGAAAATCCATCTTCTTTGCAAAGCAAGAAATTTAGTGTGTTGAAGAGGGCTGGAGAGAGCTGAGTAAGATGACGTTTGGGTCAACAATGCATAATTAGGGAGGGTGCCCAGTGCTGGGTGATAGAGCAACTACTGGCCGCTAAAAGACATTGAGAAATGTAATTCCTTCCGCTGATGTTCATCCCTCCCCGCTGAAGAAGCAGGTACATTTATATCATCAGTGGTGGTGGAGATTACAGAACTGTGGAAGTGTTGGATCAGAGCCTGGCCTGTAGTAAGTAGGTGCTCAATAAACATTAACCTTTTCAGACGTGGGAGGAGACTAAATGGTCTCTCTGGGGTGTATTACCCTGTTGTTCTCTTTGTGCTTTAGGCTTGAGAGTGCTGGAATGGGTAGTGAAGTGTCATCTCAGACCCTTGACATGTTAGTAGTGGGGACGGGTGGAAGGCTGCTGGCCAGAGACTCGGCCACCCCTGCACGCTTCGTCCTGAGTCCCTCGTTAGTACCTTGCTAGGGTGGACGGCCAGGCATCTGTTTTTCTTCAGTGTAACTTCCTGTGCGCCAGGCGTCTGCCTGCTGCAGTGCTAGGAGCTGGAGGGGAGCAGAACGTGACCTTGGGAGGCAGTTGTGAGAACCAGGAAGTAGAGTAAAGTCGTTATGGGTGCGATGGTGGAAATCTGAACCGCGTCTAGATGGGCCACAGGAGTGACCAGATGGGCCACAGGAGTGCGTTTCTGGGGCCAGCGGGAAAGAGCACTTGAAATCCCAACAATCCTAGAATGCGCTCCTCGTGCGACTGAATCGCCTTTGAAGAGGTCCTCACGAGGGACAGGAGGAAACCAACCTAATTGAGTTTCTACAACCAAATTCAAATGTCACCATGGCCTTTTTCATGTTATACATGGTTATACATAATTTTATAGTTATAGCTATTTGGTAGTTTGCTGGCAAATATATTTTCTTTAAAAGTTTCACTTTAAGATTAAAATAACGTGTTGGGAAAAAAAAAAAACCCATAATAATGAGTTAGAAAGTATAAAGCAGCAAGAAAGAATTGTTTGTAATCCCATCACCTAGAGGAAAGCATTGCTAAAAAGGTGGTTGATTTTTTTTTCTTCTTCTTTTTAAAGTGGTAAACAGACGAGCAGTTTTGGATATATTGACTTTTCAGGTGTGCATGTGGTCACATGGGCAGCCCACATTTTTTCATGTGGATTTCAGCCAGGTTTGACACCTGCCCCTTAGCGAAAAGCAAACTACTGCCTCATTTGTCTGCCAGATTAACTGTGGATGGCATCGAGGGAGGCGGATTTTCCTGATGTTAAAGACTTGACAACCCCAACCGCTCGGTTGGCTTCTTTGCTGTGACTTTTGAGCTCGCGGTGGGCTGCCTTACCTGTGCCCTTCCTTAAAACAAAGGTGAGTGGGTGGATGCCTCTTAAAATTTGGGGAAGTGCTATGGCCCTAGGGTAAGCTTTTGAGAAGTTAGTATGTGTATTGTGCTGTTGCAACGAATGGATCTTCTGGGCCTGAAGATAATGAGGTCAGTGAGGGCAGAGATGTTGCCTTACCACTCACCGGAGGGTCGCTGGGATCCTGAACGTGCCTGGCCTATTCTAGGGGCCTGGGAATGCCTCTTTGATTGACCTGGGGCTTGGGAGACAGATGCGGTGGCCACCATGCCGATGGAGAGCCGGCCGAGAACTTGGTGAGGCACCAATCGGGGGAGCGCAGAACCACCTCCCTGGCCCTCACCGCCTTCCCCGGTGTGGATCCAGCCTCTACCTAGTGCTGTGTGCTTCTCTTTCCTGCCTGGAAATGCAAGCATCCTGCACAGCCCAGTGCCCCCTCCCCTCCCCCTCCCCCTCCCCCATCAGCTACCCTCCAGGGCCAGAAGACCCAGTTGCCTCTGCCTGGTAGGAGTATGCTTTGCCGAGACCGTGCAAATACCAAGTTCCTAGTGGCAGTGAGGCAATTGGATGTAGAGGCAGGGTGCATCCCTGGAATAATAATAACAACGTGTTTTTTTATGTTTCATATTATATTTTATAGTCGAAGTGCTTTTCAGAGACCTCACTATTATCTTTATTTTATAGATGTATTAACTAGGGCTGGTTTTGGGAGATGGGAGGGGTATGGGGGGGGGGTAGAGGGAGGGCAACTGATGTCGAATGAATCCCAAAGCTGCGCCAGAAGCTGCCAAGTAGTTAGATATTGTTTCAGTGGAATTCTTGCATCCACCCTATGAGGTGCAGTGAAGGGGAATTGTTTTACAATAGCCAGAGGTCAGGGAGCAGAAATCTCTGCCCACTGTCACCCAGCAAGTGGGGTGAGGGCTGGGAATTTTCACCCAGGTCACCTGACTCCCAGGCTCTGTGATCTGTCTCTTCTGCCTAGTACCCAGCATAATGCCCGGCAAAGCGCCGCATCAATAAATATTTGTTGAAGGTTAAACGAGGCTTAAAGAGACCATTCATGCTTGGCACAGGGGCACAGAGAGACAGACATGTTTCCTGGCCTCATAACCTTCACTTCCAAATCCTGTGACCTCTGGGCTGCTTGCCTGAGCTCTCCCAGCTCAGTTTCCTGAGACTTCATCTGAAGAATGGGTAAAGGACTTAACAGAGGGCATTTCCTGTAGGAAGATCTCACGTGTTTACCTGGTTTCTCCTACTCACTGTTATCCTTTTTAACTCTCCAACCACACAGCTTCCCTTTTTATTTCCACCTCCTGGAATCTAAGTTTCTGATGACAGACTGTAGCGTTGAACACTGACAGAAGCATCCCCGGTCGCCAGTGTGGCGAACACGAACTTCATCGTAGGGACGACAGTGGTCCTAAGAGCTGGCATTTCTTGCACACTTACCCTATGCTAGAGGCTGTTCTTTTTTTTTTTTTTTTAATATTTTTTAATGTTTATTTATTTTTGAGACAGAGAGAGACAGAGCATGAACGGGGGAGGGTCAGAGAGAGGGAGACACAGAATCTGAAACAGGCTCCAGGCTCTGAGCTGTCAGCACAGAGCCCGACGTGGGGCTCGAACTCACGGACCGCGAGATCATGACCTGAGCTGAAGTCGGCCGCTTAACCGACTGAGCCACCCAGGCGCCCCTGCTAGAGGCTGTTCTAAGCCTCTGCCTGCGGTCATGATTCGGAAACAACTCTGATGGAAGAAGTGTTGTTCGTTTCCATTTCACGGAAGAAGAAACTGAAGCTCAGGGAAGTTAATAACCTGCCCGGGGGTGGTCTGGGGTTCAGACGCCAGATTTGGTCTGACTTCCTACTCTTTAAACCATAGTTGAAGCTTAACTCTCCATATGCGTTTGTTCTGGGCATCTCCATACCTCGTTTACAGCTGGTGCTTTTGCCTTCCTCATTCTCAGAGCACGTGGTCAGTGCAGGAGGAAATCCACACTGATCCTGGGTAGAACCACGGGGTGGAGATGGTCCCCAAACATAGTGCCAAGTGGCTGACCCTTGGTGTTCTGCCTGACAGTGGTAAACCAGGGGCACCAGGGAGTTCTCTGAATTTCCTTTTCCCAACTGTCTCCCCCCTTCTTGAGGCAATGTTTTTAACAGGCGAGGTTTTAAAATCTTAAAGAAAGAAGAAATCAAGACACGGCCTGGGAGAAGAATGACAGTGTCTTTTTGAGATTTTTTTTTTTTTCTTTTTCCTTTTTCCCTTTTCCTTTGTGCACTTGTAAAACCTCTTTGGGATGATGATCTCGTGTAGTTTTTTGGTAGCCTTTAAGCAGCTGCTGCTATGTTTAGCCTAACGCATCACAACCCCACGATTTGTGTGCCAGCTTGTGCCCTGTGTGTCGGCTTTTTGCAGAGCGTTCGGGCCAAGAATTGGAATTCTGGGGTTGCAGGCCTTTAAGACATGTTTTTGAGTTCGAGGGCCAGTTGGAGGGGAGAGGTGCAGTGGCTTGGAACAGCAGGCCTGCATCTAAGCCTTGGCATACCTAAGGGGAGACCAGACATACAAGGGAGACCAGCTGTAGTTACAGAAAAATCCCACTTCACCAGAAGGCTAGGGGTGAGTGCATTGAAGGGAGGGGTGAGGAAATGCAAGCCTGGTTAATTAGGAATGTTTGTGGTCGCTTTGCTTTACTTCAGGCTAAGTGTTTATTTCTCTTTCGGCATTGGATAATACGCATACCTGGGATTTCCTTTTTCTTGGGTGATTTAGAATCGTGCGGTATCTCAAGGAGTTTTATTCTGACGATGCTGATTATATTAATAGCAATGTAATAGCCAGCTAATAACGTAATAGCTAGCATTTACCAGGCACTTGCCATATGCCAGGCATGGTGCCAAGCATTGGATCCTTGGAAGAACTCTGGGAGGTGGGTATTAGTGTGTATTCCCATTTTACAGAAGAGAAAGCGCCAGTGCTCAGAGAGGTGATACTGTTTGCCTGAGCTCACCCTGCTTTGAAAGTGGTCAGCTCTGACAGTCTCTCTTCAAGGACCGAATTCTTTCGGCACATATTAAGCGCTCAGTAAATATTTTGGTGAATGAGTGGAATTTTGGAGCTGGGGTTTGAACCTGGGTCTGAGCTGCTTCCAGATGGGATCTAGAAACTTGGTCTGAATGCATGCAGCCCCCACGACTCCTCCTTTGCTGCTTTGGGCCCTCACAGTAGTAGATAGAACTAACCCAGCGGGGACTCAGTGGTCCAGAGGAAAAGGAGAAAGGGGACCCTGTGGAGGCAAGAGCGGGGCTTCTGGGGTATTTCCTGGGCACAGGGACATGAAAGGCGCAGCATGAACGATTTGCTGAATTAGCATTTTTCCTCTCTGATCACGGCAGCACGTGATTTGCTTTGTGCCCCTGCATCTGCAGAGTGAGAGGCCGGATTCTGGAAGGGCCTTTGGTTGGGATGACTGTGTGCTCACCTGTAACTTGGCGGGGACTGAGTGGGACTTCGTGCAGATGGCTTCCTTCATTCAGGTGTTTGGGAAAACCTCACACAGCTGGAGTTGAATTCTCTTTGCCAGGACACAAGAGAGGAAGGAGGGATATATTTAAAATAGCTGAATGCGCAATTCCTTACCTTCCCATTGACGTGTGGATGGTCCTGGCGGGTTGTGTCAGCTGGTCTGTTCATCAGACACCCAACTTGGGCAGTCTGTTAACTTAGGGCATTTGCATACTTCGTGCGTTTGCTTCCTTCTCTTCCCTTTCTACTCCCTGCGGTGAGATGGCTTGGTCCGTGACCATGAACCGCATCAGCCTTCTAGCTCCTACATCAAACCAGGTCTGGTTGGTGGTGCAGACACTACTAATGACTCCTGTGTATCCTGAGAGGGAGGTACCACTATCATCCCTAGGTTATTATCCTCACCTCGCAGTCAGGGGCAGGGCTGGATACCTAGAGAAGTGAAGCCATTTGTCCAGTGCCCCAGAAGCATGAAGCCACGGGTCCTGGACTTGAACCTAGGCATTCCAGGTCCTATGGCTGTGCTCTTAACCATTCTGCTGTACCACCCCAGTCTGAATTAGTGAGGTTTTAGCTTTATTTTTAACTAAGCTGTTTCTTCTAGAACCTTCTGTCTTCCAATTCCATGATGGGTAGATAACATGGTGACCTTTGTCCACAGGGGAGCACAGGAGCAGGATAGATATGTAGAGAGAGAGGTTAACTTAGTTTTCCCCCTCGACTACCTAGCCCTTTCCTGGGATCGAGTACTCTTTGACCTGAATCTTTCTGCCTGCTTGAAGTTCAGCCTACCTTCCGCATCTTTCTGCTGCTGTCAGAAGACAGAGACCTGAAATTCTGTCTCCCGGGTGCCTGGGAGTTCTAGGAGTGCAGATGTCCAGGTTCTGTGGTCAGGGCTGGTCGTGATTACAAATAAACCGAAGCCTGGGAAACTTCCTTGCTATTAATAGTGCAGACCTTCGGGGGAGGGGATAACCAAACTTGATGCTGTTGGAATTGATTTTCCCGTCCAGATGACATAGTAATGAGCTAAGCGGTTAGCTTCAGATCGGTACCGCCCTTTTCCAAGCCAGGTTCTTTAAAGACTAAAACCACAGAAGCAGAGAACAAGTTTGTTTGGGGAGGCCCGGTGGCCCCGGCGAGAGAGGGGAGGATGGCCCCGGGGGCGCGCACGTGGGAAAATTAAGGCTTTGCTCACTTCAGAATGAGTTGTAGCATCTAATTCAGTTTCTTCCACTGCTGTCCCCTCCACACCTCCCCCTTGTTTAAAACAGGAATTTGATTTCGTGTCTGGATTGTTGGTGGTATTTCTGTCTCCTCGGTGCCTTTGGGTTATTTCAGAAAGTTTCTCTCCCGGCCCGGAACGCGTCAGCAAGCGTGCTGTCAGCCGCTCTCCGCAGGGAGAAAAGTGTCGCGTAAAACAACCCTAAGATCCCTATCGCTTCAAATCACCCACGTGGGTTATAACATCCATTGTTCTGCCCTCTGCTTCTTGGCATATGCTGGTCACTGTATGTATACAATTAAAAACACAAAGCGGCCCTGTCTGTCTGAAGGGTCTGGAATATCCTGGGGTTTCAGAGGAGACTTTGGAAGTGGGCAGAACCGTGTTTCCTTGCCCAAGTGAGATTATTGTGCTCGAAATATCTCCTGGTAGTTTATTAAAGGAAACCGCAGGATGGGGTCAGAGGTAGTCTCTCCTGCCGGCAGTCTCCTATCTTGCGTCTTCTTTCTAGATCTTTCTCCCCATTCAGCCTGCCCCCAAATGGCATGCTGCCCTCGGGGGGTGGGGGGGGGTGGGATGGGAGGTGGGGGGGCAGGCCTGCTTCTCTGCCCCCGTGTGCTTTGGGAGCGTCACAGCTTCACCACGGCGCGTCCGCACTCGTCCCTCTGGGGCGTTAGGAAGGAATTTGGGGTGTGGAGCTCCGTGAGTGACTAGGATTAGGCCCGTCGAGTCTGCAGTCAGACGAGAAGTGTGTGGGCAAAGAGAACTATTGTGTGAGACTCCTCCGGACAGAAAGGCCGCCTTCATCTTTTACTGTGCCTAATGGACAATTGAGACATTCAGCTTATGTCTGAAAGGAAAGTGGGCCGGAATGGTCTAGCAGACCTCCCAGACGAAGGCTTGTAGGAGAAGCAAATACAGACAAGGATTACCAACAGGGGAAACAACTGGGGCAGAGTCCTGGGAGAGAATGTTTATTTCCTTGCTCTCTAGGAGGGATTTGGAAAGAGCCGTAATCCTGGGTTAGGAGTAATTTGTTACAGCAAGATGATACTTGAGTGGCAGGCCACTTCTGGCTGAGGCAGCAAGACTTGTGTGCAGGGGGGTCGGGGGCCTCCAGAAGGTCAGCCTCACTAAATCTTCGCCCTGGCTCGGGGGTTTGGGTCCTCCCCCAGCAAAATTAACCAGAGGCGCTGCCTGACCTTTTGGCTTCCTGAGGTTAGCATTACGAAGCATCTCCGCATGCCTGTCACAGCTAGCCTCGGACAATAAAAAGTTGGACAGGGAGGCCTTGCTGGAGCCACCGAGCATCGTTCGAGATGTGACAAGGGGAAACGCAAATAAGAGGGAGATCCGGCGCGGTTCACAATTTCAGTGGGAATTTGAGGACACGAGCCGAGGTCTGTCTTGCGTTTTGTTCCTAAGTGGACTGACTAAAGCACATGAATTGTGCTTTAGTTTTTGCCTGTTGACTGCCGAGACTCGCGTTGTCCTTTGTCGTTGTGGAAGAGGGGGGAGAAATACGACGGAATGGGAAGCAGAACCGAATCAGAAAGATCTCGGGTCTTGAGCGCTTCTGGCTGTGGAGAAAGGAAGGAATGTTTTAAAGTTCCTGATTCTGTGTCTGCTGCAGTCGTGCTGATTCATGTATTTAAAATAACTCTTCCAGGTCCCCAGGACCCTGTCACTTTCTGGCTTTGTGTTTCTCAAAGGTCACCTGATGGCTCTTTCTCTAACAATTTACGCGGTAGCTAACAAGGTAACATGTTACCCAACTGTTTTTGGCTTGTCACTCCGGGGTGCCCGTTGGAGGAAGAAATAACACATCTTAACTGTCCTGTCATTTACTCAGTGTTATCCTCTGGGGTTGAAAATATGGTGAGGACGCCAGTCAGAGTGGCCAAAATGAACAAATCAGGAGACTATAGATGCTGGAGAGGATGTGGAGAAACGGGAACTCTCTTGCACTGTTAGTGGGGATGCAAACTGGTGCAGCCGCTCTGGAAAACAGTGTGGAGGTTTCTCAAAAAATTAAAAATAGACCTACCCTATGACCCAGCTGTAGCACTGCTAGGAATTTACCCAAGGGATACAGGAGTGCTGATGTATAGGGGTACACGTACCCCAATGTTTGTAGCGGCACTCTCAACAATAGCCAAATGATGGAAAGAGCCCAAATGTCCATCAACTGATGAATGGATAAAGAAGCTGTGGTTTATATACACAATGGAGTACTATGTGGCAATGAGAAAGAATGAAATATGGCCTTTTGTAGCAACGTAGATGGAACCGGAGAGTGTCACGCTAAGTGAAATAAGCCATACGGAGAAAGACAGATACCATATGTTTTCACTCTTATGTGGATCTTGAGAAACTTAACAGACGACCATGGGGGAGGGGAAGGGGGAAAAAAAAAGGTTAGAGTGGGAGAGAGAGCCAAAGCATAAGAGACTCTTAAAAACTGAGAACAAACTGAGGGTTGATGGGGGGTGGGAGGGAGGGGAGGGCGGGTGATGGGTATTGAGGAGGGCACCTGTTGGGATGAGCACTGGGTGTTGTATGGAAACCAATTTGACAATAAATTTCATATATTGAAAAAATAAAAAAAGAAATACAAAAAAAAAAAAAGAAAGAAAGAAAATATGGCGAGGAAGTCATTTGGGAGGCTCTAAGCGAGTGGTTCCAGGCCCATGTTCTAGCTAGAGAAACTGAGGTGCAAAGCCATCCTGGCCTGCCTGAAGCCACAGGGTGATGGAGAATGGACGGACTACACAGGGTTCAGGTTTCTGACCTGTCGCGGTTCTGCTGACTCCAGCGCTCCTCTCTGTTTGGTTTGCCTTCAAACAGTCCTCACGCCCTTCCTTCCTTTCCCGCCTCCCTGGTCTCTTCCTCAGCGCATTTATCCCAGGGCGGGCTGTGTTCTTCCCAGCTTTCAGGCAGAATCAGCGGTCCTCTGCCTTTGGAATGGTCCTTTTCCAAGATCCCACACCAGCCAGTCACATTTGGAGATGGCTTGTTTCCCGGGGAGCTTTGGAGGGTCTGATTTTTCCTTGAAGAATAGGTGTGTTCACCTGTTTCGCAGTTCATTCTTGAGGCGTTATGGCATCGTGGGTGGAGTCTTTGCATACGTGACTGTGTGCTCTCCCCCGCCCTTGGGTCTTTGAAATGAATGCGATAACCATCAAGTGACTTGATGCATTTTTTTTTTTTTTTGTAATCCATTTTAACAATGAGATATAATTCACTTACCATTAAATCTACCCATTTAAAGTACACAGTTCGGCGGGCTTTAGTATATTCACAGTGGTGCGCAAACATGAACCGCGTCTGTTTCCAGAACATTTTCATCAGCCCCGAAGAAACTCCATGCCCACTAGCAATCACTCACTCCTCAATGCCTCCTTCCTCCCAGTCCCTGGCAACCACTAATTTAATATGTGTCTCTATGGATTTGCCTATTCTAGATGTTTCCTACAGGAGGAATCCTGCAACATGTGACCTTTCCTGTTGGCCTTCTTTAAGTTAGCGTAGTGCCGTTGCAAGTAATCGCTTGTTTTCATTGCCAAATAGTATTCCATCGTACGGCTCGACCACCACATACTTCTCCAGTCCTCGGCCGAGACTTGGTGTGCTCCATATTTGGTGAGCCCCCAGTGATGCCCACGCTTGCCATCCCATGTCTTTCGGCGTCTTTTTCTGGCCTGCAGGTGCCCGTGTGCACTTTGAGTTGCTTGTAGGCAAGCAGGTGGTAACCAGCACATCGCAATCAACCGGACTGGACTGAGCCTTTTGAAAGGAGCAGTCATAAGAAAACGTGGTGACAGGAAGTAGGCCGTCTTTGGCCTGTCTCTTCATGGTTCCTACAGTGGCATGTGAGCTTTCGTTATTTGTTAGTCACCCCCCGCCCCTGCCTCCCCCCAAGGAGGGGCCGTGGAGAAGGAGTTTAGGCTGCCCTGTGTGGGGGCTGAAGATGGGCAACATGTTTGAGCAAGACAGGAAGACAAGGGTTTCTGCTTCTAGGTTCTTCCAGTGGCTTCATGGCCTCTGACCTCAGGGACATGGGCCCTCAAGGGACGTGGACGCTTGTGGCACGGTGGACATTGGCTTGGGACCCACAGCCCTCTTTGGGGGAACTCAATCTCGAGGCTGCCCGAAGACTCTGACGTGGCTTGCCCTGGGCTGCTTTTGGTCATGACCGAGCAGGACGGTCTCTGAGGCTGATTTCCCACTGGCTCCCAGGGTCGGTGTGGGGGCTGCACCATTTCTTTTGTCCCCCTGCAGATGTTTTGCCCTCCCTCCCCACTGCTCCTTCTACTCCGTCTGATAGAAGGGATTGCGAGCCCTGGTCGGAAATCTACATTCCGGTTCAGAATCCCTCGTAACTGCATGGCTCAGTCACCTCATTTCTTTCTGCTTTTCTTCACTTTTAAAATGGGCTTGGACGGGCGCGCCTGGGTGGCTCCGTCGGTTAAGGGTCTGACTCTTGATCTCAGCTCAGGTTATAATCTCGTGGTTCGTGAGTTTGAGCCCCGCGTAGGGCTCTGTTCTGACAGCACAGAGCCTACTTGGAACTCTCTCTCCCCCCACCCTCTCTCTGTCCCTACTCCACTTGTGTTCTCTCTCTCTCAAAATAGAAATAAACTTAAAAAAAAAATTCAAAGCGGGTTTGGAGGGATCCGCTTTGACCACCTAAAGAGATGTAGTGACCATCAATGTAGGAGTTTAATAAAAGAGCTTTTGAGAAAGTGTGGTGGAATCTGTAAATATACACATGCTCTTTATTGGTACTGCCCTAGTGCTGATAGTTTATGCTAATTACTAGTCATCAGGGTCACATGATGAGTTGGGGAAAAAAACTTAAAGACCCCTGGGCCCACTCCCAGATAGTTGCATTTAGCAGGTCCAGAGTGGGTCAGGGGAGAAGTCTTGCTAGACAAACCAGCAAGGTTTGGAAGCGGTAGGACCACGTCACCGTCATGAATTAAATCTTTCTTTGTAATATTGCTCCTTCCTTGTGTTAGTCCCTGTACCATTGACCCGCTTATTGTCCCATTGACTGGGTCTTAGATGACTCTTCTAGGCCTTGGAATATCTAGTCCACGCTGGACACAGAACACGTGCTTTGCAAATGCTGCAGGAACACGTGAGTCAGAGGCGAATGGGACTTTTGAGAGAATTTTCCTCAGTTTCCTGCTACAGAGTTAGGCCCAGAGTGGGGAAGAGGTCGCCCGCCCAGTGAAGAACTAAAGTGATAGCCCAGATAGTGGCGGAAGTGGGCCTCGAAAGTGGATTTCTGGACTCTTTCTCAGTCTCGTGCTATCCCAGAAACACATAGCCTTGATTTTAAGAGTGACTTTTGCAGGATGATGGAAGGAAGTCCCAGGCCGCAGCCCCGCGGAGGGGAGGGGTGTGCATCTGGGTTTTGAAAGGAAGGGCTCAGCGCAGTTCCACCCAGCTGTGCTTCCATGAGCCGCTAGAGCATAGCCTCCCTGCAAAACCACCGACCTAGCAATTGCAAAAATATCTCAGGGACGGGAGTGTTGAATAGCTAGGGAGGTAAAGAATACAGGAAATGCCAAGTTGCGGTTTGGGGATTTTTTTGGTTTGTTTGTTATTTGCTTGTTTTGCTCAGTTTCCCCCTTACTACCAGTGGCCTCAGTAGCTCTGGTAGAAATGATTTTCTAGTAGCCTTGGAGGAAAATAATGTAACGTTTGCCCAGCGACCTGGGGGGAGAAGAGAGCTGATAGGTGCCGGAGAGGAGGGTTCATTCCTTTGAGGACCCTGTGTGACGTTCCCCTGAGATACTGATGCCTAGCCGTTGATAAGAAAACCGAAGAAGGTGGAGGGGAGTTCTCAGGCGAGTCGGGATGAAACAGAAACATGGTGGTCCAGAGCCTTGCGCACCAGAACACCAGCTGACCCAGGGAGCCCAGGTAAGCTGGGTCAGTGTTCTAACGGCCTTAGTTTCCTCCTTGGTAAAAGGTGAGTTGTAACTTTCTGCTTGTTTATTATATAGGGTTGTTGTGAATGTGGCTTTGAACTCTAAAGTGCTCCCTAAATGTGAAGCAATACCGTTAGGATCCTTTAGATTGTTATGATTAGGAAGAAAAACAGGTGAACTGCAAGGATGTCATTGAAAAATCCTGTAGCAACCAACTCATGGAGATAGAGGGCAGAGCTATTGAATTATTGTTTTACATGGGTGCCTTGATGCCCTTCCTCTCCCTCAGATTTCTTTTATGTTGGGAAATGGGATAGGGACTTTAGAGAAACATTTCTAAGTTCTTACAATGGTTGGTGTCATTAGAAAAAAAAAAAGTAAGAACTAAAGTCAATCTTAGCATCTTCTTTCATTTTCTTCTGTGGCTTTTTTCCTTCTCCAAGTTCAGAATGTACCCAGCCTTCTGAGGTCTTTGGTTTTCTTTCCCTTGGTAACTATAGTATATGCTCACTTATGCTATATCCCGACTAGGCACAATCACACATTCCTGAATTTTCTTTTTCTTTTTCTTTCAAAAAAATTTTTTTTAAAAATGTTTCTTTATTTCTGAGACGGAGAGAGACAAAGCATGAGTGGGGCAGGGGCAGAGAGAGAGGGAGACAGAGAATCTGAAGCACGCCTCAGGCTCTGAGCTGTCAGCACAGAGCCTGATGCGGGGCTTGAACTCACAAACTGTGAGATCATGACCTGAGCCGAAGTCGGACGCTCAACCGACTGAGCCACCCAAGCGCCCCTGAATTTTCTTTTTCTCTGCGGTTACACTTTATAGGCAAATAATGCCTCTTTATTTATTTATTTTTTTTTTATTTATTTTTATTTTTTTTTCAACGTTTATTTATTTTTGGGACAGAGAGAGACAGAGCATGAACGGGGGAGGGGCAGAGAGAGAGGGAGACACAGAATCGGAAACAGGCTCCAGGCTCTGAGCCATCAGCCCAGAGCCTGACACGGGGCTCGAACTCACGGACCGCGAGATCGTGACCTGGCTGAAGTCGGACGCTTAACCGACTGCGCCACCCAGGCGCCCCAAATAATGCCTCTTTAAATAGAGCCTCTATCTTAGGCTCTTAGGTGGATTTTTCAAAAGAAGCAATTCTTGGGCTGTGTTTTAGCCTAGAACAAAGCAGCTTAATCTCCGGCACATTCTGCATCTGCAGGAAAGTTGCTCAAACCAATTTTGTAATGGTGGCCCTGAGGAGCCTGTGGGATTCTGACGACTTCTGATATAATT
This sequence comes from Herpailurus yagouaroundi, assembly GCF_014898765.1. NCBI lineage: Eukaryota > Metazoa > Chordata > Mammalia > Carnivora > Felidae > Herpailurus > Herpailurus yagouaroundi. The sequence continues at coordinate 50,480,354 of NW_024412404.1, forward strand.
TCACTGTTAGTTATATGCGGTCAGGGCTGGCTTTGGGAAACTTGTTGGTACCTGTATGATTCAGAGGGCAGGACAGAATATTAATCACGGCTTCTTATAATTTAACTATTCTAGATAAATTGGGTTTCCCTGACCCGCAGGGCAAAGTTAATTATTTATAGAAGATGGGCTGAATTTCCCATCTTCCAGTTCTGAGAAATGAGGTAGCTTCCGAAAGAGACAGGTAAACCTGATCTTTCACAGGTCTGTGTGTGAGCCTCGCAACGTGAGCTCCTGGAGAAATGCGCGTGCCCCATTGGCCACATACCTGCGCTTCCTGTCATCTCTTGAAGTTTTTCCGTTGTCCTCCTACGATGAGTGACTCCTGGTGGCCTTTGGTTTTGTAAAGTTGCATGGCGTGAACATTATGATCGTGGTGTCACCCCTTCCAGCTTGCAGGTGTGGGTAGAGTCCCCAGGGCCCACAATGAGGCTGCACGGGGAGGGTGGGGGGGAGGGTCACCTCGCAGAGGAGGAAGGATTCGTGGGTTTGGATGTGATAGACCGTGGCTTGTGGTCTCTCGGTTTGGGTGTTTGGACAAAATAGCGACTTTCTGTTATAAGAGACACAACACTTGTGACTTTCTGGTGCTCAGGTGTTAGCGAGACTAAGCAGTCATGATCTGTCATGAGGATGGTTTCCAACTACTTTGAATTCTCTTACAATGGATTTTCCTAGGAAGAAGCACCCCTGCTGAGAAATAGCTTGGATTGAAAAGGCCGGTGTCTTGTTTTTGTACTCAGGTAACGGATACCGATCTCCCAGGAAGGGGAGGGGAGCGCAAGGCCTTCACAGTTTTTAAGATCAATCCTTTTCGGTGTGATGGGCTTTCTGTGGGACCTAGTCTTCCAGAAGAGACCGGTTTCCTCTCCATTTAGCAGGCTCTTCAGGCCCCGTGGTGGCCCCTGCCTCCCCATCTTGCCTGAGCCCGGGGCTGATGCCATCTGTTGGTGGGCAACACTGGCCCAGCATGGGCGTCATTCCAGCGTCGTGATGCGTGAAGGTTGCCCACACTGAGAAGCTCTGGAGAGAGCAGCTCCTGAACGTAGAAGGGTGATGCCCAAAGCACACGGGGCACATCACCCATGACCTGCGGAATTTCTGCCGGGCGCTCTTTCGTGGTGATTCCATGGCATGTGACACATTTGCCAGTGTTTCCTGGGAAGTGCGTGAGAATTTTGAACACGTGAACCTCTTCCAGTCAGAATTGCCCAGGGATTTTCAAACTCCCATTTTGGTAAGGAGGGATAGTTATTTCGGTGAGATTGTGGTCTAGTGGTTAGCCCTTGTGACTGGGAGTCATGGCTGGAGAGCTCAGATTCTTTCCCGAGCTTTTCCCCCAAAACTGGAGTCTGCCAGTGACGATTAAATCTAAAACGTCGCCTTGGGGCCACCAAGTAATCGTGTTCGACGTCTGGATTTAAGGCCCACTGAAGGAATGTATCCTGTGTGACTTGAAATCACGTCTTTACGTACTCATTCCCTAAGCCAGGGGTGACAAACTGTGGCCCAGGGGCCGAAGCTGTCCTGCCACCTCTTTTTGTATGGCCCGTGAGCTAAAAATGGTTTTTCTATTATTTTTAAATGGTTGAAAAAAATTAAGAGAAGAAGAATATTTCCTGACATGGGAAAGTCCTATGGAATCCTTGTTTTAGTATCCTATAGATAAAGTTTTATTGGCACACAGCCACGGCATGATCCGTGCAGGACTGTGGCCGCTTCGGTGACAACCACGCCTGAGCTGAGTAGAACCGAGATGGTATGGGTCGCAAAGCCTAAGTAAGATATGTGCTGTAGCCCTTTACAGAAAAAGTCTGCCAACCCCACCCCGTACAGGTAAAGGGACGGACGTCACTTGCCCGCCCGTCTGTGAGATGGAAGTGCTGCCAAGCAGCTTTGGTTGTTTTATCAGGGATGTGGAGCTTTGACATCAGCATCATTGGCCGTTGCATGGTTCCATTTGTTTCGAAAGTCAGCTTTGTACCGTGACCTCAGCAGCCCTGAGATTCAGGTTCTCTGAGCAGCCCTCCTCACCGTCCTTGCTACGGAAGCTGTACTCACAAGGATGGGGGTGCCTTTCTCGGGAGCAGGTTCCCTCAGGCCCACTTGTAGCTGGATCCTGCGGGGCGCTCTGATTCGGAAGATCCCTCCCCATTTGCCTTTCCTTGTCTGAGCTTATTTAGTTATCTTGAGAGAAAGTGTGAGTGGGGGAGGGGCAGAGAGGGAGGGAGAGAGAGAGAATCCCCAGCAGGCTCCTAACTGTCCGCGCAGAGCCTGTTGTGGGGCTCGAACCCGTGAACCGTGAGATCGTGACCTGAGCTGAAGTCAGACGCTTAACCGCCTGAGTCACCCAGGTGTCCCCCCTTGTCCTTGTTTTTGGATCAGGGGCAGTGGGGGAGGAGACGTTAGAGTTGCATACCTTATTCTTTTTTTGCTGACAATTTAACAGGCTTTTAAAATGTTTGATTCTGTTCAGACCATTGGTTTTGTATGTATTTCGAGACTTTGTCCACAGGTCCGAAGCTTAAACTTAAGCTCCCTGAAACACATCATAAAATAGGATTTGGGGAAAAACCCTAACAGGCCACGAGCAGAACATTAGTATTAAACAAAGGATGAAACACTTAAGTCAAGATGGCCTTATGCATTTATTGTTATTATTATTATTATTATTTACAAAATGCAAGTTGAGCAGGACTCCATTTCAACAGTTTTCAATGCAGGAATTCCCACGGCCCCATTTGATTGCAGTTTGCTGAAAAGTTTAATGTTTTTGTAGGCAATTCATAATTTCCACGTTGAGTGGCCTGAAAGGAAGGGAGCCGGAGCCCCAGTGTTGTTTTTGTAGTGGGATGGTGGGAACTTTTTTTTTCTCTTCCCCAAAAGGATGTAAAACCGAAGTTGGGCCATGGGGAAAATGTGGTGTGGGGTTCCCGCCCTTTCGTAAATCCGAGATGCCTCGTCCTTCGGGTCTTTTCTCTAGGACCCAACAGAATAGAATTTCCTGCTGCTTAGTGTCTCCAGGAAGGAAAAGCTTTTCCTCTAGGCTATAATCGTACCTAATTTCCTTTTTCTTCCCTTTATTTATTTATTTTCCTTATTAATAAGGACCAATTGTAGAAGATGAAGGAACCTGGGAAACCCATCACTTTTGGAGGAGGTTAATAACTTCCTTTAAAAAATCCCGACATAATACTTGTTTCCCCGAAAGGAGCCTCGTCAGCCTGAATGCCAGTTATTTCCAATGGATGGGCACAGGTTTGCGGGGGCCCAGCCATTCTGTGGGATCAAGTTGCATTGGGATGGAGAGGTTGAAGCTGTCACTGTGGAGTCCTTGCAAGCCAGCGGGACTGGGGCTGTCTTCCTCCACCATCTGGATCTGGTTAGCTCTCTCTGGGCAGTGGGGCCGAGTCTCATTTCCTCCAACCAGTAATGTTATATAGGCAGTGATCCTGGGCTGCCCTAACATAATTGAAAATTATGTGTATTGTAGGCTTGGAGCGCTGAAATGTAGGCTCATAAAAATATGTGGTGCAGGTAGCCTGCGGAGATTGGATATGGCACACAATGAAGCTTTTATGTAAAATAAGAATTATAAGACTCCGCATTAATATTGCATTATGGGTATGACAGTTCTCTGGTGAGGTCCTCAGGGCAGGTCTGTCACCTTAAACAAAAGCCCAAATTTCCGAATTCTACGGAGCCGGTGTTTGGATGCGATCAAATCAGTTTTACAGATGGCCGAAGATGAAAACTTGTCTGTTGATCTGACCCTGCCCCCCGAGGGTAGCGTGAGGTGTAGGTGTGTGGCACTCCGCTTGGCATTTTTCCTCACAGGTTTTTATGAGAGGAAAGATGAGTATTGGCAGGTTTTCATTTTGGTTGGCCTCAAGCAAATGATGCTGTTGAGTGGTTTTGACCAATGAGGTCCATATATTTATGTGGCAAGTGAGAATGGGAAGAAGTCAGGGAGAGATGGGGTGGAATGGGTTCCCAGGGCCCATTGGCTTGGGTTACGGAAACATTTACTACAGTGGCTCTCAATTTGGGATGCTACTGCCCCCAAATAAGATATCTGGAAATGGTTTGATTATAAGGGTGACTGAGGTGGGGGTGGGAGTGGGTACCTGCTGGTATTTACGGTCTGGGGGTCCAGAATCCTTCAGTGCTGGGGCAGTCCCTCCCTCACCCCCACCCACCCCAGATAGTTGACGGATGAAACACTGGAGGTCCGTAGAAGCGAAGGGATTTGATGCAAGGTCTTGTGGTGAGTTACTAGAACTAGTAACCAGGTTTCCTCACACGAGAGCCTTCTGGCTTTTCAGCTCTGAGGTTGTAGAAGTTGTCTAACCTCGTATAGATCTAAGTTGGGAAAATGTGTACTTGGAGCAGGTAGCTTGTGGGCCAGGCTCTCCCAGTTTTGGGTGTAACCGCATTTGGTTTTAATCCGTTGTCCAGTTGTATCTTTAAGGAACCTATGGGAAAGCTTGTGTGTGGCTTTCACTCTTCCTTTTCGTGTGGGATTTGAGCCAACCCTTCCTTCTTTTTGGACTGCCCTGGGCTGTTCTTTTTCTTTCTGTTGAAATCTTTCTGACTCAACAAGACCTACTCTGTACAGCCTTCCCCAGTGTCTTTTCTCAGAACTACCGTCTTCTTTCTTGGCACTCCCTAGGCTCCCTAGACTCCCTGAGTCTGTGCCGAGGTTCTACGACGTTCTATATGGACTTAATCTGTGTGTGAGCCAGTTCTCTCGCGTGCGCATAAGCTCCCTGAGGGCAAATGTTCTTCCTGTCTCCTTATCCTTCGCAAGAAGGCTATGTACAAAGCGAGCTTTAATCAGTATTCATTGAGTAAGATGTCCTGTGCAGTTTACATGAAAACTAGCCATTTATTTTGCTTTCGGGTCTCTGGAAAGCTCAAGATGGCCTCTTCAGTGCCCTCCAAGCATTAACTGGTGCATTTAACAATTGGCCTTCAGAGATACAGAGGCTGGTGATGTCCTCATGAGAATCTTAGCACTGTGGCTTCAGTTTTGTTCAGTTGTCTGAAGGTTTCCTGAGTGCAACTACCCTGAAAGTGTAGTGCCTTGGAGTCGCTTATCCCATGTGTTAAGTATCTCTGTGACGGGGCGAGCCACCTCACCTCGGTCCAAGCCCTTCTTCGCAAAGCTGACGTGATCACTTGTGGCAGAAGTAACTCCCTTTCCCTTCCTTGTGCCACGGATTTTCCACCTTTGGGGTTGGTGAGGGGAGCCATCTTCCTCTTGCTCGGGCAGCTTCTACGAAAGGACGCTCGCACAGATACAGCCGACTTGAAAGTGAAGGATGGTGGCATTTTAGAAATGAAGGTCACCGAAAGAGCAGATCCGGGATTGATGGTGTCCTCTGGCTTGGGACTTCCCTTTGCTTTCTTCCTTTGGGAGACCTCTCCCTGCTTTTCTCTCCCACATCCCTACCGTTTCCCTCTAAACGAGTTAGTACCAGTGAAATCGTGTTCTCTAGAGCCAGCCTGAAGTTCGAATGTTCAGAACCAAACTGTAGTTGCTCATAGTGTTGATGTTCTGTTGAAAGTACCTGTTGGACATGAACCCTAAGAAGAACCTCTTGATATGCACGATTTGATCTTTCTGTGGGTGGTGGTGTTCTTTGCATGCATTTAAGTTTTTCGGTGTTGTTATTTGCCTGTTTTTACTCCTTTGAGTTTCTCGTCTGTGTATCAGGGACCCCAGGAGTTAGGTCTTGGGATAGCTGTTTTGTATGGCTTTTCCAAATTCATCCGCCACATTCGTTTTGTTTCCTCCCTCTAGTATCTCCAGATGAAATGGCCACTGCTTGATGTCCAGGCGGGGACCCTCCAGAGCAGACAAGCCCTCAAGGATGCCCGCTCTCCGTCACCGGCACACATTGTCGTAAGTGACCTTACAAAGGCGGTTCCTTCCTTTCTTGGGGGGGGCGGGGCGCGGAGATGAAGAAAATATTCTTTTGTTGATAACAAGTCTCGTTTATCACTTTTTCTTTCTTTAAAATATATATATATTTGGAATATTCTTGGATATGGTTTATATCTAGAAGGTATTTGTTTTCTGCTATTGGACCTTAGTGATTGTTACCTACTTGGAAAACTTCCATGTCTTCCACCACCCCTTTCTCCTGGTGTTGGGTTAGTCTAGCCTTGTGGTCTCTAGCTAATGGGACCCTGCCACCATGGTTTGGAGGAGACTGGAAATGGTGCCATAGCAGCTTACAAAAATACAATCTCCAAATCCTTTCCTGAAAAACTCATTTAGCGGAGGTGAGTTGCAGAGGAGGGAATTAGAAAATGCGAAAGGGAAGCTTTGGATTTGACGCTTTCCAGTCCCCCCCACCCCCGTCCCCCAATTTATCTTAATTGTTGGAAAGTAGTAACATTCTACGTTAATATCAGTAGAATTTTATCTGGGCTGATTGATTGTAAACGGAGAGTAGAAATGAATTTGGACGGGCTTAAGTTCAAATGAATCCATACCTCCATGGCTTTGAAAGCCTGTGGGTTTAACATAGGAAACATTTGTTTCTAGTAGTGAGAGACTATAACATAAAACGTGTGTCTACATATATTTTTAATGTACTTTCAGATTTTGTAGGCTCTGAAAGTGGAATTTATAAATTAACCTCTTGAGAAGATGGCTCAGCCTTCTTAGAATATTCTCTTCCATATATTTATATCATGAGCTGGACTTCATAGTTTTGAAATAATTAATGGAAGACACATTTTTTATAATGAATCTATGACAGGTAGAATTATGCAGAGCATGAAATAATTCATGTATTTTTTATTTGAGTACCACAAAATGCTACCCATTAATATATTTTGCCTCTCTGTTACTTGTAATTTCTAAAAATGGCAAAATGATTTTCTTAAGTAGAAAAACCTCAAGATGCATTGTGTCAAACTTCAGGCTAACTGTCTCCTTACTTTGTAGCTTGCTATAATAGAGTATATATTATTTAATGAATTATGCCTCTGTTATGTGAATATTAAATACATATGTATGTGTGTGTATGTATTACAAAGTGATTTATTTCCGTTAAGCCACGTCTTGAGTCATCGTTTGTGAAAATGTTCTACAAATTCTTATGTTATAAATGAGGCACATAGAAAAGGTTGACATTTTTCCAGAAGCTTTTCCCTTCCTCCCACCCCGCAGTAAAGTGGATGCTCATAATTACATACGCTCCTACAATGTCAAGGTTTCAGGGCTGGAAGTGACCTTAGATCATCTCGGCCCAACCTGCTCTCAGAAAAGGAAACAGGCCCAGAGATGCCCTAAGTGAATTGCCCAACGTCACACGCTGAGTTAGTGGCCAGAGCGAGGACTGGACCCGGTCCTCCGCTCCTTTTCCGGGGCCTGGTGGCCTGTTCTTTACTAAGGGAGAGTAACTTTCTGTGGGTGGTTCTCTTTTGTGGACGGTCAGGCGGGGTCATTATCAGGGACAGCCTCGTAGGTGTGAGGGCGTTGCTGGTGTGGGGCTCCGACTGATGCAGGAGAATGATGCAGGTTTCTCCGAGGAGAGTGAATGCTGTATAAACAACATTTTAACAATGTACAAAGATTTGTGATAGTTGCAGTGTCCTAGAGGGTAAAATGAGGAAGCCCGTCCTTTTCACGCTTCCTGCCCCCCCCTTTCCCATTGTGCGTCTAGCCTTTGAAATGTATTTCTCTGCTTTTTTTTTTTTAAAGCTATAGAGAAAGGACATTATCTTTAGAATCACTTGGAGGCTTTTTTTTTTTTCCTCTCCGAGTGGAGAGAAGGTGCCATTCTTAGAAGTGGTTCAGGGTGGACACAGCCCCTCGCGGGTGTGGATGGAGGTCGTGGGCCCACACTGGTGAGCATCGCCCGAGTGTGGATGGGGGCTGATCCGTTTAGAGAGAGCTGCCCCTACTGCCTCCCCAGCCGTCCCACGTGGACAGTGTCACAAGGTAGACTAAGCGCTAATTTTCATCTTTCAAAATGGACAGGCTGAGGAGAGGCAAAGACGTTTTGTCCAGAGCCAGTGTGGGTTTTGGCGAGGGGAGCGCGGCGGGACTTGGGTCCCTCTATCCCCTGCTGTCTTAGGAGGTGTGTTTTCCGCGGCCACCGCTTTGGGCCCCCACCACGCTTCGCATGGAGCCCCTTGCCCCAAGGAGCCGCGGCTGGCGACCGCAACTTCTGTGCTTTCTGCTCTGCTCCTGGGGACCCTGGGGAGTGGCGGGGGGGGGGGGGTAGTGGCGCAGGGGTTCTGGGCTGTGAAAGCAGGGTGGGCTCTGGCAGCGGGACAGAGGAGAGAAAGGACTTAAGCTGGGATAAAAGGAAACCAAATTTGTGAAATACTTAATGCTGTGGCAACTGAATGGTGTCTATGGTTATATGAATTAGCCCTGTAATTCTGCATTTCTGTAATCTTCACCTGAGACGAAGGGGTAATGGGGAGGGGGGGTGCTGGAGTGGGGGGGGGGGGTGGGTGGAGGGAGCCGGGCAGGTAGAGGAGGGCTGTGGTTGTTGGCCTCTTCATCCGCCCAGTGGTCTCATGCAGCTTTTGGGATAGAGGAATCCTGCACCTTGGGACCAGAAATGAATGATCTGTCTTTTCACTGGACAGCAGTGGGTCGACCGGAAAACCAGTTTGGCCGGCACGGTGTATCTGTATTTATAAAGGGAGCCTTCTGGATTCCGGCTGATGTATCATTTGGGTCTCTGGTTTGCGTTCAGTTCAGCTCTGCCGGTGAATGGCGAACTCTCCTCCAGACCCGGGGCTCTTCCTCACATTTTTGTTATTCGTTCTTTTTAAATCAAACCTTGTCACATCCCACTGTTTCATCAGACGTGTTTCAAAATAATTGTCTAAGGATTGCTGCCTAGTTTCTCCGAAATTCGGGTTTATTGTAATTTCTGGGCCAGGTTATTTCATAATTATTTCTAATGTTTTCCTTTGAAACCAGAGAAGTGCTCAGTGTTTGTTAGTGATCATTAGAGACTCACTATCATCAGTTGCTGAGAAAATAACCGCCGAGCACCCATCTGGGGTGGAATTTTCACAGAGGAGTTTAAAGCTTTTTGTCAAAATGTTTTAAACCGGATTTTTTTTTTCCATGCGGTATGTGGGTTACCGAATTATAAAAAATAAATGTGTAGAATAAATATTCCTAATTAGTGGAATTGGGTTGGTCAAATAATATTTAAATTAAGAAGCAAGCCCCACAAATTTTGGTGCCTATAACTGATAACTGCATCTTATGTATTATAATCCAGCGGTTCCTCATCTGTGCTCAGAAGAGAGAGGAAATTATTCCCCAAGGATGCTCTATTGAGTTGGGTTTTGGTGGGGGGGCGCGGTGGGGGCGGGAGGTTAGCCAAAAAATAGCAATTGACACAAGAGGTCCACGTCTCCCTTCCCCTTCTTCCCTCCCCACACAACTGAGAAATTCAGGTTCCAGGACCCTCCCCTCTTCCCGGCCTCCCCAGGCCCATGCATTACCTGATTCACGTAACTAGTTCATATTTCATCCTCTCTGGTGTTTTTAAATTCATATTTTTAATTCTTTGCTTCGGCCAAGCATCCGGGTTGTGCTAAGCGTGGCGGTGTTTGAGTCTTGGCCGACCCGCCTCCAGTGCCCCGTAAGCTGTGGGAGAGCAGCCGCTCCCCAGATACCAGCCCCGGTGTCTTTGCTATACAAAGACTTTTCATTTAACTTCCTTTGTACCCGGCAAAAAAAGGTTCTGTACCCCAAATGGTGGTATTTTGGTATAGTATGTATCTTACGAGATGGCACAAGGCTTCAAAAGTTCCCACCATGGTATGGTATCTTGGGGGTTTCCTTTTGAAGTCCATGTGGAGTTTCACCGTGGGGCAAATTTCTAGTCATTCTTGGTCTTGTGCGTTTTGTGTGTAATGAGCACTGAGGTGTGGGCTAAGAAAGCAGTCTGTGTCCCGAGGAGCAGAGCCTGCCAGACTGTGGTGCTGTACTTTTTTGTTGTTGTTATTGCTTAAATGCTGAAAGAGTTCAGAAAACTTAGGAAATACAGCGTGATGAGAGAGCTTCAGGCAGGGTCTCTGCTTGCCTGTGTCGAGCATTTTCCAGTAAGCTCAGAGGGCATGGTGAAACTCTCGCTTTTTTGTGTCTGAGGAGTTTGGGGGTGTGGGGACACCTCCTCATGGCTAATAAGAAAAACCACGTTGAGAACATCCTGTTGGGTATTAAATACATGTGGGTGTTCTGATGGGTTATTTGGCTTGGGCTCTGCCCTCACCTGCTCTCGGCGATTGTTGGCAGTTAGCGTATGCTGGGAGGTTCTGTGCTAGATGGTGAGGCCCAGCAAAACCATCTCAGCCCCTACCTTGCCAGGTGCCAGCCTGGGGCGGCGTATAGGTGCTGTGACAGGTGTGATGGGGAGATGGGATTTCTTCCACTGACTGAGAAGTCGGTGAGGGTTACAGGCTGGGCCGGCCCCCTGAGAAAATGACATCTAAAATGAGATGCGAAGGGGGCGCCTGGGTGGCTCAGTCGGTTAAGCGCCTGACTTCGGCTCCCGTCACCATCTCACGGTTCATGAGTTCGAGCCCCGCGTCGGGCTCTGTGCCGACAGCTCAGAGCCTGGAGCCTGCTTTGGATTCTGTGTCTCCCTCTCTCTCTGCTCCTCCCCTGCTCGCGCTCTGTCTCTCTCAAAAATAAACAATAACAAAAATAAATAAAATGAAAGGTGAAGGATCAATTAGAGTTAGCCAGGTAAGGGTGTGAGAGAAGGAGAGGGTGGGAGATGAGACAGCATTCCAGGCAGAAGGAAAACCACGTATGAAGTTCCTAAAGGGACAATTCTTTAGCTGTGAGAGAAATTTAAAGCCAGCTACAGTGGCTGCAGGTCCTGAGGGACGAGGGAGAATGGCCTGGGGGAGGATGTGGTGCGAATCTGGTGTTTGATTCTAACCACCGTGGGAGATCCGTGGGGGCTTTGGCTTGTGTTAGGTTGCCGGCCGTGGGGATAATGGTTGACGTAGACAGATTGGGAGGGAACATCAGCAGAATTTGCCGACAGATTACACGTCGGTATTGAGGGAGAAGGAAGGGTCAAATGTAGGTGGGTGGGATTGCCAAGTTTGGGGGAGAAGCGTTGTATTTTTATTTTATGTTTCATTTTAATTTTTTTTTAATCCCAGTTTTATCGAGATGTAAGTGACCTAATGCATTTATAAGTTTAAGGTGTACAGTGTGTTGATTTGAAATACTTCTGTACTGTGACATGATTACCGTCCTAGGGTTCGCTGATACCCCTAAGCATGTCCTATAATTACCGTTTCTTTTTTGCTGTGAGAACATGTAAGGTCTGTTCTCTGGGCAACTCAAGTATATAATTATAATTGCCATGCTGTACATTAGATCCCCAGAACTGACTCATTTTGTAACTGGAAGTTTGTACCCTTTGACCAACATCTCCCCAGTTAACCACCGTCTCACTCCGTTGCTGAGTTTCAGCTGTTTTTAGATTCCACGTACAGATGATACCGTGAAGTGTTTGTCTCTCTCTGTCTGACTTATGTCACTCAGCATTAATAACGTTCACGGTCCATCCGTGTTGCCTCATGGCAGGATTTCCTTCGTACTTATGGCCGAATAATATTCCATCGTGTATATATACACCACTTTTAAAAATCCATTTATCTGTTGATGGACACTTATGTCGTTTCAGTGCCTTGGCTATTGTCAATAATGCTGCAGTGAACCTGGGAGTGCAAAGACCTCTTCGAGGTCCTGTTTTTCACTTCCTTTGGATAGAAACCCAGAAGAAGCTCTGCCGGGTCGCACGGTAGTTCTATCTTTAGTTTTTTTTGCGGAATCTCCATACTGTTTTCCACAGTAGCTGTACCAAGTAGCGTTCCCACCAACAGCACACGGGGTGTCCCTTTCTCCACATCCTCGCTAACACTTGTTGTCTCTTGTCTTTTGATAATAGCCATTCTGACAGGTGTGAGGTGGTATCTCCTTACGCATCTCCCTGATGATTAGGGATGTTGAACACATTTTCATGTACCTTTTGGTGTAGTTCATTTACCTCCTTTGGGAAAATGTCTTCAGTTCGAGTTGTCCTTTTAGAGAAATTCAGTTACTAGGTTTCATGACCCCCAAAGCACTATGGCAGTATGAAATGCGGACAATCCAAACTTTTAATTAGTTCCTTCAGAATAATGTCGACAGTCTGTTAAATTTCAGCTTATTTGGAATATATTTAGGGTAGGGTAGAGAATTTTCCCTTTCCTTCTTCCAAATTTGGATTAGTAGCTTGTATTGGTCTTTCTCTTGGTCTTTTTTATTTGTAATGTTTTTAAGTTTATTTATTTATTTTGAGAGGGACAGAGACAGTGTGAATGCGGGGAGGGGCGGAGAGAGAGGGAAAGAGAGAATCCCAAGCAGGTTCTGCATTGCCAGCTCAGGGCCCGATGCAGGGGTTGAACTCATAAAACCATGAGATCGTGACCTGAGCGATAACCCAAGAGAGTCATACGCTTAACCGACTGAGCCCCTCAGGTTCCACCCCCCCCCTCCCCCCCCCGTAAATGGTCTTGCATTTACCATCGATTCATTCACGGATCCCTCAGATATTTAGTGGTTGCTTACTGTGTGGGGGAAAAAGTGTTCTAGACGCTGGGAGAAAGTGGAGTCGATGATGAAGGATGATAAGAATAATAGCAAATAAGCCAGTAACACTTTCTGCGTGCCAGGCATTGTTCTAGGTGCTCTCCTAATGCTCTGTTGCCCATTTCACGGAGGAGGAAGTAGGCCCAGGGCGGTTAAGTGTTTGCCCGGGTGTGGGAGTCAGGATGTGAGACAGGGCAGCCAGATCATTGCCATCGTCTTAACCCCTGACCACAACGACGCCGGGGAAAGATGAATAACAGGCACAGTGGGGCCTGCCCAGTGCTGCTGGTGGGGAACTCCATGAGCTGGATGGGGTGGGCCTGTCTCAAGGAGAATCCACCCGTACCCCTGGACAGTGGGACACGAGGTTGGCGAGGGTTTTGCTTCTGGGTGTCCTTGAGGTACTGCAAAGGTGAGTACTGACAAATTGTGGGCAGGGGGGCCACGCCGCCGTGGCCCAGGTGAACTTTGGGTGATTTGAGGGTGTGAGCCTATGCTGGCTTCCTGAGAGCTTTTTCCCCACCCACCGTCTCCACTCCCTTCGCTATTCACTACGTTTACACTTTCCCCTTGTTTTGTCTTTTTCCCCATTTATGTATGACTCAGCCAGACTTTCTAGAATACTTGGCATGTGTTTCCTAGTGGGAGCTGAGTCAGAGCTTTCCCATTTCACGGACGGAACTGTGGTGAGGGTGCGTATTTTGTCTGAGGATATAAAGCGAGCCTGTGAGCACTGCAGAAATACGATTATTCTTGGAAGGAGGGCTGTGCGTGTTTAATATGAAGAAGCAGGCTGCTGGGTTATCTTTTTTTTTTTTTTCCCCCCTGGGAAAAAGTGGTGGATAGATCAGTCATGCTCTGAAGAGAAAGTGGAGTCATTCGGCCAAAGGAGCCTAGAGTTAAAAGTCCGAGCTTCCTTCTCTCCTTCCAGAACATACTCTCTGATGAAGAATTCTGAAGTTCTTGAGGTTTGAGTTGCTGGTGTGGCAGCTGACCGCCGCGGTGATGGAAAGTATTCTACCGAGGAGGATTGTGTTGTGCAAGCTTGGTTGTATCCCTTTGAGATTAGAATCACAGAAGGTTTCACAACCTTATGTCACATGTCCTGTCACCCACTGCTGTCCCTTTAATCGCTGTCCAGAAGTGGCCTGTTCGCCGTTTAATATTTATATTTGTTTTCAACATTCTCAAGCTTATAGCACTCAAAATTTGCAGCCTTGTCTTTATTGAAAAGGAAAATTGCTGTAATGAAAAGCACCTCCCATGTTATTAAAATTCGTAAGGATTTTAAATGATCACATAGCAGCCCATAATATGCTTATGCACACAGTTGCTTAATGGCACATTGTTGGGCCTTTAGAGTATCTTATGCCTTTGTTTCTACTATTCTAAATAATCCTGTGATGAACATCTATGCACGTAAATCTTGGTGCTTTCGTCCCCCACCCCCTTTCCTTTATTATTTCTTAGGATAGAGTCTTAGAAAGACCGGTAAAAGAGAATAAAATTAAAATTTTTTTTTCTCGATATATAGGCACAAATATTTTTCTGAAAGGTTTCAATTTTTACAATCATCAGCATGTATGAGACATTTACCAAGATCAGAATGATTTTCTTTTTAATGTTTGTTTATTTTTGAGAGAGATAGCAGGGGAGGGGCAGAGAGAGAGAGGGAGAGGGAGAGGGAGAGAAAGGATCTGAAGCAGGCTCTATGCTGATAACAGAGAGCCTGATGCGGGGCTTGAACTCCCTAACCGTGAGCTCATGTCCTGAGCTGAAGTCGGACGCTTAACCAACTGAACCATCCAGTCACCCCAACCATGATCAGAAGGATTTTTTTTTAAATTTATTTTTATTTTTTGTTTTTGACAGAGAGAGAGAGAGAGAGCACAAGCAGGGAAGGAGCAGAGAGAGAGAGGGAGACAGAGTCCGAAGCAGGCTCCAGGCTCTGAGCTGTCAGCACAGAGACTGATGTGGGGCTTGAATCCACGAACTGTGAGATTATGACCTGAGCTGAAGTGGGATGCTTAACAGACTGAACCATCCAGGTGCCCCCTCTGGGGAATTTAACAAAAGAAAAAGTTTGGGCTTTCCCGGAAAAATGTTGCTAAAAATGTTACTCGTACGCTGCTTTGCTCCAGAAAAGAGACCCACCCAGCCCATCCACCTTGGGTTTCCCAAGATCTTTATGCCTTCAAAACAGGCAAACAAAATGATAGCTTCTTAAGTAGTTGGAGGTTTTAAAGTCAGCTGATACTATCATGGTTTTATAGGATTACATATACTCACTTTTGATAACTTACAGTGTAACCCTTTAGATATACTGTACTAGTTCCCTGAATATATACAGCACATTTAGGGCTATTTTAGAGGTTTTGGAGTATACTTTCATAACCTCAAATAAGTCTACAGTTTTTTATTTTTAGTTTTAGTTTTGATATCTTTTTTTAATGGCATATTATTGGGCACATAGTTACTAAGTATTTGATGCTATGTGTGGACTCAGGAATATGATTTGGAGCACCTGACTGGCTCAGTCAGTAGAGCATCTGACTCTTGATCTTGGGGTTGTGAGTTTGAGCCCCATGTTGGGTGGAGAGATTACTTAAAATCTTTAAGGTTTTTAAAAAAATCTTTTTAAATTTATTTTGAGCGAGACAGAGACAATGTGAGTAGGGGAGGGGTGGAGAGGGAGGGAAAGAGAGCATCCCAAGCAAGCTTTACACTGTCAGAGCAGAGGCCCACGCGGGGCTTGAACTCACAAAACTGTGAGAACATGACCTGAACCAAAACCAAGAGACGGATGCCTAACTGACTGAGCCACCCAGGCGCCCCGAAAATAAAATCTTTAAAAACAAACGCAAAAAGGGAATACGATTCTGGATTATGTTTCTGGGAAAACATATCTACTTGTCAAAGATGTTATTTATTGCCGTGTTTAAGATCACTGAGTGCGGGGAAGGCTGCAGCCTCCAATCAGCCTTGACCATTTCTCAACACTGCGTCTTGTGCTTGGGGGAAAAGTCTTTGGCAGCTCTGGGCTAGCATTTCCTGACATTTGTCTCGCTGAGTGTTAATAAGGTTACTGGAAAAAAGGATCCCCTCCTAAAATAGGCTTAGGGAAGCACTGGTTATGCAAAGTCAACCCGCTTCTTTAGGGCAGGATCTGGAGTCATTTGGAGGCTTAGACACTCCGGGGGCAGTGCTTAAAGCTTGCCCGACTCCACGATGCCTCTCAGCATCTTCAGGGAAGAGACTAGAGCAGACCCTGGAAAATTGTTCTGGTTTCGGCACCTGCTCTGTTTACCAAGTGTGGGAACCTGTTTTAAATCAACACGGATCTACTTAGAGCTCAACAGCCTATGTTTATCTTTCCAGTAAATAAAACAAAAGTATTCACTTGGCATCCATCCCGTCCTGCTGGTCACTTCTTGCCTTGCTGATTAACTCTACGTATGGGGCTTGTTTCACCAACCAGATTGTAAGTTTCTTGAAGCCAGGGAGCCCACAGTTTCTTTTTTTTTGCCTGTAGGCCCCCCCCCCCCCGCCCCGTTTATGGTGGTGGTGCTTCATTAAGGAAGCAGAAAACCAGTTTCTGGTGAGGGACAGGATTGATTTAGTCTTGGACAAGTGTGACTTCGTTGTTACCTTAGAGTGTTCAGTATCATCCTGGTTGGTAGAGAGCTTGGCCACGTGGGTACTTTCTACCTGATGCAGTAGCATGTTTTGGAGACGCATCATTTTGGGTCATGACATTGTGCACAGTTTGCTAGTAACCTGATAATCCACCCTTACACATTCCAGCTTGCAACGGAGTGTGTTGAATCGCCACAGCGGCGTTTATGTGGAACATGGTTGACACAAAAGCTCCAGAAGGTCAGGCTTGTAGGGTTTCTGTCTCTTTCGAGTCTTGGTTTAAACTGACTGTTCCTTCGAAATCTTGGCGTAGGGTGCCTGAACTTTTTAAGAGAGTGCCCAGTTGGGAAATCCAGAGCTTGATTACTTATTACAGGAAATGGGTATTTTCAGCAACCATGCTGTGGGGTGTATGGAGCGATTTTGTGATTGGCTTGTTAGTGGCTTGCAGGTCAGATTTCCATCTCTTTTAATAAATTGATATGGAGGGAGAAAACACTTGGATTGCAGAATTGGCCCATGGAGTGTACTGGGGACTAAGTAAGGAGGGATGCTAGAAGGGTCTGGCTTGGGAAGTTTATTGTTAGCCTCATTTTCCATATAAGGATGTGAAAGGCCAGTGGGTTAGCGGAGTTGCCCACGATTCCATGGGCAGGAGTGGCCATATTCAGACAATGAATCCAGGTCCTTGCGTAGGCCCCATGCAGTCCCCTGAGTGGCAGATTCAACCTCCATTTAGATGTCAAATAGACACCAGAAGATTAGCATGTAACTCTTTATTTCCACCCCCACCCCACCATCAAACCTGTCGCTCTCAAGTTCAACATCGCAGTAAAGATTAACAGCATCCGCCAATTGCATAGGCCCCACACCATGGAATTCATCATTGACTCCTTTTTTGCTTCTACGCTCCACATTCAGTCCGTTGGTCTGTCCTGTGGGTTCATAATCCATCTGCATATTGTATCAGCTCTGTCCTCAAAATACTGTGAAATCTTTTTTTTTTTTTTTTTACCACCTCCACCATCACCACGATTACCACCCTCTCTCCCTTGGATGTTGCTGGAGTGTCTGCCCTGGCCTCCTCACTTCCCGTCTTTGTAACTTTCCCTCTTCTCTCCTTGGTACCTGGGTTTCATTCCCATATTTGAGACGGCCTTTTAAATCCTGGAACAGGTCATATCCCACACCTCTACTGAGAACCTGGAGGATACATTTTGCCTTTTGAAAGAGGCCCAGCACAGCTGTGAGCGGGCACTGGGCACCTGTCGGTTGAAAGGTGGGACTTTGAGATTCAAGGGCTCAGAATGGAGAGGGTCTAAAGCAGGCACCAGGCATGCTCAGAGTATTGTGTTGGTTGGAGGCGAGAAGGCCAGGGGGCAATAGGAGGACACATAATCTGAGGGAGCCTCCTTCGTCAGTCCTATGCTGGTGCAGCAGGATGTGGCAGAAATCTGGGTCTCCCCTCCTTCCACCCCACGTAGGACCCAAATGTTTCCCGACGGTCCTGCGTGTGAGCCCTGCCCTTCTCCACAAGCGTGCAGTCTGTCCAGCTGTATCTTGTTTGCATTTAGAAGCCTGTGAAGCACTCTTGAGTGGCATGATGCAATCTCTTGCAGCCAGAGCCTGCAGAGCGGGTGGGTCCAGGCTGTGCTTAAATGCATCACGGAGGCTGTTTCGGAGGCTTGAATGAGATGGGGTCACCATGTGTCCGTGTACAGCGGGGCAAAAGCATCTTGTTCTTCCCGTTTCAAGGGTGTGAGTTGCCCGTTGCCTCTTTGTCTCACAAGTACATCGACTGTGTGGCTCAGGTGCTGGGTGAAGAAAGTGGCAAATGTTTACAAGGGCTAGAGAAGGAAGGAAGGCGTGCCGCATCACAGGCCATGGGACTAGACCATTTCATGGCCCCCGGAGACCACGTAGGGTGGTCACGCAGGCCTGTCTTTGGACCGCACCTCCTCCAATTAGGCCTGACTCAGAACACACGGAACGTTCTAAGAGATTGTTTTCCCAGCCCTTTCAGGCTTAGAGGAGAAGCCAACCTTGCCTGGGTGGAGGTAGAACATATAAAATCAGAAAACAAGTATCACAATAACAGCATGGGGACCGTAGCTGGGCAGAAGGGCTCCCGGGGGAGCCTTAGGGATGATTCAGTTGAAACTCAAGGAAAAATATTCGTTTGGAAAGAGGCGGCAACCCCCTTCAGCCAAAGCCTATAAATGAAGGAATGTCTGAAACCCAGAATTAACAATGACCAAGGCAAGGCATTGTCAAAGGTCAAACTGGGAAGTTTGGTAGGATCCATTTCCATTTTTAGAATACAGTCAAACATCTTTCCTTCATTCTTCCTCAAGCCCCTTCCCATCCCACTTTCACAAAGCACTTGACTGGTATGGTCTTTTTATTATCCTTTCTTCTTAAATTATCCACCTGTTTACAGGTATCAGGAATAATACCTATGTGCCGACCTTCCAGTATAAGAAACCAAATGTTAAAAGACGGAGTAGGGTTCTGAACATGGCATCTGTCTCTGCACCGTTGTTTACTGCTAACAGCATCCTACCCCAGCCCCTCAACAACTATAGGGAACCAACTACCTTTCCGTACTCTCTTGATCCGGGAAGACAGACATGTGATGGGGCAAGGTGGAGGCATGTTATTTAAGCAAAGATACTTAGGAGTCTTCACTAGGCGGAGAGGGTGTAGACCTGTGGCTCTTTGCAACTGCTTTCCAACCCACCCACACCCACTCTCACACCCACCCGCACCGCTGAATGGAGGGTGCTCATTTGCAGAAGATGAAAAAGTGTGTGGAAGGAGTGTCAATGGTACCATTGAATTCTGTGTAGCCAGCTCCAAACTTGGATTATCCAGTTAGGAAGCCAATTAGTCTGAGATGTTTTCTGTCACTTACAACCCAAGGAATGCTAACTAATACAGTTTTCAGAGCCTCGGGCTTGTAAGGAAAAACATTATTTCTTCTTCTGCATTTTTAATTGTTTTGAATTAGAAATGCAGGAGCACGAACTGATTCTTCTGCTACTATGTAAACAGGGACCTATATGAACAGGACCCACTTGCCTTCTTTAGGAATGGGTGGATTTGTACGGATCGGAGAGTTGCTTTCAGAGGGAGACATAGTCCCCACGATTTTCTCCTACAAACAGTTTCTAGGGAGAGAGGCTTGTGTGGAAAAAAACCCCCCAAAACAAAAAACAATCTTCCATGGTTTGCTCCTGTGGTCATGGGGGAATTTTGAAAACGAACTTTTTAGGTATTTTCCTAAAATTCCTGTTTTCATATTTTTAGTGTTTCAGGGTTTCCTGACTCCTACTTAACATACTCTGCCTGAAGCTCTTTTATTTCTTCCGTTCCTGAGAACAATTAAGGAATAAGCAGTTAATTAATAGTATTAACCACTGCTCTTTTCATTGAAAAATGTGATAATAACCCACATAAATAAGGAGGTCCTGCTGTAACCTCCGTAGTCTCAACACTTAACTTCTACTATTTTGGAAGCACTATTTCCTTATCATGGATAATTGGTGGCAAGCTGAGCGTACAGGCGTTTATTTCTGTGATTTATAGATTATTACAACTTTACTATTTGATGAGGGGGTCTCCCGACACTTCCCTTAAAATACATAGAAGCCACGAAAAAATCCTGTGACTCCAAAAGACTAAATAAAAACTGTTGTTCTAAGGACTTGGAGCAGAGTGCCGTCTGGATGTAGGCTGTAGGCTGGGTGCTGTCTGCTTGGAACTTTGTGTTGAGAGAGATTCTGAGGCCTATGTCAGGGCTTCAGGAAAAAGAATGCATTAGGAGATTAATATCTGTCAAGGGTGAAGAAGGATAGAGCAAGGGATGATAGATAGAAGTGTCACAGCTGTCATTTCTGCTTCAGGCAGTCAACTTTTGGGGGGAAAGTGTCAGAAATCGAGTCCCCTGTTGGACCTCTCTGAGCCCAGGGAAACGTCCATTAAGATGCCATGGTGAGCAAAATTCTTGCAACTCCCCATTTAAAAGTTAGTTCTAAATGAAGCGATGGGAAAGAGGAACATTTTTCATCGGAACCGGGAATGGGAATGTGTCGAAGACCGTGAAGCTAGGCCTAGGAGCTCGTGTGGCTTCCCTGTGTTGATTGATTCCCCCAAGTCTCTCCCGTGGCGGGTGCTCTACTTGGCTGCCTGTGGTCTTGTAGGACGTGACAGGGACCAAGTGTGATGCGCAGACTCAGCCCACGTTTTGCGCATCACACTTGTGAATGGACAACGTCCCATTTTTGACAGTCAGTCAAAGAAGGACCTTTGAAGAATGAAGGCCACGTGTATCCCTTCCACCAACCTTAGAATTCAAAGTGGCATGAGAAGAAGTCAGGATGTGCTAAGAGGGTGGTAACTTCAGTGCTATCCAAACATTTAATTTGGAAGGGTAGGCTTTTTTATTTTTTTTTAAATGAACCAACTCTTTATCTAATTTTTTTTTCTTTCTTTCTTTCTTTCTTTCTTTCTTTCTTTCTTTCTTTCTTTA
>NW_024412404.1:50501308-50547423 GCF_014898765.1 Herpailurus yagouaroundi
TCTTTCTTTCTTTCTTTCTCTTTCTTTCTTTTCTTTCTTTCTCTCTTTTTCTTTTTCTTTTTCTTCCTTTCCTTTCCTTTCCTTTCCTTTCCTTTCCTTTCCTTTCTTGTCTTTTCTTTTCTTTTCTTTTCTTTCTCTTCTTTCTCTTCTTTCCATACTTGTGATGACTCTCGTCCTGAGTTTTTATCCACACTTTGAGTCCGGGGCTGATGCGTGTGTGGGATATCAGCACAGCTCTTATGCCAACGATCTCATGGTTAAGTTAAATTTCAGAACATGAAAAGTCTACCCGTTGAGAGGCAGTAAGGACATATGGTGAGCTAGTGCGTTTTTGGACCTCTGTGTGGAATAAGTGAGTGGGCAGAGAGGGCGTTTGTCAAGGAGAGGGAGGGCGGGCCGTTGGCGCGTGGAAATGGCTGGGGTTCCAGAGGTGGCCAGCGGGGTTGGCTTTGGCCAAGTATTCCGGTGTCTGGATGCCTATGTGAATTTCCTCCAAAGGTTTTGAGCTGGCAACATGGAACCTGCTGGATATGAAGCCAAGGGTGGGGATTGTCGGGATCCTGTTAGGCACAGGGGTGTGATACCAGAGGCCAGAACAGAAGCCAAGGGAAGGAGGTTGGGGAACTTTTTGTCACGCGCTGTCCTGGAGCCTCAATTCCAACAGGATTGCAGGTAGACCAGAGCCTTGTTCTCTCTCATGCTAGCTCTTCTGTTCCTGATTTTTCTTTTAATCTCAGACTTAGCCCTGGACTCAACATGTTGAAAAGGGAACTTAGTGGCTTTCTGGGCGCAAAGCCCTCATTTTGACAGTTAAGAAATGGATGCACTGAGACGTGGAGAGATGTACTCAAGATCATGATAACACTGGAGGTTTCCTGAGCACTTACTGCTTTACCCTTGTACTAATTTACTATTTTAATTAATCTGTGTGCCTGCCACATTTAATCCCCACAACACCCTTATGGGTTAGATGTTGTCACTATCCCATTTTACAGATTAAGAAGCTAGAGTGTAGCGAGGAGGTGGGGGAGGCACGGAACACCCAAGGTGATCCAGATGGTGAAGTGGCAAGCTGGAATGTGCGTGCGGGGAGCCTGACCCCAGCCCTGGGCTTCTCACCTCTTGGTGTTATTTTGCTTCCGTGGGGAGTGAGCTCGCAGCCAGGGAGGGGCAGCAGGCTGGAGGCTGCACCAGGAAACTCGAGGCCTGTCGTGCCTTGGTGATGCTGTTAGTTCCTGTTGAGGAAGTGAGGCCTCATGGATTCCTAGGAGGAAAAGGTATGAACTCTTGGCAGAAGAAAGGAACCAGCAAAAAGAGATTTGTATCAAGATGAGCCTTGCATTGGTCTCAAATTATACGTCCCTTCACACACCATGAGGGCGTGTGCCTGCCGACTGGAGGGCAAATTACAAATCTTTCTGGTAAGTTACATTGATGGAAGGCTTTTGTGGGCATTTTTCTCAGCTCACTCCCTCTGTTTGGTGCCAGGCATATTCACTCTGTAATTTATTTTTTGTATAAATTTGAGTTTTTACGTATTCGAGTTTTCCAATGTGGTTGGCAGTTCTAAAACAAAAAATAGTGAAAGGTACAAAGAAAAATATAATGGACACACTCATTACCTGCCCCCTAAAATAACAATTACTGATCTAATCCCTTGTGAACAAACAGAACAAAAAGAACAAAAGAACAAAACTAAACCTATGTTTCCCTCCCTGGGGAAGGGATCCATGATCTTCCCTTCTGAAATGTAACTACTGTTATAATTTGGTGTCTCCCCAGTCCAGGCTTGCACACTTTTCTGTATATATATGTGAATGTGTATATGTGTGTGTATATGTGTTTGTATATGTATATGTATGTGCTCATGTATGTGTACGTGTATATGTAGATGTACCTACAGTCTTACAGTGTCATTTTGTATTACAGTTAGTATTAGTAATTTTTAAATTTTAGGTAAGTGGTTTCCTATTTCATAATATTCTACAGCGTGTCTCTCTTATTCAACATTGCACTTGAATTTTACCCATGTTGCACTTTAAGTCCCTGTCACCCATTTTAACTGCTATGTACTCTTTCATTACATGGGTATACTAACTTCCCCGTTCCTGTACTGATAGGTATATATTGGGTTGCTTACAGTTTTTTAAGATGACAGAATCTTTAAAAAGTTATTGCTGCAGTAATGGTCCTTGGGTAGATGTATGTAGACACATGTAAAGCATTTCTCTGGGGTTCATACTGTATAGAGGAATTGGTAGGACATAGGTTGCTGGTTTTCAGCCGTAATTCACAAGGTATCCTCAAGCATCAGGCTTTCCAGAATGATTGGCTCAGTTAGGAGGTGCATCACCATTGTACGAACACTTCCTCCCCCCATATTTTTTTTTTATTTAAAAAAAAAAATTTTTTTTTTTAACATTTATTTATTTTTGAGACAGAGAGAGACAGAGCATGAACGGGGGAGGGACAGAGAAAGAGGGAGACACAGAATCGGAAACAGGCTCCAGGCTCTGAGCCATCAGCCCAGAGCCCGACGCGGGGCTCGAACTCACGGACTGTGAGATGGTGACCTGAGCTGAAGTCGGAGGCTTAACTGAAGTCGGAGGCTTAACCGACTGAGCCACCCAGGCGCCCCCCCCCCCCCATATTTTTAACAACACTTTATCTTGTCAGACTCTAAATTTTTGCCAATCTGGTCAGTGTGTGGCAACATCATGTTACCATGTTTCAATTTGCATTTCTTTGACTCCTGAGGTTGGCATTTTTGTTGTCATTTGTTCATTATCTCCACTCTGGCTCCCCTGGTTTAATCCTCTGCACATTTTAAAGAATCAGGGGGTGCCTGGGTGGCTCAGTCAGTTAAGTGTCCAACTTCTGTTCAGGTCATGATCTCACAGTTTGTGAGTTGGAGCCTGTCAGGCTCTGTGCTGAGCCTGTCGGGCTTGGAGCCTGGAGCCTGCTTCAGATTCTCTCTCTCTCAAAAATAAACTTAAAAAAAAAAAAAAAAAAAACCCCAAAAACAAAGACTCAGTTTTTCCTTATTGATTTATAGGAGCTCTTTATATAAGTTAGAGAACTTGTTATGTGTTGGAAACACTTTCTCCCCATCTGTGATGTTTTAAAACTCTGCTTAGATGGGTTTTTAAATATAAATAATGAAGTTTAAAAATTTTTAATGCACACAAATTTATTAATCTCACTCTCTGTGCTTTCATTTTGTACTTACTTTAGGCAGTGTGGGGAAACCATGATTTTGATTCGATGTCTGCTATCTTATAGCCACGTCTAAGGAAATTACTTTTCTATGGTAAAAATCTAAGTCAGAAGATTGGGTTTTTTTTTTTTTTTTTCTTCTTTAACTAGAATTTAAATATGATTAAAACAACTCACGTGGAACAAGATGTAGAAACTCTGGACCAGACTTTTATCTGGGAAATATGGAAGTGGAGGGGCAATAAATAACTACTGGTCACATATTGACGAGGTACAGAGTGCTGGCTCTGGACAGAAGCTTTCTACATTTTATCACATCAGTCTTCCAACAGTCCCTTTTGAAGTAGGCAGTTTTATCCCCATTTTATTTTTTTACATGTTTATTTCGGTGACAGAGAAAGAGAGAGAGAGAGAGAGAGAGCAAGGAGGGGAGGGGCAGAGAGAGAGAGGGGCAGAGGATCCTAAGCGGACTCTCCATTGATCGCAGAGATCCCGATGTGGGGCTCGAACCCACGAACCGAACCATGAGATCACGACCTGAGCTGAAGGTGGACGCTCAATTGCCTGAGCCACCCAGGCGCCTTAAAGATAAGAAAACCAGAGTTAAGGAAGTTAGATTTTACAAGGCAAGTGGCGGGGCCAGAATTCAAATCCAGATCTTTCTGACCATAAAGTCTGTGTGCTTAATGCTATATGCCCCATTGCCTTCTTAAAAGTTCCTGGAAATTTGTTTGGGTTCCAACATCTTTGTATGGTATTTTCAGTTTGAATGTAATTGGGAAGAAAAAGCGGGTGAGGGCAAAGGACAGGAAGGAAAAGGGGAAGGACTTGAGATTCAATCTTAGGAGCTAAAAATCCCATCCTTCGGAGGGTGGTTCAGAAGGAATAGTTCCATGTTTCATAGAACTCAAATGTTAAAAGCCCAAATAATTGCATCATGCAGGTCTGATGCTGAGTAATCACTCTCCTCTGTATTATGGGGAGGGGTGAGGGAGGCGGTGGCTCAAGACGTCTGGGAAGCTGTTTTTGCCTAAGGAATTACATTCCAGGGGACTCCGAGGATTTAGGTAACCACAAAAGCCATTTATTTCTAGTACACTGAGATTTCTACCACTTTGATCCCTAATCCATAGCATAATTAATAAATGAAATGTGCTGTAGTACGGGGTTTTTACAAAGTGTACTTTTAAAATGGCTTTTGGTCTGACATGATTCATTTACCACTTGGAAAAGCATCGTCACTTCAGATGGGCAGGCCGGGGGAGGACGCCTGGTGGGTAGTTAAGGGCTTTTCCCAGGACGTGGTCCCTAGGTTGGGCGTCTGCAGAGCAGGCCTTTCCAGACCTCTCCCTGCCTCTACCCCTTGGAAGCAAGAGGAAATCCGGGGGGCAGGACTGAATGGGGTCTGATCTAAGCATGTCTGAAGACCACATATCTCACAACCAATAAAGATCTTTTTGTCTTTGTCCCTTTGTATCCGTTGAGGAAGGTTGCTGTGAGTAGGTGATTATTTTAATTTAATTTAATTTAATTTAATTTAATTTAATTTATTATTATTTTTTTATTTTTATTTTTTATTTTATTTTATTTTTTTTTAAATTTTTTTTCAACGTTTATTTATTTTTGGGACAGAGAGAGACAGAGCATGAACGGGGGAGGGGCAGAGAGAGAGGGAGACACAGAATCGGAAACAGGCTCCAGGCTCCGAGCCATCCGCCCAGAGCCTGACGTGGGGCTCGAACTCACGGACCGCGAGATCGTGACCTGGCTGAAGTCAGACGCTTAACCGACTGCGCCACCCAGGCGCCCCTATTATTATTTTTTTAAATTAGGCTCCATGCCCAGCATGGAGCCCAGTGAGGGGCTTGAACTCAGGACCCTGAGATCAAGAGTTGGAGAGTCAACCAACTGAGCCACCCAGGCACCCCAAGTAGGTGATTATTGATTGCTCAAAACAGGAAAGCCAGATGTCTGCCTTGAGCCACCCGCTTCCACCTTTATTTCTCTTCCTCCCATCCTCCCAACAAATATTTAGTCGGTTACCCATGAGGAGAGAGGCTGGAAATCTGTCAGTGGCAAGAAAATATTCTTGTTCTCGTGGAGCGTCTGTTCTATGTGGGGAGGGGGAGGGGAAGAGAGCAGTAGAGACCCAAACCAGTAAACAAATAATATGGAAAAAAAAAGAGAGAGAAGAATAAAAAAATAATTAAAAAATTATATTCTGACCACTTTTATTTGCCAGATTCTGCATATATTACTTCAATCCTTAGAACCATTTGGAGAGAAGATATTATTATTACTAATTATCATTATTTTTCCCGTTTTACGGATGAAGAAACCGAAGCCCAGAAAGAAAGGAAGTGACCTCTCTTCCTAGCTAGAAAGTCCTTTGCAGTGTTTGTTAAGCCAGTGGCCAGGCTCTTATTCCCAGTGCTCACCTTCCAGCTGAAAAGGAGCAAGGTCATTTCAGATAGCGGTAGGAGCTGTGGTGGCTATAAAGCAAGACAGCAGGACAGAGCAGGACCATGGGCTGGGGGGCTGTTTTAGGTGGGATGACGGCAGGGGGAGGGCTCCTCCAGAAGACAGGGTCCAAGCTGAGATCTGAACGGTGGGAGGTGCCAGGGTTGGGAGGCTCACCTAGCAGGGCAAATGGAAGCTTCTGGCAGGAAGGAGTTAATGCTTTGCCTATGCCCTACACTGGTTCATTAGGGCCTTAAAAGGGGGAAGAACGTAGTGGCTGTAAATGTTACAATCTTACCTTTGGCCCTTAGGGATTCTGTCTTTCAACCTTGGTTCAGTAATAACTTGTGACTGCCCAACAGGGCTTCCTTTTAGGAAACGAAAGAGAATGGCTTGTTACATTCAAATATGCCATAAAAGTATCTCCATTTATTTCAGTGTCTGATGACCCGAGCTTGGGGAGGCTGCCGAGGCTTTGAAAGGGTCTGAAGAGGCCCTTTAGAGCAGAGATGAAAAGGGGGTGGGGAATCCTCAATTCTAAACAAAGAGTCGCAATGGGAAGATAGCCAAACGCTGTTTTTGGAGAGGGTGAGAGGGGAAAAAAAGGTAGAGATGGTTAGTTGGAAAATGTGGCTTTATATACTGAGTTTGGGTAGGGGTACCTGAGAATCTAGGGCAGTGTGGACATCATGGGGGCGCTCTGGGACAGCAGACACCCCAGCCCCAGCCTTTTGCTTACTGGTTAGTTTGTGAAAACAGGGGCTGTGTCTAACTGGATCAACCAAGGGGGACTAAGGGAGGTTGGATCCATGTGGCTTTCAAGTTCTCAAGTGTTCTATTTCCTGTAAAAGTTCCAGGTTTTGGGTCGGTGTGTGTGTGTGTGTGTGTGTGTGTGTGTGTGTGTGTGTGTGTTGCACCTTAATGTGGAGAGATGGGTTTGGGCCAGTGGGAAAGAGAGAGACCCCCCAGCACAGAGTGACAGGATTTGATAGGAAGCAGAAGGAGGGCTTTGCTGCCTTTATTCCATAGGAAATCTTGCACAATGCCATATGCTGCTGGATTCCGTAGCTGCTGCATAGGGTGTGATTTGGTTCATGCTCACTCTGCAAACAGGAAACGGTGCTCACTGCTGTGTGTGCTTTTCATGGAGATAAAGTGTCAGAAGCAGGGCCTCAAAAGTATCACTGATGCAGTGCCCACACCCAGAAAGCCAAGTGTTGGGGTGGCAGTGGGGGCATGGAAAGGCCAAAGAGGGAGCTGGGGGGCTGTAATTCACATGATTAGTTGGGGAGTGGCGTCAGTAGGGGTGAAAATATTGATGTCCTCTTTTTGGTTTTGAACGTGAAGTTTGGGCTTTTCAGATGTATCTGAGGATTTTTAAATGTTTCTGAAGTGCTGGAGTTTGGACGTTAGATCATTAGATCACCGTGTAAGTCCACTCCTGTGGACACATTTCAGCGGATTATTTTCAAGACGCCATGAAAACATGAGGCTTTCAAGGCTGGGTGACTTGTTCAGGTACACCCCCCCCCCCAACCTTTTTTTTTTTTGGCCAAACCATGCAAACATTGGTATTCAAAAATATTTTGTTACTTTTCTTGGCAACCAGTCCCAAGAAGAAATTGCAACACAACCTCTGAGTTAGGAGGCAACTTTCTGGGGAGAAGGCGGGGGTGGGGAGGTTTGGAGTTTGAATCAAAAACAGACACCGAAGCTTTAATAAAATAAATGAAGCGGAGCCCTTTCAGCTCACGGAGGACCGTATTGGTGTGGGTCAGGCAGCCTAGTGGAAATTGACAGGCTGAGAACTGGGACATAAACAAAAATGTCAGTCCCTGGGAGTCTTGTTCGCTGGACAATGTCTCAATTGTTTCCTTGGTTTTCAAGGCAGCAGGGGAGAGTGGAATATTAACTGTTTACTGCCCAAGGCTGGCTGGAAAAATCGCTGTGGGGGGGGGGGCGGGAAGAAGACAAAATCACATTTTTATTTAGAAACTGTTAAACAGGCTGGTAAATGATAGGAGTCGTGCAGATAGTATTCTCCTTAATTATCTGCCATTTGGCTCCCCATGTTTGGGCTGTGTGTGTGTGCGCGCGCGCTTGTGTGTGTGTGTGTGTGTGTGTGTGTGTGTGTGCGCGCGGGTGTGAAGGAAGCATGGGGTACTTCTTTTACAGCTTAAATGTTAGCCTTGCATATTGTCAGTTTTTAAAGATAGTGACAGTGGGGTTAGGGAAGGAAGCGGAATTTCTGATAACAATTTAAATTTCAGCTATCAGCTGATATCCTGCTAGTGTTTGTTTCTCTGAAAATGCTTGGATGGAATAAAAACCAAGTGGTAGGAATTCTATAAAACAAAACATATTCTACTACCCATAAAAATGTCCTCAGTGATAAAGAAAGGGGGAAAAATAAGTAGATCTTCGAGAGGGAACTGGGTACAAAGAAGGCCCAGAAGTCTATTCACATTTGAATTTACTTGATTAGAGAAACAAACAGCAAAGCCTAGTGTATCAGCCTTTATCTGGGCAAAGTTCAAAACTCAACTGGTAATTATGTCCTTAGAAGCTTTAAAAGGACTGTGTTGTTACAAAAGCAGAGACCAAGCTTACTTTTTGGGGACAGAATGCTCTGGGGTTGTTTGTTAGATAAACTTGTTTTAATAAATAGGGGTCAGGGGAGAGGTTCCCGTTCTTGGAAGACTCGGATTCTGACTCCCTGATAAGTGGCAGTGGTTGTCTTTCTCTCCCTTTTAAGTTTTAAGCCAGAGGTTTGCAGCAGCTAAAGTCCGCTTTGGCTCCTGCTTCCTGTCAGACAGGAAATCCCTTCCTTAGCCAAAATTACAAGCTGTGGCAGAACTCCGCGGCCACACCGAAAAGAGCATGTTTTTCCCAGAAGACTGTGTTTCTAGATGCGGAAGAATAAATTGGTACGCCGTGTGATTGCGGTGTGCTCAAAATACTTAGGGAAGAGTGTCCCCCAGACAAGGGGTGGGGGTGAGTTTGAGGCTGCCTGTGGGGAGCCCCCGGCCTCTCTGAGCCACATCAAACTTCAGGCCGGGGGCGTGAGATCTCACATTGTTTATTTGGGAGCCCTGAGGTCTTAGGGGTGGCAGTCAGCTAAGCTCTGCTTGACTACCCCACGGATTCCAGCGGTCCTGGAAATCCATTGTCAAGTTTTTTATGTATTATTCTCCCCTCCACCCCCCCCCCACTCTGATCGGTCATTCAAGGATCACCCCCGGCCCCCCACCCCCCTTTCAGGTAAGTCAGATTCTCAACCTCATGGCTTCTTTCAAGAGACCGTTTAGTGACTTTGGGCGTTGCTGATGGGCACAGTCCCCAGTGGCTGGAGCGGGGGGGGGGGGGGGCTCGGGTTTCTCAGGGGGTACAGCAGGCCCACGTGACCCCCCCAGGAGGAACCAGGCGAGGCCGGGTCTGTACCGGGGATGCTGCTTTTCAGATACATCTCCTTACTTTAAGGGAGAGGCATCAACTCTGCCCGTAAGAAGGGTTAACCTCTGTGATGACTTATAAAACTTCAATCTCCCAATTTCCCCCCTCCGTCTGGGTATTAATGAGGGAATCGGTAATCGCTGTTGCAGGCATTAACGTCAAAGCATCCAGTCCTTAGTGTTTCCCGTGGCCTTATTGGGACAAGACTTTGGAGGAAAGAGAAGGCTGTGTCACCTAGGAAATTTGCTCTTCCATTGAGATGAAAGGACAGTGAATTAAGTGCCTGCTTTTCCTCCCTTTTTCCCTCTGACAGTTATTGATTCTCCCCTGGAACCGTACAGACCACGTTCTGATCTTTTCCCCGACAAAGGGAATTCCCAGTTTGTTAGCTGGCTCTGCGCACTAGCAGGTCAAGAGTTAAAAGTAGGCACTACCTTGCCCTCTCGAGAGGCTCCGTATTTTCAATCTCGTCCTGCTCAAGAGCAAGAGGATGTTTCTAAAAGAATCTCTTTGGTGACTGAGAAGTGGAGAGAGCCTTAGAAGCATGGCGGGAGGAAATAAGAGGAAAGGGGCAAACGTTGTCATTCTACATCGGTTTGTTTTGTTGTTAACAAAGGGCGGAGATCCCTCTTCACTGAACTTTTGCTGGGGTTGGGGGAGGGCGTGGCGACACTTAACACGGTGGCCACAACCGTTTGGGCGTGGCGTTCAGTAGACCTGTTATTTCTGTGGAAGAAGTGATTTCTGTGAAGGTGACCTTTACTCAGCCATTCGGTGAGTCCCTTCTTAACCTCCTCCACAGCCAAGCTCGCAGGCCAGAAGGGCCTCCTCAGACCCCCATGTCCTTGGCCCAACCCTCTCTGCACTCACTCTTGCCACTTCGTCTTGAAACTGGCCGGCTCGCCCCCGGACTGGAAAGGAAGTTCCTTAGTGCCTGGTTAGTTCCTAATCTTCCCCCCCCCCTTCTCTCTCTCTCTCTGCCTCCCCCCCCCCGCCCCCCCTGTTCCACCGTGTTCAGAAAATACATCCACGAGAAAAAGGACCTCATCGTATTTCCCTAACAGCCTTAGCCTAGGCATGTAACCCAGTAGGGATAGACGTGAACATTTTCCTGACGTAGACAGGTGGCTTTTACTGCGTTGGGTCCCATTTTTTCTTATGTGGTTCTTTTACGGTCCTACCCCCCCCCCCTTGTCATCTTCTTCCCCTTTTAGGGGGGAGGTGGTTGTGTGGCAGGTGAAGGGGATGAGCAGATAATGGTTAAGGGAAAAACGTAGTCCTTCTGGGCCAGATGATTTAGTTGGAGTTATCTAGGTAAAAAATCAACCCAATTAAGGGCCCATTAGGTGTTTTAATAGCAGCTAAGTTGTATAAGCTGAGGAAGGAGTTGAACCAAGACCTGGAGGTCAAGGCTCTGTGGTCTGTGACAATTCCCCTGGAGCTTTGGGCTCCCGGGACACTCTGGGGTCTTAATAAAATGAGTGAGGGTTCCATTCTTAGCGCTTTACTACCAAAGACTCAATAATAAATTGGGTGTAATGCTTTTGCCCTAAACGTTAACAGCCAGAGACAGCGAGAAAGAGCCCACGGTGTGTGTGTTTATAGATACACGTAGAACATGTGCAATTTGTTGGGGGGCTATGCATCCCCTTTCTCATTTTACATCAGGAAGGACGACACTGACTGAATTCAGGCCCTGGGAACTTTACATTTCAATCCTATCTCCCCTGCTTGACCACAGTGCTCACAGATAGGACCTTGTTTTTGTTGTGAACTTAATTATACACGTCCTGTCATCTCTCTGGGGGTGGCCCTCCTAAGCCTGACTTTAGGAAATAGCTCTAAGCTCATGAACCAGCCCCCCAGTTACCTACCTGCCTTCTTCCTTGGGGTAGCAGTATTTGGAGATGTAAATTTGACTTTAGAGAGACACATTCTTCTGATGATAGGCTAATGCTTGTGTTTACTAATAAACTTCCCCTTTGACAGCCATTGGCTTCAGGGCCCCAGACTAAACTATTTGACTGCTTTTATGCGGGGCCAAGAAACATACTCCTCTCCTCCCTGGTTTCTTCAACAGTGAAGCAGTGACGTTTTTCATTGCCCTCCGAATTGGAGAAGATGGCTCTGCCTTGGTCCTGCCCTGTGACCCTGCTCTGGCTGGAAGGGAGGGAGGGAGGGAGGGAGGGAGGAGATGGGAACGCTGGAGGACCCAGGAGGAGGTGTGAGCTCTGGGCTAAGGGAAATTACACTGTGGGGCATGACTTTGATTCCATTATCTGAAGCTGTCGAATCCAGTCTGCTACCCCCCAGGCCTCCCTCTCTCCCTGGCTTTGCTCCTCTGGAGACTCCTCCATTGGTTGATTCTGGGCCTCTCCCAAGGAGCCAGAGGCTGGAGAAAGAAAAAGGGGCCAAAAAAAGAGCAGTGAAAGAGTTTTTATTTAGCAGAAAGGGAACTCTGCCAAGAGATTTGGTAAATATTAAACTGAAGGGCCAAGCACGGGAAGGTTAGACGGAGGGAGAAGGGAAAGTGTGTGTGCACGCGTGCGTGCTCGCTCGTGATGTGTGCGCGCTCGTGATGTGTGGGCATGTGCGTGTGATCCTGCAGGGTGATGGGGCTCCTGAAAGAGACACCTCCAGGAACTCCTGGTTGGAAGGAGGGGGAGGGGCGAGTACCTTGCCACGTGGGGAGGTGTCGGGGACGGACGGGGTCTGGCAGGCCTGTACCCTCTTGCTTCTCAGTCTCCTGAGCAGGGACCGTTTCCTTTGGGGTGTCCACCCGGCTTCCAATCAGGCATCAGGGTCTCCTTTGTTGAGATCTTTGTCCTTTGACTGAAGCCCGCCACAGAGCCCCTCATACCTGTTAAGGACAGGCGTCCTCTGGGTGGAAGGGAGGGACACAGCCAGGGCAGGCTCCGAAGGGCAGCCGCAGAGGTATTTCTTAGCTGGTTCCAGGCTTTGCAGGAGGTTGGTGAACATTTAAATAGTACGTTCACATCTGCTTTTATTTTTCCCATTTCTGCAGGCCAGACTGAAAACTTAATAAATTGTATGAAACCCAAGTAAGCATGGATGTTAAAGAACATTAAATAAATTACATAAGTATGCCTACCTGTAACACTTTTATAAGGTAAATGCACGTGGGTTATTTTGCCATAAATACGCACACAGACCAAGATTTATTCTAAAGCCCCCTTGTTCCAGCCCTGCCGCTGGTGAAGGTACTACTGTTCCCCGGCCCCTTCCTTCTCTCCCTGGCAGTGCGGCAGCCGGGGCTTGGAAAATGCGATAATGATGCCATAAGTACCCTAGTGCAAAAGTTGTTTTTTGTTCCAAAACATTGCCAGTTCACGGCATATAAAACTACCACGGATGCTCGGCCAGTTTTTCTTTCCCCCCAAATAAGGCAAGCATTAATGAAGCAGCTGAGGGCCTGGGAAAATATTTTGTCATTCCTTAAAGTGAAATTCCGTCCCCTCTCTCGGCAGGCCCATAGATTTTCAGCTGAAGTGTAATCAGTGTCTAGCCAGAATTTGTTGAGGGGTAGGCTGTGCAATTAAACTTGTTTATTACTGTTGTTCCTTCTAATGACCATTGACCTAAATAACGCTCTGCCTTCACATTCCCCCACATGTTCGTGCCATGAACGGAAGGCTTTGAATGAAGGAGGGAAGGGTAATCCCATTCCACAGAGGGAAAAGTGAAGTCTCGCCAGGTTCCTTGACCTGCCAGTCCTTGAGCGGGAAGTTGGGCCTGGCAGGGCTCTGGCTCCCCAGAGGCTGCAGCCACTCTGGTGACAGCCACTCCTCTGGAGCCCGGTGTAAGGCAGGGTGGGCAGTGTGGCCCGTGTGAATGCCGTCCGTCAGGCGGCGACCTCACGGGTTGGCAGAAGGCCTGTATTTGAAAGTGGGGAAAATAGCCTCCTGTTTAGAAGTATGAAATGGAATATCCAAACAGTTGGGAAATCTTTTGGGTGGGGTCGAGGGCAGAGAAGAGGACATTAACTCATCTGTTCTTTTTTTTTTTTTTTTTTTTTAACGTTTATTTATTTTTGAGAAAGAGAGAGACAGAGCATGAACGGGGGAGGGTCAGAGAGAGGGAGACACAGAATCCGAAACAGGCTCCAGGCTGTGAGCTGTCAGCACAGAGCCCGACGCGGGGCTCGAACTCACGGACCGCGAGATCATGACCTGAGCTGAAGTCGGCCACTCAACCGACTGAGCCACCCAGGCGCCCCTAACTCATCTGTTCTTATAGGTGGAGACTTTATCCCAAATACACACGGCATGCAAAGGAGAGGATACACGTCTTATCTTTTTTTTTTTTTTCCCTGAAACTTAAGGGAATTATTTGGGACTGTACTGTATTTTTGTCTAGCGCATGGTAAGAAGTACTTCCTGTCTCCAAACTCACACGGTATTTGGCTCCCACTTGGCAGTTGTGTGATTTTTGTGTGTGTGTGTGTGTGTGTCGATAGCTTAATATGGAGCCTCAGTTTATTCATCTGTACAGAATGGGGATAGCTGTGGCTTCTGAAGGACAGGACTGTCCTTCAGTTCTAGTGGCTGAGAGCACTGACTTTGGAGATGGGCACGTGTTGGCTTTCTCTCAGACTAGCCAGGTGCCTCTTTGCCGTGTTCTTGGGAAGTTTCCAATCTCCCCGTTTCCTTATGGTAAAGTGAGGAACATCGTAACTATCTCCCTCAGGGGTTGTAGTCGGGAGTGAGAGATGTTGTAAGAGTCAGGTGGTCCGATAAACGCTTTTCAAACACGATGTTGCTGTGCCCAATGTTTAGGAAGGGGGGGATGCTATTAATACTTGGCATGCTTTACAGATGATAAGTCTTTTGCATCCCTGTAAGGCTATGATAATTCTTAGTATTGGGTTTGTGTCAGTGTGTGATGTTGGCAAGAAGCTGTCAGAGAAACGCAGGTGTCAAGGGCATGAGTATTACTCTTTGCAAACGCCATGTATTCTAAATTCTGATATATCATCAGCTGAAAGATCTGCCTTCAATCTAATAACAAATTTTGGGGGAAGAAAGAAACACTGCTGTGTTAAATTTATCTACCTGTTCTATGCATCTAAATTTCAGAAATAAAACATAGAAATAATGTGAGTCTCAGAAGGGAGGAGCTGTGTCTGGGTGAGTATATAATTTGAGTAAAACCTGTGCTGTTTGGAGCTCTGCATTTCAGAAGGATGCTACGTAAGAAGCTTCCAAACCCACTTTTGATCACATAAGGGCATAGGATTTTTAAGCTGCATGGAGAGAGTGAAAGCAAACCAGAGTCATTAGACATGACCGGGCCAGATATCAGCACTTCGAAGATCATGCAGACCAATTTTGCAGGATTCTATTCTGCAATCCTGCAGTCCCAAGTTCTCATGTCCTTTTTGACCGTTAAAGGGAGTTTGCTGGTAGTATTGATGGGTGACGAGGCTGGGCTGCTGTGCAAAGCTGGCCTCTCCATAAACACACCGTCGAAAGTCTGTCCACACTCCAACCTCTCTGTAGCCCGTCTCTCCGTTGGAAGGAGTTGGGCTGCAGCATGAATGGGAACAATGAGTACAGAAGCTCATCAGAAGGTGATATTTGAGTATTTAATGTACTGCCGTTCTTTTGTATTCTATTGGGAAGAATGGGCACCACACATTAACCTTACTGTAAGCGTGATGCATTTGAACGTACAGGGGAAGAACGGCCCAAAGAATATGCATTTCTGCTCTGAGCGGTTTTGAATAAATCAACATAATAGCCCGTGGTTATTAACATATTATGTGAATTGGACAATGATATATACTTTGAGGACCTTGAACTAAATCCACCAGTTAAGAGCCTGTAGGATGGGCTCCAGAAGGACTGGAGTTCTGGGCGTTGAGGTTGTCATACAAAGAAATGAACTGCAGACCACTGGCAGAGGAATTTTCTGGTAATACTCAGCCCAAAGTAAATTTTCAAATGCTTGGGCTGCAGCACAGAATTGACTAATGTCAGATTAATTGGATCTGGACTTCTAAATGTGGGTCAGTTTGGGTTGGAAGTGATTTTATTATCCACAAACTTCTTTGTACCTCTTTTCTTCCCCAGAAATGCTCTGCTGTAATTTTTCTCTGTTGCCAGGGCTCTCTTCTGAAGCTTCTGAGAAGCAGTATATTTTTCTGTTAGATTTCATAAGAAATGGTGCTAGGTTTTTGATGTAATTACGTTTAGATTTCACAGAAATTTTCAGTGTGTTGAAAGTTAAGTTCCAGGGCAAAAAGGAACGGTTCCTTGGGCTCAGACCCAGTGAGCCTGGTCTTTTGCGTTAGTCTCGCCAGAAACTTGCCATGTGACTTGCGGGCAGGTCTTAGCGTGTTTAACCTCATGGGTTAAAAAGAAACAATAGCGGTTACGTATGATTTTTCTTGGTCCGTTATAGCCTGGAAACTTAGGCATTCAATGATCTGTGTCCTCTGCTGTGACCAGAAAGTGGAAAATAAAATGGACAGAGCCTCATAATCTTTGAGAACCAGGATTTTCCCAATTGTTTTTCTCTTTTCAATCTCTGGGTACCCTTTAAAAACCTCTTTAACTGGGTACAAGTCTTCCTCCATGACATTTAATATAACTTTATGGACTTCAGTTAAACTCTGAAGTCCCTTTCAGAAAGTTATTATTTTTTTTTAAAATCTTAAGTGCCTTATTAAACCTGCTGAGGAGGTACAGTCCTGGGAGACCATTTATCACATGTGAAAACAGTCTAGATTTAACTCTCCTTAAAAAAAAGAAAAAGGCTGATGAAGCTTACATCAACTTCCCATTTTGGACATAATGCTCTGACTGAGTAAAACGCGGTAATTTATTTTGTACAAAAAGGTTTTGTATGCCCTTGCTCACTGTTGACAGTTGATGGAGACTTAATTTGTTTAGCTAGAGATTGGCCCACCTGAACGGTGCTTACCCAGAAGCCCTTGTGAGTGATCCAGGACGTCAGGAGAGGGGTGGGACGTGGGCCTTGGGGACTGTGGGGATGCAGATTGGTCACTGTGAGTCATGTGGAGTTTATTATAAGGCTACCCACGGAATCAAGAGAGAGACGCTCTGCCTTGGCATCCGGGCCTTGCAGAGACACGGACAGGAGTCACCACAAACAGGTGCTGCTGGAGGTCGGTTCTGGAAGGCCTGGAAAGGGGGTCTCTTCTGAACCCCTGGCTGTTGGAGGGATCTCAGCAGAAGAGTTGCCTGACACTTGGGCCTTCGCCGCTTCTCTTCTCGTCTTCGAGTGCCTGCTCTGGACCTTCCCGCCCGCAGGCCAGCCCTGCTCTGCGGAACCTCCACGTTCTCTTCCACCTTGGCCCATCCACCTCGTAGGTTCCTTCTTTGTATCCCTTTGCCTTTGGCTTCCAGTTCTTTCTGAGTTAGCAGTTAAAAAACCACCACCACCACCACCAACAAAACCCCCAGAAAACAAAACAAAAGAAACCCCAAAAAACCAAGACAAGAATTTGGCCCTGCTCACCCTTGTTGGGATGGTGTGTCTGTGCCTGTTGACATCACTGACCACTGCCCAGCCTTGGCCGGCTGTCCTTGGGTATGATGCTGCCTCCGGTCCAGTTAGCAGGGAGGGGCCGTCACGTGGTACAGGGTGGGGTAGACCCCCTTGGAAGTGGTGATGGGTGTGGTAAGCACTACCAATGGCATGTCTGGCTCAGAGGGGGAAGCGTGTCTCTAACAGAAAGCTGTTTCTTTCTGCTTGCCTAAGTCAGAGGAGCCTTCCAGGAGGATGTGCTGGGGGCAGTCCAAACAACTCAACACTCAGGCATTCCTCACAAATAGACTTGGGACGTGCCTAATTAAGTAGACCAGTACGATCTTCTGCGTGCTGAGAGACTGTGTATACAGTTGGGGCTTAGTGTGTTCACCCAGGGCATCTCCTTCCCCTGTTCTCACATCTGCTTGTTAACATTGAGATCTGCAAGGGCTGATGAGTCAACCCGGTTGAGATTCCTTATGAAACCAGCTGTGGAGAGAATACTAGCGCTTGATGCTTTTTGTGGAGAGGTCCGTTTGCTAATTTCTGACGCCGTGTTCTGAGCATAAATTCTACAGAGATGGTGTGGGTGTGGTGTCTTCCTTGTCTTTTAACATCTGCAGTGTCGAAGCCCCGTGTTCCGTTATCTCTAGCGATAGAGCTGTTGTGGCGGGGTGGGGGGGGGAGGTGGGGGCCCTATCCACATGCCTGTTGTCACACACAAAGCCACAGGCCTCCAGGAGTCCACATTTAATCATGTTGGTGCTTACGTGGGAGAAGGCACCTTCTGTGTTTGCAGCTGACTTGTTCGAAGGTGCACATGCGTATTTGGAGACAACCTTGTGAAACCTCTCAGGGCCTCCGTGGATGCTCTGGGGCCTTGTTCAGGGCAGAGCATTTTAGTAGGAGCAGTGGCTTGGTGTGCTGTAGCAAAACAGACCAACCAAGACTTTGGAGCCAGATAGGCGGGCCGAGGGTTTCGGCCCCGTTCCTTAGTACCTGCGTGTTGTAGAAAATTTACTTAATCTGGAATCCTGTCCCCATTTCTTGAAAACCTAAAAAAAAATCCTCCCGTAGTGGAGTAATTGGACACCTGCAAGTGTGTCCCTTCTCTCTGTCTCTCTCTGTCTCTCTCTCTCTCTCTCCTTGTTGTCTTCTTTTGCTTCTATTGAAGCTCTGGACCTTGGGAAGGTCCAGAGGAAGGGTAGTGTCATGGGCTTTCGCCTTCAGCTGAAGGTTGGTGGGACTCTTGCCCCAGATTTACTGAGAACAAGTTCTGGGGCAAGATTCTGGCTTGGGTCTGGTGCTATTCCTGAATCAATGAGGCCAGGAGAGGAGGGCGATCACGTAAGAAGATGGCAGTTCCCACTGGATCGCTTGACTGGATGGTGTTAGAGAGGTCTCTGGGGGAATTTGCAGGAGTCAGTCACTTTTTTAAACAGTTATTAATTAGTAATTGAGTTTTGCACTCAGTGAGTGGTGTGAAATTCTCAGCCCTTTGGTATCTACTAGATGTTCCTCGTTAATTTTCTCCCTTCCCTTGTTAAGGAGACCGTAAGGGCTAAACTGTGTCGAGCTAAGAACCGGTTATGAACGCCTCCATTTACAGAATCCAGTATAATTCCGGGTATCTTCCCCAGACTGTTCGCTCTGGCCCATCTGCTGAATAGGGCAGGGTCTTCTGAGAGGACAGCCCTGCAGGAGCAGTTGTGTTGTGTATTTTTAGGGCCTGCCATTGCAGATACAGCCTTTCCTGGGTTCCCAAACCTTGGGCTTTTATTTATTTTTTAAGTTGGACAGAGTCTGATATTGAAAGTGAGGAAAGAACGCTGGAAAGAGCAACAGGGCTGAGGTGAAGGTAACTGCTCATTCTTCTCTCTGAGAAAGATATGTGTGTGATCTGTCGAGTGCCTGCCGTGTCCCCTGTGCTAGACTCTTTATAGGCGCCTTTAAATGGAATCCTCATGACGTTTTAGAGTAGATACTGTTACCTCCCATATGAGGCACCTGAGTCTCAAGCAGATTCATAACTTACCCAGATTATGTGCCAGGGACCCTCCAGATGGTCTTTGCTCTTAGTCCCCGAGACGGCACTTTATTTTTACGTATTTTTTAAAATGTCTACTTATTTAATTTTGAGAGAGAGAGCGAGCAAGTGAGCAGGGGAGGGGCAGAGAGAGAGAGGGAGAGAGAGGATCCCAAGCAGGCTCCGCGCTGTCGGCACAGAGCCTGACGCAGGGCTCGAACTCACAGACCGCGAGACCGTGACTTGCGCCGAAGTCAAGAGTCGGATGCTCAACCGACCGAGCCACCCAGGTGCCCCCTGCCCCAAGACCGTATTTGAAGGCGTCTCTCAACAAGGGAAAGCTGAAAGCCCATGTTTGCTATGGCTAACGTGAGAAAACTTTTTTTTTTTTCCCTATAGCTTTATTGAAATATAATTCACGGACCATCCAGTTCACCCATTAAAGTATACA
This sequence comes from Herpailurus yagouaroundi, assembly GCF_014898765.1. Lineage (NCBI taxonomy): Eukaryota > Metazoa > Chordata > Mammalia > Carnivora > Felidae > Herpailurus > Herpailurus yagouaroundi. Next base: position 50,520,430 of record NW_024412404.1, read on the forward strand.
TGGCTGTCACATATCCAGAATTGTGCAACCATCACTCCATCTCCTGGCCCCCCCATGTCCATTAGCAGTCGCTCTCCATTTTCACCAGTTCCTTCCCGTCCTAGATGGCCCCTCAGGTCTCCTCTGTGTCTGTGGATTTGCCTAGTCTGGGCTTCTCATGTGAATCGAATCCTACGATGTGGGGTCTTTTGCGATTGTTCCTTTCACTTCGAGAAATGGGGAAGCTATTGATGGGAGCTTGTCCAAGCTATCCTCTTCGCACCTTGGTCTACTGGAATTTCATGACCTTCGGCTTCTTCCACGCTGTCTCGTGACCCTGTGTGCCACAAGAAGCCAGACGATAGGAACACCCAAGCGAACTTTTGAGTACAGATGAGGACGCTGGAATTAGTAGTGGAATGCTTGGTGGGTTAGGTGTGGGCCTTGGATGGAACAGACTCCTTCCTTTTAATACCTGGTGGCTCCAGTGCCAGTAGGGAGAGGGCTACATGCTGCCCGAGGAGGGTTGGGAATGAGGTTCCCTGGCATTCACCGCTAGGGACAAGATCGGCTTTGAAGGTACGCCGGGCAGGAGAAGCTGGAGGGCCTGTCTTTTGTGACGTCTGGGGATGTTAGGGCAGATGTGGAGACTGGTCCCCGGCCCCTTGGTGCCAAAGGACTCCAGGGGAGTTTCAGAAACCTCTCATTTTCCCCTGCCTGTTCTCACCCCCGCCCCGATTTCCTCCCCTGGTTCACACTGCGGATGGGGGAGCCTTTCACCTTTTCCGTTCCGGGTGCAGCAGCCGCAAGGAATGTTATCAGTGTTGAGACCGGGCACAGGACCAAACCTTGCTGGTGTCTGAACTGACACCCAAGCGGAGCCCGAAACAGCGGTGCAGGTTGTGCAGGTCAGCTGACGGCCACTGAGCCGGCTGCCTGTCCTGCTGAGGTTGGTCCTCGCCGGCCTGGCTTGGTGATGATGTAAACTGTATCAGGCAGGTCGCACTGGTGTAGATCCACGCAGGCCTGTCACCTCTCCCAAAATGAGTGGGTTCCTGTGGGTCGGGGGGCTGGCCCGGGGGTAAAGTGCTTTGCAAATCACTCGCTTGCTTATAAGCGAGTTAAATGAAAGGGACCAATACAAATGTTCCTGCTTGGAAAGCTGGCAGTGGAATATGAGAAGTTTTTATTTCATGGCAGGTGACTTGGTGGGGGCTCATGGCTTGGATCTCGCCTTGATCTCTAGCCATCTGTTGTTCCCTGCCTTTTGGGTGGAAAAAGAACAAACAGTGTGCTTCCCTGTATATGTCAGGGTGATGGCGTGGGGGTTGGCACTGGGTCCAAGACCTTTCTGGTGTCGTGGGGGGCGGAAAAATGCAGAGACCAGGGTTCTTGAAGTTTCTTAATAAATTCCGGTGTTAAGTGCTGAGTGACGAGCTCGGCCCCCGGGCCAGAGTGACTACACTGTTCGTGTCCCCAGAGGTGGACGTAGCCCCTAGGATGCTGGTGACCAGCCGTGTGTCCATAGGGCAGAGCCAGGTGGCCTGGGTGTGGATGGAAGTGCAAGGCAGCATACGGTCCTGCCCTGTGCACCTGGCAGGGTGCGGGGGGCGGTGTCTCTGTGTCCTTCAAGCAGGCGCCTTTCCAGCCTAGACAGCAAGCTCCCTTACTTACCTCTTGGGGCCTGTAGAGGAAGAACGGTGCTTACTGTCAACCCTGAAAGCCTAGGTTTTGATGTGATCACGAAAACGTTTGGGTTGAAATGGTCACAAGATGTTCTTGACCCTTCCCTTCCGAGCTGCTTCCGGCTGCCGTTTCCATTCTCGCAAGCCTCCCAACCTGTGGGCCCTGGGCATGAGTCACTGAGCCAGACTGCCGCCCATCCCGCTGGCCTGGATGGCTCGGGGCGGGAGCTGCTGGCACGACATCCAGAAAACAAACCACACCCCAGGAATGAGGATGCACTGTAGCATTTCTGTGCTTCTGGACCAGAGGCACCGGGGGCTCACGACGGGCCTGGGGCTCGTGCCCCTGCATCCAGTGCTGCTCTTGTCTCTTGTGTCCCATCGCTGGTGAGCTGGCCGGTGCTGGTCAGCAGGGGAGTACTTACCCGTGGCATTAAGAGGATGGTCAGTGTGACCAATCCCTCAAAGGTCAGCGAGGGTGTTGATGATAGCGCCTCTCTCTTCCCTGAGCCCCACATGCGACCTTGTTCTGCTTAATGCAGAACATTCTAGATTGATAAATTAAACTTGGGCTTCAGTTTTTATTTTACAGTTCGGAATTCTTTCATTAAGGACATGAGAGGTAAAAATGTCATTGTTTTGCCAGCCGGCAACCAACAGACTCCTCTCACTCTGGAAAGGGATTAGCTTGAGTTTTCTTGAGGGACTGGCTTATTTATTATAGATCAGCAGATTACTAAAGCCCTGTGATTTTAAAGAGATCTAAACACAACTGGAACCCCTTCTCTCCACCTTGAGGCACGCACCGATCTTTCTAGTACTGTCCCTTCATACGTTTGTAAATGACAGCGTTAGGGACAGTATTAAAATCGTTGCAGGGTTCCCGGGACCTTGGACATAGCTGAAGGCGACACGCTAGTCACTGAGGGGCTCACGGGCACATTTGCATCACCATATTTTTCGGCATTTCCCGATGGCTGTTGGGGGATTCGGATTAGGGTTGGATGATTTGCTGTTTGCTACGGTGATCTGGGTACTTTTTGAGGCGAGAGCGTCTGCGTCAGTCCATGCCGGAGGAATACTTTCAGGCCAGTTACCTATAGCTCATCGGTTCTCAGCTGGGGTGATTTCGCTCTTCAGGAGACCTTTGACAATGTCTGGATGCATTTTTGGTTGTCACAGCTGGGAAGGGGATGCTGCTGTCACCTAGTGGGTAGTAGGGAGGTTGCTAGGGTAGCCCCCACCACGAAGGATGATCAAATATCAGCAGTGCTGAGGTTGAGAAATCTGCTTTAACGCCAGTGTTTATCGAGCAGCCTCCCTCCTGAAACAAGAGCACAGGCTCAGGTATGGGAAAGCATATTTGAAAATAAGTGACATACCAATCTGCAGGTCTACATTGCAGGGTAATCTGTTTTTTGCCAGTTGTTGTATGTACTTAAAAATATCTTGGTGGTTTATTAGAGTAGTTAAAAAAAAAACAATAAGCGTTACAACTATATGAACATGATGATCTAAAAACTGGTAGCTTCTCAGGCTTCAAAAAGGCCTGTGACACAGAGAATAGCCCCCTGAGCCGAGTTTTGTTTGCCGTGGTCCCGCAGTGGGTTCGTTTAGATCTACCTGGTCAGCGGAAGAGAGAGCGTGTGAAGTCAGTCCATTTGCATTTCTCGAAACCCTAGAAACCCTAGTCTTCCGCTCCTGTAATCATCTTTTGTTTTTTCCAAGTGAGAGACCCAAAACAAATCATCCTGCTCTTCCTAGCGTACTCAAAAGTTTGTGTTTGTCTGCCTTTCAAGGTGTAGCGCCAGATTACGTTCTAGAATTCCCATTTTGCTTTCAAAATCCTGTTCTTACAAGGAACCGTCTATTGACAACGCATCATAAATTTTTCGTGGCTCCTCCGTGACATTTCTGGGGAAGTAAATGAAAGGTGTAAATTAAGAAAAGCAAGTGTTTGTGGTTCCCACTTTAACCTTCTGTTATGTTAAATGGCTTTGTTGAAGAGGGCTGTCACTGTTCTTGAAAACTTGGGAAAATCCACAGCAAGCTGTGCCATTAGTTGCCTTTGGGAGCACAGGATGTTTGATGTGAAAATTATATGGCCACATCTAATTGGGTATATTTTCACCCCACCGGATATCAACTCAAGAAATGACTCTTCCCCCTCCCCTGCTTTTTGAGCTAAATTGTTTAACCTGAATTTCATGCTACTGAGAAAATTGCATTCCAGTAATCCAGGTGCCATTTTCCAATGTCTTTTGTTTAGTAGCATGTGTGTATGACGCAACCATATAAATTTCTAGACGTCCGGCAAGAGCTGGTTATCAATCCCTCCCTGATTTGGGGGATGATAAGGCCTATGACCCCACCCTTTCCCTCCCGAATTTACATTCCTCCCTGTGCCCTGTGGAAACCTAGCCAGCCAGTGGAAAGAAAATAGAAGCTCTCTGGACCTCTGCTTCCTGTAAAATGGGAATAATAATTCTTATCCTGCCTGTTTCCCAGAGTTGTGCGTTTGTTTCAAACGAAGTGTGCTCAGAATTCAAATAAAAAGCAGTTAGAGATAAGATCATGGCAATTATGCCAATGGAAACATCAGAATTTTTTTTTTAATTTTTTTTAACGTTTATTTATTATTTTTGAGACAGAGAGAGAGCATGAGCGGAAGAGGGTCAGAGAGAGAGGGAGACACAGAATCCGAAGCAGGCTCCAGGCTCTGAGCTGTCAGCACAGAGCTGGATGTGGGGCTTGAACTCATGAACCGCGAGATCATGACCTGAGCCGAAGTCAGACGCTCAACCCACTGAGCCCATCAGGTGCCCCAGAAACTCCATACCCATAAGATTGTACAGTATGTGGTCCTCTGTGATTGGCTTCTTTCACTTGGCGTGTTTTCAAGATTCATCTACGTTGTGGCATCTATCAGTATTTCATTACTTTTTTATAGTCAAATAATATTCCATCCTGCGGATGGGTCACACTGTGTTGATCTACTCATCAGCTGATGGTGAACTTCAGAATTTTAAAAATAGAAGCTAGACCATATTTGCTTTAATTTGCAAAATTATCCCCCCCCCCCCCACTTTTTTGGGGAAGTGCTCTTATGCTGAATACTGTTACAGGGCACAGATTTCCAAGTCTGTGGGTGGTCTTCATAGTTGAGCAAATACTAATAACCTCAACAGATTCTACCTGGAACCAAATAATTGGGTGAACATGACCGAACAGTCGTGGTCCCTCTGAAGCCCAAGGCTTTTCATCTGTTAGAGTAGTAACTATTGCTGGTGACTTTTTCTGTGGGTTGGCTAAGGATTAAGACATTATCTCCAGTGACTCAGGCACGCCCCTGATGGTACCATCTCCTTTGTCTTCATTTTCTCCTCTGGTGCTAATCGCGCAAATAGCATCCAAAAGATTGTGATCAGGTGAGGTTATTTCCAGCCTGGGGAGTCTTTTTTTGCTCTGTATGCGGTTTGCTTGTTTGTTCCTGTTTTGGTTGTTGGTTTTACCTGTTGTAAATATTCAGAGGCCCAGGTCTGTTGACATGCTGGAGAGAGGAAAATACACTTTGTCCAGATTTGACACGCTGGCTGCCCGTCTGTGCTGTGGCTTGGTGTGGCGGAGGGCAGAGTCTCTGTGCTCAGGGTGCAAAACCCAGCCGGGGTCAGCTGCCTTGTAACCACTTCTGATTACCAGCCTCCACGACTGTTTTGGGCATTAATGTCCCTTACGTACTCTGAGGAGAAACTCTTCAAGGAAAATGTGATTTTTTTTTTTTTTTCTTTTCTTTATTGGCTGCAGGACCTAGGAAGATGAGTCTTGCTTTAAGAAGCAGGGAACCCTTAATGGTCTTTGAGAGAACCCTGAAAATTAGGTGTTTTTTCAGAGCCATCTAAATGACACTCTGTGGTTGTTATTCTGGGCTCTGTATGTTAGCAGGTGGGTCCATCCATTTAGTGCTGGGAAGAAACAGGAATAAGATGGTTTGACTCCTCCAGTCCACGTGTGTACTGTCTCTGTTGCCTTACACACACACACACACACACACACACACACACACACACAAATACACATATTTAGAATTTTTTCCTCTCTCAAGTTTCTCTCTCTCTTTTTTTGAGAGAGAGGGAGGGAGGAGTAGAGAGAGGGAGACAGAGGATCTGAAGGCGACTCTGCTGACAGCAAAGAGCCCGATGCAGGGCTTGAACTCATGAACTGTGAGATCATGACCTGAGCTGAAGTCGGACGCATAACTGAACCAACCAGGCGCCCCTCTCGAGGTTCTCTTTAACCTGACTTGTACTAACAAAAGCAGCTGACCAGGCAAGGTCCACTTTGAGAAAAACAATTCTGCCTTCTGCCACATCACCACCGCCCTTAGACCCACTGTGGTTGCCCCAGGCTTGTGCCCGATGACAACAGTGGTGGCCTCTTAAGTTATCTTACAATAGCGTGATTCTTTCTGGGGATGACAGAAAGGGGCCGGTGTCATTTTGGAACCAGGGATGCTAGTGAATGGAGCTGGCCAGCCTTTCCCCAAATTGTCGAGTACCTTTCCCCATTCTGAATGAGATGACGTCTGGATCCGTCCTGCCTATAGGAATCTGTTGCTTTTGAATATTTATATCCTCCCATCCTTCCAGTGTGATCCCTCCTCTCATAATATTTGGGGAGAATTTTTTTTTACCAAACTATGTCAATGTAACAAATTTTTGTGCAATCAGTATAGTGCATTTCAACCGAAATGGTTTGCTTTCATAAATACTGAGAAGGTTTAAATAACGTTTTCTCACAAATCCGCCCTCGTTTACAGTTACTCAGTTACTGCACCAAGAAGACCCTCCGGAGTTTGATGTTGTCAGGAAACATATTAGCAGAAAATAGTATGGTATCTAATGCTAATAATTGGTTAGTGGAAATGAGAAAAGAAGAAATGTAATTGGGGCTCCTGTGGCTAACAAGGGGTGAATTATGAAACATTTCCAGGGGAGATTCCAGGGCTGTTCCAGAAACCTGTTATTTGCATTTTAAAACATTTGGGCTCCATTGAGAGGGGAGGGGGGGTGCTGTTTACCAACACTGCTTTCTTTTGCAGAGTGAAGCGCTCCAAATTGCCCGAGTGGGAGCTAGATCCCCAGGCACACCCAGCCCCTGTAGGAGCTCCGCTGGTTTTTAAGGAGAAGATTGGCTGGTAGAGGCTCCAAGTGCTAGCCAGCGCCCCGCCCCCTGCCTCCTGGAGTTTGCGCAGTGCTGCTCACGGCGCAAGGTGGCCCGATAGGGACCCGCATGCCTGCCCAAAGGCTAGTCTGGGACAAGGAAACCTCCCTTTAGCAGGAATCTCATCAAAGGCACATCATTAGATACCCTCTATTAGCCGGATTCACACAGCTTTCTGCAGCCTGTGGTTCTTGGACTTCAGCTTCTGCCTCCAGCTCTTCCCTCGTAGTCGTTGCTGGGCGAGGTGGACGGGCTGATAGTTTACGCCTGCCTTTGTGGATCAACTCCCGTTCTCTTGAAGTTAATTGCTGAGCATGGTTTTTCTTGAGCTCATCGGCATTTTGTCTGTCTGGAGAGATTGCACGTTTAGGGGCAGGGACTCTCACATCCATATGCGGATCACGGCTACGCAGCCTGGTTGCAGGGAGAAGCTTCCCTTGCCATGTGCTGAGGTCAGCGCGGAACCTCGTCACTGCCTGAGGAGGCAGATGGGAGGGATGTGCTGGCACTCCGCTTGTGTCTGGCTTTCCAAGGAATTAGGATGGCCTCAGAGAAGACTCCACGGAGTGTTCCAGCGACATCCGTTAGAACTTCATTCATTTTTTTGCGTGCCTTGGCTAATTTACCAATATTAAGGTTAGCCGTTTGGATATTATTACCTTACGTCCCAGTAGAGCCTTGACCTTTACTTAAAAAAAGCTCATTTAGGGGGCGTGTGGGTGGCTCCGTCAGTTAAGTGTCCTGACTTCAGCTCAGGTCATGATCTCCTGGTCCGTGGGTTCGAGCCCCATGTTGGGCTCTGTGCTGACAGCTCAGGGCCTGGAGCCTGCTTCGGATTCTGCGTGTGTCTCTCTCTCTTTACCCCTCCCCCGCTCGCATTCTGTCTCTCAAAAATGAATAAATGTTAAAAAAAGATCGAAAAAAAAGCTCATTTAGTGTTCATACCAGCTGAAAAGTAAAAGTATCTCTTATTCAGAACTACCCAAGTAAGTTATTTTTACTTGATCCTAAACTCTTTAATAAACTTTTTTTTTATTTTTAGTTTTTTCAAGGTTTATTTATTTTTGAGAGAAAAAGAGACAGAGAGCAAGTGGGGGAGGGGCAAAGAGAGGAGAAGAGAGGGACACAGAATTCGAAGCAGTTTAATAAACTATTTTATACCCTCTTTCCCTTCGTTGTTTATGATACTGTAATGAAAACTATATATGTTTTATTTCCAGCTTCTCAACGTTTGTTACTTTGAAGTATTTTTTTTTCTCCCAGGAAACAAAGCAGGTTGGCAACATTTTCTTTTAACCAATAAGCATCTTTTGAAATGACGCTTCAAACCCCATTCATGATACCGTATCCCTAAAATATTTTTCTGGGCCATGTGAAGCTTTTATCTCGTAAAAGAAAGCTTTCCTGCCCACGTGTCGCCTTTTCTCCTTGGATATAACTTTCTTCAGCAACTCTCCCCTTGTTATATAAGGGCCATGTCCAGAAATTGAGGCACATTGGATTTGTACTTAGAGCCAATTGAGCACCTCGTGAGTTCCCCTCCTCTGTGTTCTGCTAGCCCTGCAGAATTGGAGCCTTTGTGGGTGGTGGGCAGGGCCCTTAGAGGGTACCCTCAAGTGACGTGACAAACCGGCCCTCAGAAATGCGGGGCGCACAGCCAGGTAGGTGGCAGTGGCTCCGAGGCCCTGCATCTGTTTCTGTGCTGAGGTTGAGAAGAGGTGACCTGTGCTGTGTACAAGGGCGAGTATAGGGATGCACTTGACACGGGTTTCTTCTGGGTCCATCCTGTTTTGCCTTCCATTTGGATCCTGGTCTTTCTCACTACGATGTGGTCCCTGAGGGCCAAGGCTGACTTCATTCATTCTATCCCTTGAGTGTAGGGACGGTGATCATGTTTTGCCCCATGCCACCTCCGAGCAGGATGGCTCAGGGTCACTGACAATGGCACGAGAAGAAGGAGTCTCAGTACGTGAGCTGTCCACTAGCCATTCCCGGCCATGGGCCATTGGCTTCCATATTCAATGCCATCCGCCTACGTGTGCGTGCACGCGGGTCTACGCACATGTGCCCACACATACGCACCTGTAGACTCTCACACTTCGTCACTCACACACACTCCCAGTTTTGGAACATAATCGTGAACATCAGACGTTACTTTCCACCTGCCACGTCAGCGACAGTGTCGTGGTTTGGCTTTACCATTTAATGACAAAAATGGTGGCTTGTTTGTAGCTCTGATTACAGTTTTCTTTGCGTCTGTGTTAAGTTGGTTGACAACGTATTTCAAATGTAATTAGTCCCCACCAGAGTTACCTCACCTTCAAGAGGTGAGAATTATTGATGGAGGTTAAAGCTAGAACAGCGTGACCTGTGCAGACCTGAACTCTCTTTCCAAGGTCACAAATGTGTATGTGGGCTTTACTTACCGGGTCGGACAGTTGGATAGGTGGCTGCTGTGGCTTATTTGCTTTCTGGCGTCCTTGTTTGTATGCATGTGTGTATATGTGAATACGTGATAAAGCGATATGAGGCTTTTACCCTCTTAGCAATTAAAAAAAAATTGTGATTTTGCTAGTTTGCTTCTTTAATGGAATGGCTCTTGCCAGTGCTTTTCTCGCAAATGGATTTCTTACTCCTCCAAAGATGCTGCAGTTTCAAAACACGATTCTTCCATGTTCTCTATAGAACCCTGAACTCCTAGTTTTTAAAGTCTCCGTTTTGCTTTGTTCTTCTCTGTATAGTCCTGGGTAGGTCCTTTTATGTCTAGACGTAGAGATTTAAAATAAAATCGTGAAAGAAATTGATTACATGATTTCTAAGACCCATTTCGTTGGGTCTTAGAAATTCACAATTCTGGTTTCTTTTAGAGACCCACAAATAATCCTTTCCCTCTTGCTTGGGGGGAGAAAACACATAAAAAATACAACTCAAATATATTAGGGTGATACAGAACTGATAGGATGTGCGTGCATGCGCGTGTGTGTGCGTGTGTGTGTGTGTGTGTATAAGGAGATTTATTGTAAGGCTGACACGATTATGAAGACAGGCAAGTCCCAAGATCTTCAGTAGGCAAGCTGGAGACATGGGGGAGCTTGTGATGTAGTGTAGTCTGCTTTTGAAGGCCCGGGAACCAAGAGAGCTGATGGTGTAGTTCATGTCCAAAGGCTGACAGGCTTGAGACCCTGGAAGAGCCAAGGTTGCAGTTTGAGTCTGAAGGCATAGAAAACCTATGCTCCACTTGAAGGCAGCCAGGCTAAAAGGAGAAGTTCCTCCTTCTTTTGGGGGGAGAATCAGCCTTTTGTTATTCGGGCCTTCAACTGATTAGATGAGGCCCACCCCCATTATTACGGAGGGCATCGGTTTTATTTAGTCTGTCAGTTTTCATGTTGAACTTGTCCCAAACCCCAGAAACACTCAGAATAACGTTTGACCAAATATCTGGGCACCCCATGGCATAGTCAGGTCAACACATAAAATTAACCATCACATCAAACTTTTCTGAGACAGAATTTAAAACTTCTTCTGGTTTTTTCTTTCTAAGAGGTGGGCTCACAATTCTCCCAACAGCCAGTAGCAGCTGTTCGCCATATTGGATCTGAATAACATTATTTCATGCGAAATCTTTATCTCTGGAGGCTTTCATATTTTTTCGGGTTTTTGTTTTTTAAATGCTTTTCAACTCCTCCTTTCCTTTTTATTTTTCCTGGCAAAGCAAATCGTACTTTCTAGCTCATTGGGTTCCATTCTGCTGCATTAATATTTAAATATTGCCCAACCACTTGTGTAAGGAGCTATAAGCTCGCAAAGAGACAAAATAGTAGAATACACAAATGTCACCACAACTTTTTTGGTGACACATCTTGATGCTTGATCCGTGTGGCCGTGGCCCAGAACCGGTCAGCACCCCTTGTCATCAGGTGCTGAGTCACCAGTGAAATTGAAACCCGCCATCCGCTCCGTCTGCCTTCTCTCTTAACATGCCACAGCTTCGTACCTTCACCTTCTCCAGACGAAATGTGTCTTTCGAAATCGTCTGTCACAAATAGGCGGTGCCTCTGGAGAAAGCTGGGAGGCCGATCTGGTGCTGTTAAGTGTTCGTGGCTCCTGCTTGCTGGAGACCACATCTTAGGGCAATGTAGCCAGTGACATCGGAGGCACCAGAGGAGCAGGGGGGCTGAGTGTCAGTTCCTGTAGGTGTTGTGGTTCAGGGCCCCTCTCTCCATCCCAGGCCACAAGCCATAGTCATTCCTATTTTAAAAAGGGCCAGGTGCCTGTTCCAAAGTACTGCCTTATAATAGTCTCCTCATCATGCCAGGACCATGAAACTCACGGGGTTTTCATTTACTTTTTCTGAAGTGTCTCCATTTCTTCCCACATTACCCCTTGATCCGTGGGTGGGTAATTATTGAGGTCAGTCTGATTAAGGTGACCTAGACTACTCCAGTCAAGATGCCTCTCTCTCTCTCCAAACCCAGTCCAAACTGACCTGAGCAAAGTAACTGTATTGACCCCAAACTCCTAACAAAGAAGTACACGGGTGGCATGCATCAGGCATGGCTGGATCCAGGGGCCCCCATTTACCAGGACACCATCTCTCTCCTTGGCTCTGGGTTGATGTCACCTAATGAAGACAGGTTGAAGTCCAGAGAGATCTTATCGTCTGAACCAGTGGTTGTGGACGGGGATGTGATGCGTTGAGTGCAGTTGGACCGAGGGGTCCACATAGCTTGAGAGTTGGGGTTGTACCTCCTAAGTAATTCAAGGTACTGGTACCAGAAAAAGCACGAATGGATGCGGAGCATAAAACTCAGTGGATGCCTGCTTTCTAATCTTTAGGATCCGTTGATGAGTTATATATTTATTAAGGGGAGATTCGGCTACAGTTCCTTCTCAGTACCAAATGATTTTGTAGTTGTATATACATTTGAATTTGTTTAGAAGCCATCTTTTTCATCCTCCAAAATTTGAAGTGGCTTAGAAGACTTTACGTTATACCAAAAGATTGGAAATGAACATTTAAAGAAATGAGAAAAAAAGAAAACCAGGGTACGCCCAGAAGACAAGAAGGGAATAAGGATAATTTTACACATTTCGAAGCTAGGAGCTCCTACAGAATTGGTTGAAATGACCTGCAGATTTGGCTCTGAGGTTCCCAGGAATGGCAGATCTGGGTTTTAGATGGAGGGGTGTGTGTGTAAGTGTGTGTGTGTGTGTGTGTGTGTGTGTGTGTGTGTGTGTGTGTGTGTAAGTAACATATCCGCATAAGCCACAGGCCCCTGTGGGAGTATAGACCCGAGGAAAGGCCATGGGAAGACAATAAAGATGCCGTGGTCTATGGTAACCTTAGATACATTTCTTTCCCAAACTCCTCTGGGACACTTGCCCTTGGGGGCCTTGCCTCTTTGCTCTCAGCACCTTGTTAGAAAACAGAGTGAGCAGACAGGGATTTCAACCCTCATATTGCTGGGTTCCTTCCAGGAACAGTTGGAGGGTTAAACCATGTCACCTCTGATGGGAGACAGTAAGGTGAGTCACCGCTGTGACAAGGCAGAATGAGATTACCTTAGTTGTAAAGCTGGGCCGATCTTGAAAATGGACTCCTGCTTGCCTAATGACTCACATTCCTGTTTACAAATGAGCGCTGTGTGGGGAAGTGCAGAGTGGGGCGTTCTGTTTCCCAGACGGAGACCAGAGACCTCCAGGCATGGGCAACCAGGGCTACCTCTGGGAGGACACCTCCAGGCATGGGCAACCAGGGCTACCTCTGGGAGGACACCTCCAGGCATGGGCAACCAGGGCTACCTCTGGGAGCTTGGGCTGCCCTTTCTGGGGGGCAGACCTCGGGGCTTCCGGCAATGGTGGCTTTCCGAGACCAGACAGGGACAGCTGCAGCCAGCTAGGACCCTGGAGTATCACCAGCTTGCAGGCCATGTGACCCCTTCCCATTTGGGGAGTTCATGTGGCCTTTTGATGGTTTTAATCCTCCTGGACACCCTCCCCCCGCCCCCCACCCCCACCCTGTTGCCACTGTGGGAGGACCAGGTAATATGGTAGCCATGTAAATTGTTCTGGAAATACAGTTGCTGTTTATAGAATTCGTCCTTTATTTCCATCGATTTGCTGTCTCCCAGAGTCTTTAGCATCCATTATGCTCATTCTGCTGCTATTTGATGAAATCAGAACATAAGATATTGGGTTTTGTGCTCAGTTCAGTCTCATGCTCTTAGTCCTGAATTCTGTTATTCAGGATTAAGAAGGGTGAAGAATTTATTTATGGCACTTTTTTTTTCTTCATATAAACCCTTTTAAAGACTGGAGTAGAGAAGTCATCACATGCATACAAAGGGCATAGATGTTTTCTTTTCTAAAAGGCAATCAGAATGATATTTCTCTGTTGTGAAATAGCCCTTCTTGGACCCCAGGTCTCTTTATGCCCCCTAAAATCTCTACCCCTTTTATAGAGTAACAGGGAATGTCTGGACAGGCAAACGAGTCCACACAGCAGCACCGTGAGTCGACCGAGACCTGGTCCCTATTCCCCTTCCGCCAGTTACTAGCTGTGTGACCTTGGGCATGCTCCTTAACGTCTCTGAGTCAGTTTCCTCCTCTGTAAAATGGGCATGACAATACCTACCTCACAGGGTGGTTGTGAGGAGTTGAGGAACAGCGTGCACATTCCTGTCTAAAGCCCCCGACAGGGTCGGCAGTCAAGGAAGCAGCTGTCATGATAGGCTCCAGCCGGGCTGAAATTGAGTACAGCACCTGCTTCTTGAGCACGCATACCTGTGTGCTGCCGGATCTTTTCGAGGGGTCCAGAGATGTAAATGTAGTTGCCTCTCCAAAATCGTAGTCCGGCAGAGGAGAAGGTGACTAGACAGATCCCCAGATAGCCCTAGGGTAGTATTGGGTGGAACCATATGTGATTGCATTTTTGTAGGGTAGAACTATCAGCAGTATCACTTGGTTAAATTAATAGAAGATTGAGTAAGGTAAGTTGACAGAGAGAGAGAGAGAGAGAGAGAAAATGCTGGCCAGCTGGCTCAGAGCAAGGAGCAGCCATGTCCACTGGGGGAAGGATGGGCAGAGGTGGGGACAGCGGGAAGGGATGTAACAGAAAGGTTGCATGAAGGAGGCTGTATTTAAGATGTTGCTACAGGGGGCCCCAAGCTGGAAGGCAGGGAGGTGGAAGAGTCCTGGGGTCGCATCGGGAACCATGCTCTGAGTTTGTAGAGAAGCGTGGGTTAGGGAAGAAAGTCAGGCTGGGGGCCATGAATGCCTTGGTGACCGCGTCCCCCTCCCTCCCAAGCCTCACTCTGTTCCCCTTTCTTCCTGGCAGCAGTGCCCCCTCCCTTGCTGCACTCAGGGACATGACTGTCAGCACCTCTACCCCCCCTCAGACTTCACTGTCAGCACTCAAGTCTTCAGGGACATGAAAAGGAGCCACTCCCTACAAAAGGTTGGGGAGCCCTGGTGTTTGGAGGTAGGTCTCGGAGCAGAATGACGGTATGAGATGAGCTAGCTCTGAAATGCAACCGCCCGTCCAAAGTTCACCCCGCGTTAGGGCAGGCTGCACCCACCGTGACCCCTACATTCCCTCCGGGTTGCCGTCACATCATCGGGTGCCGTGATGTCTGGGTGTTCTGATCACCGATAGGTTTATCATAGCCATAAGAATGCTAGTTTGCGAGGAGAGGGTGGAGGGTGGCGCACCCGTGAACCCAAGGTGCCTGGCTCCCCGTAAAGGCTGCATGGTCCAGGGTCATGTGGAGCTTCCGTGAGAATGATGTTATCCCATTAGACTTGACCCCCAGGAAATAATTTCCTGGGACGTTTCACAGCTCCCAGGGGAAGAGAAGTTACTCCCTCGACTTTGCCTTTGTTATTAGTTATTTAGAACTTAAGGATTTTCTTGTAGAATTCAGGGCACTGAGAAATGCTCAGTCCTCTGCAGCGAGTGATACCTTCCTGAGGCAGCTGTGAATGGCTTTCCTCGCAGCCGTGCTTGTCCAAGGACAGGAAGCATTGTTAATTTCTTTTAAATAATTCAATACTATGTCAATACCCCATATTGCTCCGTGCTTGGGAGTGACGGGTCCCTTCAAATTAGTAGTCTCAAAGCATAAAGACCATGTAGAACATGCTTTCGTTCTCAGAAAAGCAGAAGTCAATGCAGATAAAAAAAATTTTAAGTAACTCTTGAGACCTGAATGGCAAATGATTTTGTATTAATGCTGGGTTTTGTTTTGTGTGTTTTTTTTTTTTTTTTTTAAGAAAAGTGAATATTTAAGAGCCGATTAGTGAAACGTCTATCTTTTAAAAAACAGTTACAGCACACCTACTACGTGCTGGGGGCTGTGCTGGGCGCTGGGACTCCGGGAACAGGGAACAGGCCTAGGCGTAGAGGAATATGTAACACGGGTACACACGTCTTGCCTTCAGCGAGAGAAAAGGTGTACTCGTTCATCCTCACCAGCTTGTTTTCATGTAAGAAGTAGTAGGCAGCCCTTTAAGAGAACTGAAAACATGTGGAGAAACATAGAGAAGGAAATGTGCACACCCACCGTCGTTTTACCCATTTATAATCCCTTAATATTTGGCTGTGTTTCTCCCCCGTCATCCCTGTGTCGAAACTTTAAAAGTGTTCCACAGGATTGGAATCATACTTTGTTTGCACTTTTGTATCTTCTTCCCACTTGAGGCGACACCGAGGGTGCTTCCGTGCACCGCAACGTGTCCTAACTCTGGTTAGCAACTCGGTGTGTTAGTGTCCTGTGAAAATCTTCCTATGTGATGGCCCCCACTTTGGCCAGATGTAAACAAAACTGAAGATGTTCCTGGTCTCTTTGGAAACGCCCTCTTCTCCACCCACGATGGTGCCCGCACTCCAATTTCCCGGGCCGGTGAACACGTAAGGCCCGTGTTCTTTACTGGGTCTGGGTGTGACAGGACAGGGAGGCCTCCCTCTGTGTGCACCAGCCCATGGCCTGAGCAAAGCCTTTCTCAGCAGCCCCTCCCTGGCCCAGGTTTTAACAAGTGCAGCCGGCTGTCCATTCTGACCCTGGATGATAAGGCCACACACCGCACGTATAGCTATTCCTGCCCCAGCGGCCTGGCAAATGGTAACTCATTAATCTTTGGTCAGAGTTACGAGGCAGATAAAGGAGAACTAGGCACCCATTTTGAGTATGAGGAAAATGAAACAGAAAGACTGGGTTTCTTCTTATAACTCGAGATCTCTGAGGCCAGCAACTGCGTTCATGTCTCCGCTTTGCCCTCAGGACACAGAAACCTCTTCTGGGGGAAGCCCTGATATGCCCCGCTTCCAGCATTGGGTCTAAATCCCTAAATCGGGAATAGGCCAGACACGCAGACGCCCCCTCATGGGCTGTGGGGACTTGGGCAAGTTACGTAGCTGCTCTGTGCCTCAGTTTCTCTGCCAGTGAAGGGGGGGGTCACACAGGGGCTGCTGTGAGCATCCAGTGAGCGGAAGCGTACAAAGTGGGGCTTGGCCAGAGTTGCTGGCCACCAGCACAAACACTCGGCAAGGTTCTAGGAGCATGTGTGTCCATGCGATGGGCTTGCTTTGCTGTGGACGTTTTCACGGAAGCTACTTAGGTATTATTTGCAGTACTTACTAGTTCAGGATTTGCGGTGGGATAGGGAAATCCCAGCGTGGCTGTGCTCCAGGTGGCTCTGGGTTAGCACAGCAGAACCCACACCAGAGTAGAGTCAGAGGTAGGGGGCGCCTGGGTGGCTTAGTCGGTTAAGCATCTGACTTTGGCTCAGGTCATGATCTCATGGTTATGAGTTCAGACCCCGCTTCTGATGAGTCCCGCTTCTCTCTTTCTCTCTCTCTCTCTCTCTCTCTCTCTCTCTCTCTCTCGCCCTTGTGGGATTCTCTCTCCGCCCCCTCTCTGCCCTAGCTCACGTGTGTCCTCTCTCTCTCATAGGATTGAGTCCAGCCTTCCCTCACCTCTGTTGGCAAAGGGCTTCACCCCTCTGTGACACACTCCGTGTGTCTGTAAAAGGGGATGGGGGTGGCAGACCAGCCTCGCCTGCTTCGCCAGGGGCAGCTACCAGGATCCCTGGAAGTACTGATCAGAGTGAGATGCAACACAGCGCCCCCTATGGGCCAGGCACTTCCTGTAAGCACTGAGCTACCAGTAACTCTAGGACCCGCCGACAACCCGGAGAGGGAGATGCTGTGATCCCCTTTTGCAAGTGAGCCACAGGGAAGTATAGCAACTGCTGAGGAGCACACGGCACAGGGGCGTAGCCTTAAAACTGCTGTTAAATGAGGACTATGGCAACGGCACACGGTTCAGGGGAGGATACTAACCATCCTCCACTTGCTAACGAAGATGTGTTGGGTCCTATTCAACACTCTCCCCTCTCAGGGGCTGGGAGGAAGCTTTTGATTCAGGACATTCACAGTCACATCGGGTGACTTTGTGGCATTCACCAGTGCCACACGCAGGGTACTTTGTACCCCAGCCATACTTAACTTTCGTCGTCCCTTCCCTGTCTTTTCTTACAAGGCGGCTGGAGTCTATCCCTTGAGCCCTCCCTTCCAGAGAATTAAAGTTGGTAGACCAACTGAGTAATTATGACTAAGAAAATCAATATTCACCTGGCCGGCATGAGTCACTTCTTTCTAGTTAGCTATTCACATACCTTTTAAAGCTAGCCACACAGTCATTACATTGGGGCTATTAACATGTCTAATAGTGACCATAATAGGGCGGGACCCGTGGCATAAGTGCGTTCAGATAAGAAAGAGTGTTTTTTCCCGTAATTGCTAAGTTAATGCTATTTTCACGGAAATGCTGGCAAGCAACCTTTTAAAAAGTTCTTTGTCTGAATCCTTCCCTTATTCCCTGCTTCCCCCTTTTCGGGGGTTGTATAAACTTTTCCTGATCAGTGGTTGGATTAACAAGATGGCAAACGCTGTCCCTTTTGGTGTTTTGGGTAACCTACCTTTTTGCTAGCGAGGAGCCTATTTTTATTTCATATTTAAGGATATGGGAGGGAGGGAGTGTGTGTGTGTGTGTGTGTGTGTGTGCGCGCGCGCGCGCCCGCGCGCGTGTATTCAGGGGGGCACATTGTTGGTGCTCGTTAAATCTCTCAATTTACACATTTAACAAAAAAAAAAGACGTCTGCTAACTTTGCAAAGCTAGTCGCATAGACAGGGAGTGAACCATTTTGGCGAGGAGGAAATGAAACTTTTCTTAGGTTTATTAGACCACATCCTATAAATCTGTGGCTTATTATATGTCTGATTTCTAAAAAGCGTGGCATCACAGCTGAAGTTTTATTTTTGCTTATTAGTCACTGAAACAAATGTAGATACTGCTTCATTTCCTTCGTACTCTGTCTTTCAATACATGTTATGTATGGAAAATCTGGATTTACACAACAAAGTACATTAAAAGGGAAGTATTTGCTTTATAAGTCTCTGCATTGCAACTTTGCAAGCATTCTGTTAAGCTAGAATGTTTAAGTTGTCGTCTTACTTCTGACGACATAGAGAAGCAGTGAGAAAACAGTACAAGTACCTCTCAAAGGCCAAGTTAATATTGTGACAGACGTCCTTCCATTCTTTCAAAAGGTGTGTTTTAAAAATCACAGACGGGCCTCACCTCATACTGTGTGCAATTGTTTTCTGTTTATTTTACATCTCTGGTGATGGAGACACCTTCCTGAGTGTGATGTGTGCAATGGAGACTCCCTGTAAAACTTTTCATGGTTGTCCATTCAAGACATGAGTTTCCCTCAATGTGCTTCGTCATGGCCCCAGTGCAAACAGACTGTCTCTAAAATTCCACTGTTACAGGGCAGTTGCATCACAGGCGGGAGCGGATGTGAGTTGGAAATGACAAGGCAAAATGAGTCCAGACATTCCATAATGCCCTCATGATGCGTGGGACCCGTAGCTTCGTGCATACGGCCGTGGACCATTCTGTGCCAGTGCACCAGCAAGTTTCCGCCCCCAGCCAGATTCGTTCTCAGGATGGGATCGCTAGTGGGACCACCCACATTATTGTGTTATTTCCTCTTGCTCTCATTGTCTACTCGTAAAGCGTCCCGTTGAATTCTTGGAAGGTTCAGTGAGTGCGTTGATTTCCTCTACCCGTTAGTCTCCTCAGTCATAGAAATGGACACCGTCGTGCCCAACCTGGGATCCCTAATGGCTCAGTGGAATCCCATTCCCAGCACATCATGATGTAGCCTGCTTCCTACGTGATTGACCCAGCTAGGACACAGCTTGCACAGGGAAAATAGGCCCAGAGCGGGAAAGGATCATTCCAGGCCCTATTCCCCACGTGTTTGCCATTCCTTGGACTGCAGGCTGTGAATGCTGTTCTTTTCACTTCTTACTTCCTCCCGCCCGGTGAGGCTGGTCTGCAAAGTTGGAAGCCCAGGCACACCGAGCACACGGAGGGCCTCTGAGGAGCTCACCCGTGTGGAAGGTGTGAGTGTCCGCTGCCCTGCATCCCCACCTCTCGGGCCGCCTCACATCCGCTGGGACGCCCCAGGCTGTATCACGGCTCTTATCTTTGTGACTGCCTCCTTTCCCCTATTCCTGTGAGTCACATGTTTTCTTTGCATCCCATGTGACAAAGGTCATTAATAGAGAAGACTTGGCTTTTGATGCGTGATCTGTTATCACCCGCACGGTTTATTGTGTTGGGTCCTCCCCTTTTGTAATTCTGTGAGGCAGCAGAGCACTTTTTAAAGGGCTAAACTGTGTCAAGGGAGAGTTGAAATTAGCCTTCAGATTTTTTTTTTTTTTTATTCCTTAACACGTTTCCCCCTCCATCAGATGACTCGGTCGGCAGCTGAAGAGAGGGAGTGGATGCTTTACACTAGTGGTTGTGACCTTACCTGTCACATCAGTCTGTGTGTCTGCCTGTCTGCCGTGATCTCTCTGTTTCTCAGAGTGCTGCTTTTGGTGTCTTTAGTGACGTCACTGAGGTAGATGCGTGGACTTTAAATTTTTTTTTTTTTTCTCAACGTTTTTATTTATTTTTGGGACAGAGAGAGACAGAGCATGAACGGGGGAGGGGCAGAGAGAGAGGGAGACACAGAATCGGAAACAGGCTCCAGGCTCTGAGCCATCAGCCCAGAGCCCGACGCGGGGCTCGAACTCACGGACCGCGAGATCGTGACCTGGCTGAAGTCGGACGCTTAACCGACTGCGCCACCCAGGCGCCCCAGATGCGTGGACTTTAAAGAACAGATAGGAACCGTATTTCAGCCCAGACTCCGGAGCTGCGTTTATTCATTTTTATTGGGCAGTTATTGTCAGGTAAGCAGAGTAGGAGATCTCAGTTTTCATCCTTCCGTACCAGGCCAGTCCTCTGCACCTTATTCAAAGGGTATTAATTACCTCAGCTGCTGGGAGCTTAGCAAGAGGCAATACCAGGAAATAGATCGTTTTCCCTCCTTCATTTCACACACTGCCAGCTTTCTCCATCACATCTCCGAAAGTCCCCTTTCAGGCCTGTTGCGTTAAAAAAAGGCAGTAGTGAAAGATGTCCCCGCCCTGTTTTGGTTTGCTGCCGGGAGGAAGGTGGTAGAAGTGGCCTAGGATCCTTGGTGGGGCCAGGTTCAGGTGCTGGCCGTCCCTTCCGTGGCGGTCCTCTCCCATCAGTCGCTGGCCCCCTCTACTGGAGCTGAAAATGAGGAAGGAGGTGGCCTTTGCACAGCCACGGAGTTCTCAACTTTGCTAGAAACCTCCCGGGGCCCATGTGCCTGTCCCTGTGCTCACGCACGCGTCTGGGGCCGTGCCACCCAGTGCGAGCACGCCGTCTGCTGGGCCGCCTTTCTCTCTGGGAAGGTCGAAGAAGAGGACTGCTTGTGCCCACAGTGAAGGTTTCTGTTTGGGAGAGTCCGTTCCTTCCCCCGTGGGAAGGAACTAAAGTCACCAGAGAAAGAAGGAGAGAAGCAGGGGAGGTGGGGGGGGTGGGAATCGGTGTGACGGAAGGTGTGCGGCTGCCCTACTCGGTGTATTTCCCCGCCCTGCCGGCCACCGTGTCTGCCAGGCTCTGTCGGAGCCCCTGCACCGCAGCCCCGCTCCCCGGCCGTGGCCTCTTGCTGCTTAGGAGAACAGAGCTGGCGGGAGAGGACGTGGGACGGAACATGAGCTATGGGGCCGGGGCGGAGGGATCGGGGAGCTTTCGATCATTGCTGCTAGGCCTGGCTCGCCACGCTGGGGTTTCTGGCAGGCCCGGTGGTTCAACGGGAGCCAGGGTGACAGGTGAGAGGGCCCCTCTTCCTGCGAAATGAGGGGCCCCTCCAGCAGAAAGTAGACAACATTTGTGACCGCCCGGAAAGACATCCAGTCTGTTGGTTGTTCACAGCTCCGTCGCTCGGATGTTTCTTTCCTCTGGCCGCTTTTTCCAGAACACGTGAGAAAGACGGCTGGAGGTGAGCGGAAGAGGAGAAGATGGCTTGTCGCATCTTCTGCGGGCTTCAGAAAAGCGTGCGGTTCCGAAGGGAAGCGGCGCATCTCTGGCCCTGCGGCTGTCCTGATGCGCGGCTGTGTTTGCTCCTAAACGGAACGGGACCTCCTTTCTCCTTGGCCCTGCCCTGCTTTGGACGGCAGCGCGTACTCAGATCGGGTTCCCGTGCTGGCCTTTCCTCACTGCAGTTCTGCTTGATTGGGCCACCTGCAACTGTCCGTTTTTCAGTCTGGCGCTTACTACGTACGCTTTTGTGCCCCTGATTTTAGGTCTGGTGACCAAGGTTCTTTTGAGATGTAGGTTTTAAAAATAAGTAAGTAAATAAATAAGTAAACGCCGACGCATAGACAGACACACACACAGCTGACCCTTGAACAACGTGGGTTTGAACCGCATGGGTCCACTTACAGGTGGATTTTTTTTTGGATGGGTCCAGTACAGGACTACAAATGTACTTCCTCTTCCTCACAACTTTCTTTTCTTTTCTGTTTTTAAAAATAGTTATCTGTTTGTTTTTGAGAGAGAACACAAGCAGGGTGGGGCAGAGACAGAGAGGGAGACACAGAATCTGAAGCAGGTTCCAGGCTCTGAGCTGTCAGCACAGAGCCCGAGCTGTCAGCACAGAGCCCGACGCGGGGCTCGAACTCACAAACCGTGTGTTCGTGACCTGAGCCAAAGTCGTATGCTTAACCTACTGAGCCACCCAGGCACTCCTTTCTCACAATTTTTTAAGTAATGTTTTCTCTTTTGTAGCTTCCTTTATTGTAAGAATATAGTATATAAGACATGTGACATATAAAATATAAAGTACGTGTTAATTGATAGTTTATGTTATCTGTAAGGCTTTTGGTCAACGATAGGCTATTAGTAGTTAAGTTTGGAGGAAGACAAAGTTACAGATGGATTTTTCTTAACAGTTTATTTTATGGGTGAGAGGGCGTGAGTGGGGGAGGGGCAGAGAGAGAGGGAGAGAGAGAATCCCAAGCAGGCTTCTTGCTCAGCAGATGGATCTCATGACCTGAGCCGAAATCAAGGGTCGGATGCTTAACCAACTGAGCCGCCCAGGCGCCCCCTACATTTGGATTTTTGACGATGTGGGGTTGGTTTTCCTGATGCCTCCCCGCTCTGGCTGTTCAAGGGTCAACCGTATTTTAAAATCTGTCATCCAACAACATCGACTTTTCTTTCGGTCTGTATATAGTTTTGTGAATTTCCACGTGAATCTGTGTTACCACCGCTGCCATCAGGATACAGAAGGGCTCCATTGCCTTATACACACCCGTCTGCTGGAGGTGTGTCACAGGAGACGTGGGGTTTAGTGTGACCATTTTTACCATTTGAAAGGCAGCATTGACTTGCTTCGTCTCTCTCTTGGAGACGTGCGTTTTCTGCTGTTGGTTATCAGAATCTCTGCTCTGGTCTTTGTGCCTGCTTCGGGAAACGAGACGTAACCGTGGTGCCTTGCTTGTGAGCTCGTTAGTTATTGACAAGTCTTGGTGGGATTTTCTGGCTTTTATACTGGCTCTTCTTGGGCATGTACCCAGTATGCTTTGGGCCACCTCGTGGATTTAGGGGAATTCAAGCTAAGTTTGACAGTGACCAAAGGAAAAAAAAAATGAATCAAGGATAAAGGATGTACGTTATTGCCACCAGTATAGACGGCAATGTGATATGAAACAACTTCTGGAATATTCCGCCTTGAATTATCTATATTACTCTTTCGCAGATGTCGGGACAGATTGTCAAGGTTTAGGCATAACGTGTAAAATGAAGATGGTGTGTTTTCTGTAGATTTTGGTGGCCCAGCGTGGTTCTCCCAGGCTGTCCTCACTTATGCCATTACTTAGGTGAAACCAGGGATTTTGAGGTGCTTTCGTGATCAGTGGTACGTCCCAGGTGCTGGGACAAGCAGGGGCGTGAGCAGGGGCGTGCGTGGCAAGGCCGTGGTGGTTCAGAGCTAATGCTTTCCTAGGGGAAAGTGTGCTGCAGGGACATGTATGTGATGAGGATCCTGTGCGAGTGCCTGTCCTCCTCTTGAGAAATGAGCAGAGGTGACCTCAAAGGTGCCCCGCTCAGAGGGTCACACTTGACTGGACAGCAGATGACGCCTTTGCCGTGGATTCTGCTGGGGAAGGTACAAGCGATCGTACACATGTAAATTGTTGTGTCATCTAATTCCCGTCTTTGTAATTACTTGGAAACCTGCCACTGCAACCAGTTGAGAAGTGGAAACAGTGACCCGGTGCAGAAAGCAGAAATTGTAGGGGGGAGAGACATCCAGAAACACAGTCGTAACTCTCCTTCTGGCTTTCTGGCATCTAAACGCCCCCTGGAATCGGGGAAAAGGATTCTAACTGCCTTCTACAAAAGTAACCCAACTTTCCTGGCTCCGCACCCCTCCTCCCAGCCTCTCGCTGGCCAGGCTGAAGAGTTTGGTAGATTCAGGGCATTGGTGATTCAGCTAAGACGAGCGAGTTTTGCTGATAAGAAACTTTCATTGTCGGGCAACAGATTCCTGTAGAGGAGTGACTTCCAAGTGGGAGAAGAATGAATGGTTTCCATTTAAGGAAGACAAGAGCAACAACACACACGAAGCAAAGCAACACAAGCCTGGGTACCTCGGCAGAACAAGAGGAGTACAGCAGGGTAGAAGCAAGTTGCATTTCTGCATCCGGATTGCACTGATAGAGGACTCGAGACAGGCGGCAGCGACATTCTTTTCCCCCGTGGTGCAAGTGTAAGCACGGGGCCCGGTGCCACAACTCTCCAACTTGCTTCTAGAAGAGCACGCAAAAAGCTCAGCTCCTCTCTGAAAGTCCTCGCCATTTGTCTGATTGACGTTGGAGACGTGGTACCGTTTCTACCAACACCCACATGAGAAGGTTTATTTATTTTTTTTATTTGGGTGACAGATCTCCTGTTAGGGCACTAAAAGATGAAAGCACTGAATATTTGCTTTAGAGAAACACAGTGAAAGGTTCTCTCATCCTCCCAGCTGAAAACTGATGGGCTTAGAATTCCATTAACCGAATTGACTGTCTGCAGTTAAACTTACTGCCCCCCTCAAGGCATGATTAACAAGTGGGGTAGAAAGCCAGGTTGGACAGTGGAGGATTGTACTGGATTCTTTTTGCATGTTGAGTGGAACAGGGCCGTTTTGCGGAAATGGAGGTTCAAGTTTGCCCAAAGAAATTCCTGCCTTCTTCAGTGTCGATCTCCTCCTCCTGGGTTTTTAATAGCACAGTCTTCCCATCGGATTTCCTCTCCCTGAAAACAATCCACTTGTTAGTCTGGCTTTCAGGTTTAATGATAAAACTGTAATTCTCGCAAGGCTGTTTCGGATGAGATCTCTTGCCTCAAAAGACGAGAGAACGTTGTTTCGGTACTTGGTGGTAGTTATTGCAGAGATTGTAATGAAACGATCAGGAGCCTGGGGTGGAGATTGCATGAACTCAAACTCTGGCTTTGCTACTGGCCAGCTGAATGACCACACGCATCTTCCTGAAGCCCACCTAGGGGTCTAAGGTTTCCCGTTTTGTATCTACCTTCATTTCGTGGGAGATTTCAGTGAATCTACGTATGTAAGGCAGATGGCATATGTGGAACCTGGTAAACATCTGTCGACGTTAGCTCTTCCTTATTAATTCTCAGTGGGTATTTTTTAATGCATCTCTTTGGTGGGAAGAAAGAACTCGCCCCCTGGTGGTGGGGGGTGTGGTTTAGTATTAATACTCCCCACCATTTGTTAGAAATTGCAGTCCTTCGGGGCATCGGCTCCAGGGTTTCAGAATATTCTTGTTTTGCCCTCACAGCTACCCCATGAGAGGAAAACTAACACTGTTCCCTTCCCATTTTATATATAAATAAGGTAGTGGTAGCTTGTTGAGTGCTTCCTATAGAGCAGCTCTGGCCGAAGTGGTTTTCATCTGTTAACTCATTTCTTCCACCAGGTTGGTACCGTCTTCCTCATGGTTTTAAAGAGAGGGAAATCGTGGCACACAATTTTCAAAAAGAATGTGCCCATGGTTCCGCTGCCTGGTTAGGGCTGGGGCTTGAAGGCTGAGTCTTCATATGTTTGCAAAGGCGAGGGGCTCACCTCCCTCTCATGCCGGCTCCCTCTGTTCTATAACATGTGCATGGGCCCAGCGCACCCCCGTCATGGACGGGAGGCATTGAGCAGACACACAGATGCTCTCCAGATACGCCGGTTTATGATAGTTGGAAAGAAAAGTCTTTATTACCGGAAGTTGTGGCTTCTGAGTCTCTTGGCAGTTGGCAGCCTCGCTTTTTGTTTTGTTTGGTTTTGTGTGTGTGGCTTTGTTTTTTAAATAATTAGAAACAGTTAGACTCTTGTTACCACCCACGGTAAAAAATTGCTGGGATCCCGCAAATGAAGGGAAAAAAAATTAGGCCATTTGGTGGAATGATTAAAACAGGTCTTGCAAGAGGAAAGTTTATTTTTGCCGAGCGGGCTTTCGATGTGTAAATGCTGAGGAGCCCCTGTTTTTCACCTCCTCCTTTGTCAGGACGCAGAACCAAATAATGGTAAAGGGGATTGCTGAGGACGGGAGGGGTTCCGTACAAGGTGGCTCTGGGAGGAAGCCCACATTTTTTGGTCCTTATTAATGGTATGTCTTCTGTGTGAGTGGGTGTGAGGACCAGAGCATAAAGCATATATTTTGCGCAGCGTGTGGTCCTTTCTGCCGCATTCCACTCCCCATGATGGTGGGCTAAGTTAAGGAGGCAGAGGAAAAGTCCATCATGTGGACGGCACCGTGGAAGTGGGAGCGAGCCAGGCCTCTTCCCAGGTCAAGAGACTTTCCCAGGTCTCAGTGTCCCTGGGACTCTAAGACTGTACTCTGATTATTCAAGCTGCTCCCCACTTGCGTGCATTGAATGACATCGGTGCCCTTGCCTATCTATGTTGTTCCTCTCACTCACACCCTTCCCAACATTGAGGATGGGCCATGGGTCAACTGAGTTGATGCCTTCGGTCAAGTCAGACGTGCTGTTCTTTGGAGATCCTTCACCCCCTGCCATCTCCGCCAAAACCTTCCTTGGAGTTTCAAGACTGTAAGTGGTCACATGAGTGAAGAGATGATTTCCTAATCCTCGTGGGAGCCTAAGGATTTGCCTTTGTGAAAGAAGCAACGTCCTGCTGGAGGGGTGTCTGTCTGTGTGTCCCATTTGAAACCACATTGCTTTTGACTTCTCTTCTATGATGATTCCCAGGCAACCTCCTCTTGCCATCCTGATTGTTTAAATTTATGGGTTGTTAGCAAGCAATATTTTGATGCTATTCTTCTAGCCAGAGGCCAAGATCCCTTGTGGAGCAGTGCCTGAATTTAATAGATGTCATCTGGACACCAGGGAGGGGCATAGAGCAAGCAGCACTGGGGGAAAACGCTTAGAAGTAAGATACTACCCCTAATGCTACCATCACCCGGCCTCTTCTTTATCCCTTTCAGGGCAAGGCATTCAGAGTAATTTTTTTTTGGTGATACCACAGTATAGTATACAGTAGCCTATAATTTTAGGACAAAGGGTACAGTGTCTTTTTTTTTTTTTAATTTTTTTTTTTTAAAGTTTATTTATTGTGGAGGCAGAGAGAGACAGAGCATGAAGGGGGGAGGGTCAGAGGGTG
>NW_024412404.1:50547523-50548738 GCF_014898765.1 Herpailurus yagouaroundi
CCCCAAGGGTACAGTGTCTTAATGGACTTGCAGACAGCCTGCAAAATACATCGTAAGCTCCCCTTTCAACTTAATCTCGAATGTCTCGGCATTATTGAGCCCCACTTCTGGTTTTTTACAGTGCCTGACGATCTGGCCCTATCTTCGGCAATATCGGGTGACACTCCGGGAATGCTTATTCTACTCTTCCGGTTGGCTGGGGGCTTGGTTCCCAGGCCAGGTTCTAAGGTAGACAAGGCGGTGTCATCTCTCTACCTTGGCAGATGAGGATTAAAGGGGGCCCAGAAGTAATGGCGTGAAGCAGGGATTTCAGCCCCCACTCATTCAGACATCGGACTTCTGACAGCTGTCATAAAGGCCATTCACTGGAGTCTGTAGGACAGGCATCTACTGCTTGTGCACCCAAATTATGAAAAAGCCTGAAAGACAGGTCTCGTGGACTCTCGGGATAACACAACAGAGACACCAGCTCTTGGGACAGCCTGGGCCCATTTAGCATGATGTCAGTGAACGCTGCTGAGCCAGGCGCCATTCTGGTGCTGGGGATCAGGGTAGGAGCAGATGGCTTGAGTCCATCCCCAGGTCCGCTCATTTCCGAAGCATCATCAGAAGACGCTGCCTCCGGAGCCCCCTGGAGAAACCCGAACTCCCGCAGTGGTTGGATCCCTCCATGTTGGTGCGAATGGGCTTGGTAGCGAGGCCGCCAAAGAAAGCCACGTTAAAGAGGGAGTTTTGTGGACAAGCCTGCCTTTGGGGTTTGGAGAGTTACCATGCATAGCTTAGATGCGGCCAGACCCATTTTTCTGCTTCTTCACCCTCACTTCCCGCCTTCACTCCTCCATTTTGTCCCCCTAATGGGATTTCTCACCACGTTTTTGTTCTTGCTCGTTCAACATCAAGTCTCTGCTCTGCCTCTCTTCCAACCACAAAGATCTATGTACGCCTGTCTGTGGGACACATCCTCTGTGGGCTCCAAACGGATCAGCGTCTGAGCGTTCTAGTCTTTAACAGTTTAGAAGGAGGGGAAAGAAAGATAATTCTATTTTTTTTTTATTTATATATGAAATTTATTGTCAAATTGGTTTCCATACAACACCCAGTGCTCATCCCAAAAGGTGCCCTCCTCAATACCCATCACCCACCCCCCATCAACCCTCAGTTTGTTCTCAGTTCTCAACAGTCTCTTATGCTTTGGCTCTCTCCCACTCTAACCTC